>NC_044037.1:276219639-276562645 GCF_901765095.1 Microcaecilia unicolor | reverse complement strand
TCGGGCGCACGGCACCATGTCAAGGATAGATTATATATTTATCTCTCGACCACTTTTTACACAGATTCGTGCAGCGGACATAGGCCCTATCAAAATTTCAGATCATGCGATGGTAATAGTAATGTGGGAAACACAAGAAAGAAGACCTGGACTAATTCAGTGGAAATTCCCCCCTCGACTATATAAAGATCCGAACTTTAAAGAGTTCATACTTGAAAAATATAAGCAATTCCACGACGCTAATCAGGCGCATCAGGCGACACCAATACTTTATTGGGATACGGCCAAGGCCGTACTTAGAGGGGAGACAATTGCATACACGAGCCATCAAAAAAAAATATGGGAGAAGGAACAGCTTCGGTTAGAAAAAGAAATAACAAGGGTTAGGCGAGAATATGGCCGACATCATAATATAAAGCTAAAAGCCCAACTTTTAGAACTACAACAAACATTGAACGAGAGGTTGCATTACAGGGCAAAAAAAAATTATACTTATTATAGATATCAATTATACAAATATGCCAACAAAAGTGGAAGAATGTTAGCCAGACTGACAAAGTCTCAGCAGGGTCCCTATAAGATAAATGCATTGAAGTCAGCTACAGGAACATTAGAAAATGAGGATACTCAAATTAATAAAATCATGCAAGAATACTATAAGAATCTATATGCCACCCCGGACCCACCCGCGGTAGATAATGAGATCTATTTTGCTGGACAGGACCTCCCACAAATAGATGTAACAGGCTTAGATATGTTAAACGCCCCCATAGAAGTAGAAGAAGTCTCATGGGCTATACAGCAGGGACCGCTGGGTAAAGCCCCGGGCCCGGACGGATACAGAGGTGAATTTTACAAATTATTAAAAGATGACATAGTAACACCACTTACTTCAATGTTCAATGCTATAGTACAGGAAAAACAAATGCCCGCCTCCTTAAGAACAGCACAAATTATAGTAATCCCAAAACCAGGGAGGGATACCAAGAAACCTGAATCCTATAGGCCAATATCCTTACTCAATTATGAAGCTAAGTTATTTGCTAAAGTACTGGCAAATCGTCTTTCTCGTATACTGCCAGATCTAATTGAGGAATCTCAGGTGGGATTCGTACAGGGTAGAACTATTACCAAAAACATGAGGAAGATTTTGACAACCTTGGAGAAAACATCTAAACAGGACATACCATCGGTACTAATCAGTTTCGATGCCGAAAAGGCGTTCGATAGAGTAGTATGGGGATTTTTATTTGGAACTTTAGACGCCTACGGTATAAAGGGGTTTTTTCAAGAAGCGATTCAAGCTTTATATTATTTGCCACAAGCTCAGGTAGGGGTCAATGGTATCGTGTCCTCGCCGTTTCCCATAAATCGGGGGACAAGGCAGGGATGCCCATTGTCGCCCCTGTTGTTTGTTCTCACTCTGGACCCATTGATAAGAGATATACAGAGAACACCGGATGTACAAGGTATTCAGGTGGGATCGGAAACTTTTAAGATAGCAGCTTTTGCAGATGATTTATTGGCTCATGTAACTCAACCAGAAACATCGTTGCCGGCTCTTTTAGAGTGTATGGCAGAGTATGGTGACTTCTCTGGTTTTAAGCTCAACCTAGATAAGTCTGAAGTCTTGCAGAGGGAGGGAGATCAAATCAGAGATAAGTTGAGACACTTACCATTGAGATGGGCAGAGGAATCCTTTAGATATTTGGGAATCCGATTAACAATGGATACCGCAAAAATTTATACAATCAATGTGGCAAAGCAATTACATGATACTAGACAGTCTATAGAACGCTGGAACCCCTTACCGATATCATTAATGGGCCGAATAAATCTATTTAAAATGATTATATTTCCTAGATGGCTCTATCTGTTGCAAGTGCTACCAATATATATAAATAGTAAGGATTTACGACAGTTGAATAAGATCTGTCGGGGATTTTTATGGGGAGGGAAGAAATCCAAGGTGAGATTTGACCACTTGACCGATGGGTGGGCCCGGGGGGGAATGGGATTACCCTGTATTAAAAGGTATAACCAGGCATGCCTTACGAGACATCTCAGGGACTGGCTCTGTGGAACTACTCAGTATACACCATTGAGTTGGGAGCAAGCACTATTTAGGCCCTGGCATTTGAACTTCTTGTTGCATGCAAAAACAAAAAATCTACCAGTTTGTGCCAGAAGTAATATATTGCTCCAACCTTTGAGGAAGGTATGGAAAGAGGTGATGCAAGCTTGGAAGTATAATCCCAATGTTAGTGATCTACTCCCACTGTGTGGGAATGGAGACTTCCCACCAGGGTTAGAAAAGGGGCTATTTGAGAGCTGGTCGACACAGGGTATCACCTTATTAGAACACTTAGTAAATGAAGAGGGGGTTCTATATAGCTTTAATGACATGAGGCAGAGATTATCTCTAAACGCTAAAGACCATTATAAATATCGGCAATTACATCACTATTGGTTCAGTATGGACCAAACTGCTTTGGGTACAGGGTTGGGATCCAAGATTCGTGATTTTTTGAAAGGGGATGAGTATGGGCAGGTGTCTGTATCGAGTTTGCATAAAGCATGGGAGACCCTTAGCCCCCCCCGTATATATGAGTCACTTGAAAAGTCGTGGAGCAAAGATCTAGGATATGAGTTGACAGGAATAGATTTTGCAAAATTGATAAAAGATATCCCGGGGCAAGTGGGTGGGGCGGAACTACAAGAGAGTCAATACAGGGTAATTTACAGGGGATACATATCGCAATCACAAGCAGTAAAAGCAGGATGGATAACAGATGTACAATGCCCAAAGTGTCATGAAGATAACAACACATTTTTCCATGTATTTTGGAAATGTGCTAGTATACAACACTTTTGGAAACTGTTGCAGACATACTTTGAACAACTCCTGGGACATAGACTGTTACCCTCATGGAGGGGAGTGCTTTTGAATAAAAGAAATGCGTATGGGATTTCTGATAAAGATCAGGAGCTATTTTTATGCAAGGCCTATGCAGTGGGAAAAAAATGTATACTTAAACACTGGTTGCAGGCTGAACCTCCATCCTTTTGGCACTGGAGAAGTAGATTACATGAGTTAATGTTATGGGAAGCCAGAGAGGCATATAGCGCCCCGAAGAAAAGGAAAATATTTGTCAAGATATGGTCAAGGTACTTACAACATATTTCCCACAAGGCTAGGAGCGCAGTACTTAACAAACTGGGACCATTATAGGCAGTGCAACAATAAGCAGATGTGGGCTTTGAACTGGTTCATAAATGTAATAGACAGTGCTACTATCAATACCATGAAAAATAGTAATTATAGATAAAGGGAAACTTTGGAGACTGAACACTAGACACGAGTTAATGGTTGCATTATTTTATTGTATGTTCAATAACACTTGTTCAATATACAGTTGCAATACACATAGAGGGAGGGGGGGAGGGGGGGAGATAAAATGAGTAATAAAAATCTGATGACTGTTAGCAGCATATTGATTCACATGTTTACTGGAATTGAAATGTATCTTGCTCTACTCAGTAATGGAATGTGATTTCTGTTTGAAATGTCATCAATAAAAAACGTTGAAACATAAATTGAGTATGCCTGAAGCCTCACACATGCTCAATTTTACTAAAATCGAGCATGCAAGCCAGTGGCGTAGCTACCTGGGGCCAGGGGGCCTGGGCCCCCATAGATTTGGCCCTGGACCCCCCTGCCAACGACCCTCTCGACCCCCCCCCCCCGCCGTCGCCTGCCTTTGCTGGCGGGGTACCCCAACCCCCGCCAGCCGAGGTCCTCTTCTTCCCGCAAAAGGCTTCCTTCTGTTTCTGACGTCCTGCGGGAAAAAGAGGACCTCGGCTGGGGGGGTTGGGGTCCCTCGCCAGCAAAGGTAGGCGAAGGGGGTTCGGGGGCAAAATTTGTGGTGGTGGTGGCGGCGGGGTCGGCAATGGCAGGGGGGGGGCTAAAATGTGCCCCCTCACCTCGGGCTCTGGACCCCCCCTCCCGCCGGTCTGGCTACACCCCTGATAGGGGTAGGGGAAAACAAGGCAGGCAATGTTGCGGTGAACAGCGCTGAAGGAAGGCTTCTGCTGGTGGGGCTTAGGGACCCCTGCCAACTAAACCAGCAGATCTTTGGGGGGGGGGGGAGCTTGACTCCAATTTGGAGGAGAGGCCCAGGTTCCCAAGACCCCCCTGTGGTTACATCATTGATATTGCCAGTTACCTGTTGCTATGGTCCACCTTGGGGTTCAGCACTCAAGAAAAAGATCTGGGTGTCGTAGATAATATGCTGAAATCTTCTGATCAGTGTGCAGCAGCGGCCAAAAAAGCAAACAGGATGCTAGGAATTATTTGGAAAGGGATGGTGAATAAGACCAAAAAATACTATAATGCTTTTGTATCACTCCAAGTTGCAACTGCACCTTGAGTATTGTGTTCAGTTCTGGTCGCCGTATCTCAAAAAAGATATAGCGGAATTAGAAAAGATTCAAAGAAGAGCGACTAACATGATAAAGGGGATGGAACTCCTCTCGTATGAGGAAAGGCTACAGAGGTTAGGGCTCTTCAGCTTGGAAAAGAGACGGCTGAGGGGAGATATGATTGAAGTCTACAAAATCCCGAGTGGTGTAGAACGAGTAGAAGTAAATCGATTTTTTACTCATTCCAAAAGTACAAAGACTAGGGGACACTCGAGAAAGTTACGTGGAAATACCTTTAAAACAAATAGGAGGAAATATTTTTTCACTCAACGAATAGTTAAGCTCCGGAACTCTTTATTTATTTTATTGCACTTGTATCCCACATTTTCCCACCTATTTGCAGGCTCAATGTGGTTTAGAAATATCTGTTATGGCATCGCCATTACAGGGTAGAAAGATACAATTGGTGTTACAAAGAGATCAAGGATGATAGAGAAGAACTAAGCAGACTGTTATAGAAAGACGTCATTCAGAGTCATGATGGAGCAGTGAAGTGTTGTAGTTAAGGTGTCTTGTGGTAGGCCTTTGCCAGAAGATGTAACTGCGGTTAGCATATCTGGGTTTTAAAAAGTTTGGACAAATTCCTGGAGGAAAAGTCCATAATCTGCTATTGAGACAGACATGGGGAAGCCACTGCTTGCCCTGAGATTGGTAGCATGGAATGTTGCTACTAATTGGGTTTCTGCCAGTTATTTGTGACCTGGCTTGGCCACTGTTTGGAAAACAGGATACTGGACTAGATGGACCATTGTTCTGACCCTGTATGGCTACTCTTATGTTCTTACGTTCTTATCGTGAGTAGAATATTATGGGTTCAGCAGAATATCAGATATAACAAAGGCAGCAGTAAGCCTAGTCGAGAGGAGATACTCAAACCCGCTCAACTCTCAGTGAGCCGCACCGAATAGGAATAAGCACATTCAGCTTACCTATTGGGAGGTCATTTACTAATTTTTAGCTCACTAGCTATTAGTAAATGACCCTCCTAACGTTTCCCATAAATTGAGAAAGTATTTCATTATCTATTTATATTCCACCTAAAAATGCGAGTGAATCATAGCATAACATATGTAGGGGTCCTAAAAGTGGCCTTACTGCGCCCTTACATAGAAACATGACGGCAGATAAAGACCAAATGGCCCATCCAGTCTTACGTGGGACTCTTCTGTCCATCTACCAGCAGGTGGAGATAGAGAGCAAACTTTTGCCTCCCTATATGTGGTCATGTGCTGCCGGAAACTCCTCAGTATGTCGATATCAAAGCTCCATCCGCAGGACTCAGCACTTAGTTAACGTGCTCTTAGCGCACGGGAACAAGCAAAATATTGCAAAATACTTTAAACACATTTTACGGTACCCTGTTTCCTCTTGCACTAAGCACATGTTAGGGCTTAATACTGTTTAACCTTATACCTGAACAATACCCTTTAGTAAAAGGGTCCCTTTGTGTGTGTATATATATCATTGAGGCAATTACACTCAAATCATGAAATTTGGCTTAAGTTACCAACTGCCAGATCATTGCACTTAGGAGCAACACCAACTAGAACCAGTTTAGATTAGGGGCGTAGCCAGACTTCGGCGGGAGGGGGGGCCAGAGCCCAAGGCGAGGGGCAAATTTTAGCCCCCCCCAGCGCCGCAGACCCCCCCACCACGTTTGACCCCACTGGCGCCCCTCCCCTTTTGACCCCCCTTCCCCCGACGCCAACCCTCCCCCAAGTCCACATTGCTGCAGCAGATGTGGAAGCCTAGGATTCTGTTTCTTCTGTGTGAATCGACCTATGGGGGTCTTTTACTAAGGCGTGCTAGCGTTTTTAGTGTGCACTAAAAATAGGAGCGCGCTAAATGCTAGAGATGCCAATGTATTCCTATAGGCGTCTCTAACATTTAGCACGTGCCTATTTTTAGCGTGCGTTAAAAACGCTAGCGCGCCTTTAATAAAAGACCACCTATGGGATTTGGGTGCACGTTGCTATAGAATAGCGCATAAGAAGATGCATGTGCAAATTCAAATTGGTGCCAATTAGCACCCAATTATGGACACTAATTGGCCTGTTAGCCAATTTAGTTGGGTGCATATCTTGGGATCGGTACCCAATTTTGTGTGCTATATATAGAATTCGGGGAACTGTGGAGAAACTGAGGACTGTCATAGCTTGCTCATTATGACATAGAATCAGCTGATAACCACGTTTATTGTTATATGATCAAGTGATCTTTATTAAAAAGAACAACCAACCAACCAACCAACCCTATTTTTGACCCATGTCTTATATTCGTAATGTTTTCTACAGAAGACTCCATTGTACCAGGAACTACATCCACATGCACTTGTTTGCATCTTTTATTCTGCGTGCTGTGTCGATCTTCGTTCGAGATGGAGTTCTCTATTCCGCTGAAGACATTGATCACTGCAGTTCCTCTTTGGTACAGTATTCAAATCCATGCTAACCCCTCCCCGATATTTAGCCAGTGGCGAGCAGCGCTTTGACTGCCTCCTGCTGCCATTAAACCCAGATATTCAATGCTGGACCTTTTCTAGTGACCGACATTGAATATCTAGGGGGTCCTTTTACTAAGCCACGTAAGCGTCTACGCGCGCACAAAAATGGAGTTACCACCCGGCTACCACGTGGCTCTTGCGGTAATTTCACTTTTGGTGCGCACCTAACATGCATGTCCGAAAAATATTTGTTATTTTCGGACGGGCGCCAAGTGGCATTTGATGCGTGTAGGTTATTACCGCCTGGTTACCGCGTGAGTCTTTACTGCTAGGTCAACGGCTGGTGGTAAGGTCTCAGGCCCAAAATGGACGCGCAGCTATTTTGATTTTGCCGCACGTCCATTTTTGGCATAAAGTTTTTAAAAAGGCCTTTTTTACAGGCACACTGAAAAACGGATTGGTGTGCGCCCAAAACTCGTGCCTACACTACAGCAAGCCATTTTTCAGCGTGCCTTTGTAAAAGGACCCCTAGGTTTTTTTGGCCGGAAAACACTTAGGGACCTATTTACTAAGCTGCGCTACAGGTGCGTTAGAATTTTTAGCTTAGCATGCGCTGTGTAGATACCCATAATATTCCTATGGGCGTCTACACAGTTAGCACACGCCAATTTTTAGCACACGTTAAAAATGCTAACACACCTTATAAACAGAGCCCTTAGGAGTCTTTTTACTAAGGCATGCAGAAAATTGGCCCACGCTAGTGTAGACACGTGTTTTCGACACGTGCAGGTTCATTTTTCAGCACGCCTGCAAAAAAAGGCTTTTTTTTGCTGAAAATGGATGTGCAGTAACATTTAATTTTTTGCGCGTTCATTTTGGCTCTGAGGTCTTACACATTAACCGGGCAGTAATTGCCAGTTTGTGTACGCAGCCGATATTTTCTGGCGCGCCTAAAAATGAGAATTACAGCCCGGGGCACGTGGTAGCCGGGTAGTAGTTCTAATTTGACCCACGTTGTACATGTGTAGGCCAGGGGCGTAGCTATGTGGGGCCTGGGGGGGCCTGGGCCCCTGTAGATTTAGCCCTGGACCCCCTGCCGACGACCTTCTTGACCCCCCCCTCCCGCCATCAACCCGCTGTCTACCTTTGCTGGCGGGAGACCCCAACCCCCGCCAGCCGAGGTCCTCTTCTTCCCGCGAAACGGCTTCGTTCAGTTTCTGAGTGACATCCTGCACGCGTGCAGGACATCACTCAGAAACTGAACGAAGCCATTTCGTGGGAAGAAGAGGACCTCAGCTGGCAGGGGTTGGGGTCCCCCGCCACCAAAGGTAGGCGACGGCAGCGGCAGGGCAGGATTGGCGGCAGGAGGGGGGTCGAGAGGGGAGGTGGCAGGGGGGGTTGGCAATGGTGGCGGGGGTCAGCAATGGCGTGGGGGGGGGGGGTAAAATGTGCCCCCTCACCTCGGGCCCTGGACCCCCCTCCCGCCGAAGTCTGGCTATGCCCCTGGTGTAGGCACCTTCGGCGCCTTAGTAAAAAGGCCCCTCAACCGGTTAAGCCAATATTCAGCGACTGATCAGTTAAGTTATAGAGGTTAAAGATAGGACTGCTGTTTGTGCAGTTCAGTTTAACTGCCAGTCTTATCCAGTCTGCTACTGAATATCCTTGCCTAACTGGATAAGTCGCTTGACATAGCAGGTGTAACGGTAGGCGCTAACTAGTTATCTCCCGATGAATGTTCACAGTTAGCTGCAAAAACGTTATTTAACTGGTCAGTGGCCATTTCTGACCAGTTAAATAGCGTTGAATATTGGGGAGCCACCTTTTTGAGGCTGCTTTAAATTTTAACCACCTGTTCAGTAGCCATGTTTGTTATGATCATTCCCACAATGAATAACTCCTTAATCCCTTATTTTTCCTGTTTGTCTGTCATGAATAGATTGTAAGCTCTGTCGATCAGGGTCTGTCTCTTACATGTTTTGTGTACAGAGCTGTGAAATGATAGATAGTAGTAGGACAGAATCTGATCCTTTTTTAAACCTCTCCCTGATAATTGAAGACATGACAGCTCCATCTGACTTTTGTCTAGGCTGGCTGCAAGTTCGTTATGATCCTCATCCAGTACTGCATCATGGCTAATTACAGCTGGCTGCTGGTTGAGGGGCTCTACCTCCACACTCTCCTCACCATCTCCCTCATCTCGGACCAGAAGTACTTTGGCTGGTACATTGCTCTCGGATGGGGTATGTTCAAGATTCCTTCCTTCAGTCGTGCTGTATCATTTATGGGTCTGTACAGTGGCATCAGTTTATGAGAGAGGAACTATGTTTTTGTTTCATTTCAGGGTCCCCATTAATGTTCATTGTAGCATGGTCTATATGCAGACACTTGTATGAAGATAAAGGGTAAATACATCATTTCAATATAGATCTAATCAACTGTGGAGAAACAGGCTTGTGTGTCATACATCACTGACTTCTACTGGAGCTGTTATCCTTAACAGGCTCTCTCTCTGTTTTCATATATCTGTTCTTTGCCTTGGGTAGAAAAGGCAGAGGAAGCCTAAATCCTCCTGAAACAGTAGTCTAATAAAGTTGATATTTCTTTATTGTGACCATCTTTGGGCTGTTTCTTCCAGTGGTTGTTCACAAAACCTGAAGAAGGACTGTGACATTGCAGTAGTTCAGTGATGTACTGTATGGGAAGGGTTGCTGCACTGCATTCTGGGATCATTTTCTGTGCAGACTCCTAAATGGGGTGATAATACATTTGTTCTGTTTGTTGTGTAAGGAGAGTACTGATACTCTAGTTGGGCTTGCCAGTTGACGCCATATTCTAAAGCATAAAGCAGTGCCGTAGCGAGGGCAGCTGGCACCCAGGGTGGGTCGCCGCTGCGCACCCCCCCCAGGTGCAGCATGGCGCACCCCCCTCAGAGCGCATTCTTACTGCCATACGAAAGCGGGGGGCAGGCGGGAATGCCGATCCGCCCCGAGTGCACGGAACCTGTTTCGGGGCAGAGGGAGCAGGGAACCAGCGGAGCCGCCCCCCCCCCCAGCGGCGTGCACCCGGGGAGGACCGCCCCACCGCCCCCCCTTCCTACGCCACTGGTATAAAGTAATCCAGACCAGGTTTTACCCACAAGGTGTGCATGGGTCTGTAGTTCTGATATCTGTTAAGACAGCAGGACTACAAGTCCCTGCATGCAGTGGTGTAGCCCCAGGACTAGATGAGCCTGTTTCTTATGAGGAAGCAGCTGGTGCTCCCTCATCCTGTCTGGTACTGTCTCCTTGGCATTACAGGATGAAATTACTAATGAAGACTGACTGAGTTAGGCAGAAGTAGGAAAAAAACGGCATTGAGGAGGAGCTTCCAGCACAGATGCCAAGTGTTACTCATTAGGAGAGTGTCACACTCATTTGAAGGCTCACTCACACTCTCTGAGACCCTTCTGTCACTCATTAGGAGAGTGTCACCCCTTCTGTACCTCATTATGAGAGTGTCACACTCATTTGTAGGCTCACTCACACTCTCTGAGCCCCTTCTCTCACTCATTAGGACTGTGTCAGACTCATTTGGAGGCTCACTCACACTCTGAGCCCCTTCTCTCACTCATTAGGAGAGTGTCACCCCTTCTCTCACTCATTAGGAGAGTGTCACCCTCATTTGGAGGCTCACCCACACTGAGCACCTTCTCTCACTCATTAGGAGAGTGTCACCCCTTCTCTCACTCATTAGGACAGTGTCACACTCATTTGGAGGCTCTCTAACACTCTCTGAGCCCCTTCTCTCACTCATTAGAGCATCACACTCATTTTAAGGCTCTCACTCTCACAGTCTCTACACCGCATCTGATCTCTCACTCAGGAATGTGCCACACTCATTTGAAGGCTCTCGCACTCCTTCAGCCCCTTCTCTCACTAATTAGAAACTAAGGGGCTAATGCACAAAGGTAGCCATTAAATGCAGCTGTCTGGAGAAAACTTACTAAGTCGCAAACTGCGACCAAAGCACAAAGAAGATTGCAATCAAATAAGATGCACAGATCCCCTTTGTGCATGAGTCGCTCTTTGTGAATCAGAGCTGTCAAATGCATTTGACAGTAGATCGCCATGGGGCTATCTACGGGTGAAGGTGAGGATGAGGATGAGGGGTGGCAGATTTAAGGGAGTAGGGAGACTGATGGGGAGGAATGGGATAAAAGAGAGACTGGGTGAAAACAGGGTAGGGGAGGCACAGAGAGGAAGACATGTTGGGAGGAAAGGGAGAGGGGCTTTGTATTTTTTTCCAGTGGCCTGCAGAGGTACATTCAGGGCCTGATTTACTAACCTCTTTCCCTTTAGACACAGCATAGGAAAAGAACCTTAATAAATCAGGCCCTAAGGCAGTGAAGGTAGACTTCAAAAGAGGTCTCTTCTCTCCCCCCAGTGCCGGAGCAACCTATGCACCAGGTGAGGCACTGGCCTAGGGCACTGATGATAAAGGGTGCCAAAATCCCAGTCTGGCATTTCTCCCTCTCTCTCTCTCTCTTCCCTCCCCTCTGCAGGCAGTGAAGGAGAAATGCCAGATTGGCCTCAGGGCTTTTTTTGAGGGGGTACTGAGTACCGGCACCTTTTCCATTGTCTGCTAAAATTGACCCATGGTCCCCAAGTTTTAATGAAAGAGCTCAGGCCCTACACACCAATTCTGCCTTGTCATAGATTCTGTGACTGGTTGCAGGGGGCCTGGCCATTGTGGGGTGGGTCCCTCAGTGATCACCCCACCCCTGAAGGGTGGCCTGGCATTTGAGTACCGGCCCCTTTTTTGCTAGAGAAAACGCACTGGTTGTCCTTTATCACCAGCAGTTGGGGGAGGGGGAAGACTTGAGGTACAGGGGGAGCTACTGGATCATTGATAGGAGGACACCAATGAAAAAGTTGGCTCAGGGCGCCACAGTCCCTTGAGGCGGCCCTGTGCCCCCTCCCCCCCAATCCCAACTTCAATGGAGACCATGGTAGGGAGAGGGGAAGGTCTGAGTTGCTGGCTTCTAAATCCAAAGAAGATTTGCCAAGCCCTGCAGTAAATAATAACATGTCATACAGATCCCATAGATAAAGGGTATTTCCTACCCAAAAGAGCTTATTGTCTATATGAGATTAAAGGAACTCTTATAAAACAGAAGATTATAGAGACAGTTTGCAGGAATGGAGAACACCCAGTGCAGGAGATGGATTTCAAGGAGTCCATTGACCTGTATCAGAGAGGGTTTGTGTATAAAGAGGAAGAGGGCCTGGTATACAGACAGGAGGGATAGATTATCACAAATACTATTCAGGCAGCCCTATGACACTGACGTGAGAAAACTCTCTTACGCTTTTAAAGATCCTGCTAGGCTACATTTTCAAAGGCAATTCATGGTTTGATTTGTTTGACGTCAACTCCATTTGGTAGAAGATTAAGCAGCAACTACTTTTTTCTGGTTTACAGGTGCTGGGACATTAATATGAATGCCAGTGTTTGGTGGATTATCAGAGGACCTGTAATTATTTCCATTTTTGTAAGTTCCAATAGCTCATTGTGTTTCTGAATAATTCTGAGTACATTTTCAAATATTCTCAAGTCTGTGTACTTTTTGTGTTTGAGTGCCTGTGTATCTGTTTCTACTGTATGATGTATTTGGGGGTCTGTAATGTCTGTGCGTGTGTGTGTGTGTGTGTGTATCTGTGGGTTTGTGTGTCGTTCTATATATGTCTATCATGAGGGCATTCCATATGTGGTACTAAAGAGAGCTTCCTTCTGGAATTCATAGGATATAAAACGTACAGGCATCTTATCCAGGTGTGCTTGAAAGTTCTTTGTAATCAAGTTTGTGGCACCCAATACAACAGGAAATATTTCTGTGTCTGTCTGCCACATTTTCTTGTTCTCCAACTCTTTTCTTGGTACTTGGGGATCTTCTCTCTCTCCATGCAATTCACTAAGTAATCGCTTGGACCGACACCTCTATAATCAATGCTATTCTGGTGGTTTTCTCCTTTACCATTATATGTTCTTTTTTGCATCCAGTTTTTTATCGATTGGAACGGGAATGACCTAAGTGATCATGTGTCTATGTGCATATCTCTGTGTGTATGTCTGTAGGTGTTACATAGAAACATAGTAAATGATGGCAGATAAAGACCTGTATGGACCATCCAGTCTACCCAACAAGATAAGCTCATTTTACATGGTATGTGATACTTTATATGTTGTAAAACTTCGCGGCCCTTGGGATAGCCGAAATGCAGTCCCCCGCTGGCCCGAGTCTTGTAAAGCTGCCTGGCACAGCTGCTGGCCTCCCTGTGTAGCTTAAAAAAAACTTGTCAGTCCACTGGGAAGTTCCTTGGCTCCCAAGATTCGACACATCTTGTAACCCACAAGGTAAAATAAATATATACCAGGCAGAGCCCTAGCGAGGGGAGCTGACACCTGGGGCGGGTCGCCGCTGCACCCCCCCCCCCCCCCCCCCCGGGTGCAGCACGGCGCACCCTCCTCCCGCTGGAGCGCACCCCCCGGAGCGCATACCTCCCCCCCGGAGCACATACCTGCGGCGAGGGACGGGCGGGAGGGCTGAACCGCCCCGACTGCATGTTGCTGGAGTGTGTCGGCTCCGCGCTGATTCATTGCTGTTTCTGTCCCAGAACAGGAAGTAACCTGTTCCGGGGCAGAGAGGGCAGTGCACCAGCGCGGAGCCGACACCCCCCAGCGGCGTGCACCCGGGGCAGACCTCCCCCCCTTCCTGCGCCACTGATACCAGGCAAACAATCCCTCCCCTTTAGAGTTCAGCCAGTCCACCTGTTTCTGCCGCACAGTTCCTCAGCTGCACCTCTGTTTGTTTCAACCTCATCACTCCCTTCTTCCTTTGCTAACTGGTAAGAGGAGTGCAAGGATCCTACCCATCTTTGTCAGCTCCAACTCCTGACAACCTCCCACATGATCCTGGTTGAAACAAGTATTCCTCAAATCACCCTCTGGGATAGCCACCATCTTCCCTCTCTCACCAAGCCCCCAAACCAGGCTCCTACATGCTTTTTAATCTCTCTACCTTTGGTTTTTTTCCAGAGCAGAGATATCCATGGGATCCTCTTGTTCACTCTCCTCCCTCTCTGCCGCCTCTTGCCACTGATGGGTTCCTCTATCCACCTGCCTCCCAGCTGCTCCTCATTTCCTTGATTAGACCTGCTCAGAGCCTCCTCCCTTCCCCTAGCTCTCCGGGATGGGTATTGCAAGCCACCCTCACCTGTCCTTCCCTGGGTTACCTCTGAGGGCTGCTGGGAATGGTAGTCCATGATCCTAGTGTGTGGTTCTCTCAGGGGTTGTTGGGAGTTGTAGTCTTTACCTTTCCTCCACCCCTCCGGGGAAAGTGATCCACTACTTTCCCTGATGGGCTGGGTCCTCGAAGGATGGACCCGGGTCAGCCCTTGCCCACGGACCGGCTTTGTTCCCCCTCCAGGTGCCCTACAGTCCCTCCCGTCCTCGTACCGTTCACAATGTATACTTGAGTTTGATTTGTCCTTGCCATTCTCAGGGCACAGACCGTAGAAGTCTGCCCAGTACTGTCTTGTACTAAGCTCTAAAGCTAACGCCGAAGCCCCTTAAAATTTACACTCCAGTCCATCCCTATCTATTCAGTCACAATCAGGGCGTAGACCGTAGAAGTCTGCCCAGCTCCCCTTTTGTTTCCCTATTACCGGCGTCGCCACCCAATCTCCGTTAAGATTCTACGGAACCATTGTGTTGTGTGTGTTTGTGCCTGTGTGTGTGCTTATGTGCCTATTTATGTGTATAGGGGTCATCATGGCCATTTTGAACCCTGAGCTGGATGGGGCAGGTATGCAGGGTGGGGGGCGTTGGAAAACATTCCTGACTCATTCCACTGGACTACCCGGGGCCATCTATGGGCCTTGCTGGGGTCTAGGGGGAATGGAACCAGAGTTGGGAACGGAGTGGAACTGAACCAAGGAAGGAGGGATGAGGGGGATCAGAACCAGAGTGGGGCATGGGGCTGATCTAAACCAAGGATGGAAGGATGAGGGGAATTAGAATGGGGGGATGATGGGGAAGAGATTGGAACTATGGGGGGAGATCAGATTGATGACCTAAAGGTCTGACCCATAAGTTATGAGGGTACCGTTCAATATTCAGTGCTGACACTCAAATAACTAAGCGATCAAAGACAGCCTTTTGTGGGGTCGTATTCAGGGCTGGGGAGTCGAAAACAATTTTGGGTGGAGTTGAAGTCAGAGTCAGTAAAAATGTACCGACGCCAACTCCAGTTTCGAAATAAAAAAACATTATAATATATGGAAAAGTTGGAGTCAGACAATAGGAAAATAGAGACGTTGAAATCGAAGGGTTGGTGTAGTGACTCCACAGCCCTGGTCCTATTTGGCAGCTCAGCTGTGCAGTTGCTTGCACTAAATATAACCCATTCCTGCATTATTGCTGGTTCTTACCTGACTCCGCCCTCAGAAAACAGGCGAGACTGGGGAAGATTGGGGGGAAGGGGGAGAGAGACGAATAAAAAGTATTTTTTCTTTTCTACCCACACTTCTCTTTTTCAGATCAACTTCATTTTTTTCATAAGAATTCTGAGGATGTTGATCAAAAAGCTCAGATCGTCAGAGGTTTGGGGGAAACAGTTTAGTCACTGCAAGTGAGTTGATTTTCAGCTGCTTTAAATACCTCTATATAGAGATAGATAGAGAGAGAGAATGAGAATTTTATTGAAACCATGTTATATAGGGCTGACCTGGGTGCTCAGTGACAGTGTTGCACCAGGCCATGCAGAGAGACCTCGGTTTGATTCCCACGGAGGTCTTCTGTTTCCCAGACTGGATGAGGAAGCATTCACACTAGAAGGTTGCACGGGGACAGAAATTTCATCCGTCTCGGCCCGTCCCCACTTTAATCTCCTCCATCTCCGCCTGTCCCCTCAAATAATCTTCTTCATCCCTGCAAGTAATTTCCTCCATCCCTGCCCATCCTCTGTACCAGACAGCAGATTTTGGGTGGGCCTAGGCAAGAAGTGGGTGGGCACCAAATGTTCTCTCCCCCACCCCCACATCAAAAAAATATCTCAGCGGGTGGGAAAATGCTTCTCTCCAGTCTCCACCTTGGTAGTCTGCAGCAGGCATGCGCTGAAAACTGAGAATACGAAGCAGGGGCGTAGCCAGACACCCAATTTTAGGTGGGCCTGGGCCCAAGATGGGTGGGCAGAAGAACCATGCCCCATCCCACAGGTGATTTGGTCTCTCCTTCTCTCACCTGCATGCCATATGGTCTCTCAAACCCCCCCTCCCCTGCCTGACTTTTGAATAGTAGATTTTCGCCGGCAGCGTGCAGCGACTGGTGCACGCTGCTCATATTGGCCCCACAGCCTTCCCTCTGATGCAACTTCCTATTTCCGCATAGGTGGGAATGCATCGGAGGAGGGGCTGTGGTGCTGGTGTGGGCGGTGTGCGTCGGTCGCTGCTTGCTGCAGGTGAAGGTCTGGGAGTTTTTGGATGGTGGGACTTTGGGATCCCTGCCAGACACATCATAGATGTGCTGCTACTGGGTGGGCCTGAGCCTAAAGTGGGTGGGCCTGGGCCCACCCGGGCCCACCCTTGGCTATGCCACTGATACGAAGGTGCCAGTATTGTGGAGAGCAGCCTTTTCATTACCATATGCTACTGTTGGTTGGGCCTGAGCCCTACGTGGGTGGGCCCCGGCCCACCTGTGGCTACGCCACTGCCCTGTACTAAAATAGCCCGACTTGTGGTAAAATAACTCAACAGTAGACCATTTTGATAATTTCTCCTCTCAGTGCCAATGGGGACTTCAGTGCTATCAACCATATCCATTAATTTTTTTTTTAGAGCTATTACAATTGACATGGCACAAGGAAAGGATAGGTAGGCTGGCCTGGCACTACACTTCCATGGGAGCCTTGCAGGACCTCTGTCCATCCCCCGCAGAAGTCCTGTGGACCTGGAGGGGATCCCCGCGGGAGTCCTGCTTAATCCCATTCCCATGCAGATCTGTAGTTCACACCCCAGAGGTGAAATGGCGCCCCAGTCATTATACAATAGTGACACCTAGTGGCCAGATTTGGGGCCTGTGTTTCCAGGGTTCCTGAAGGAGTCCTGGTGCAAGGTTTCCAGCTGAGGACTGTCGTAGCAATAACTGAATTCAGCTATGTTGAAAGGGGCTTTACAACGAGAAAGACTCATGATGCTAGATCCCAGCTCAAGTTTCCACTCAGGGCCGTGCTAACACGGTAAGCGAGGTAAGCATGGCAGGGGGGGCGCTTCCCTCTGGGGGGCGCCGCCGCACCATGCTCACCTCGCTCGCCCTCCCGCAACATCCCTTTTCTTTTCTTTTTTTTTCTTTTTAAATTTACCTCCGTGGTGGCGGTTCCAGCAGCGCAGCGTCAGGGAAGGAGGCGGCGCTCCCGACGTCTAGCCTTCCCTTCGCTGTGTTCCGCCTAGAAGAAGGCGGAACACAGCGAAGGGAAGGCTAGACGTCGGGAGCGCCGCCTCCTTCCCTGACGCTGCGCTGCCGGAACCGCCACGGAGGTAAATTTAAAAAGAAAAAAAAAAGAAAAGGGATGTTGGGGGGAGAGAAGAGGGCGGGCAGTTGAACAATGGGAGCGGGAGGGCAGGGGAGAAACGAGAGCATGGATGCGAAGGGGGGGGCATGGATGCGAAGGGGGGGGAGAAGAGGGTGGGCCAGGCTGGGACATGGGAGCGAGAGGAGAGAGAGGAGCATGGATGCGAGGGGAATTGCTGGATAGGGATTAATGGAGGGGGCAGGGGACAGAGGAGCATGGATGGGCATGGATTGGGAGGGCAGGGCTCAGGGAGAGAGGGGAATTGCTGGAAAGGGATGAATGGAGGGGGCAGGGGACAGAGGAGCATGGATGGGCATGGATTGGGAGGGCAGGGCTCAGGGAGAGAGGAGAAATTGCTGGACATAGAGGGGAGGGAAGAGAGATGAAGGAGATGAAATGAGGGAAAAGGAAGAGAGGAGAAAAACTGCACATGGATGAAGAAAATAGGCAGAAGCTGAGGACCAGATATGAAGAAGAAAGGAGGAAAGGAAAGAAATAAATGGAAAGGAAGCCCTGGAAACGGAGTTAAGAGGACAGATAGCAGCAGAATCAGATACTGGGCCAGCATGATCAGAAAAAGAAAGTCACCAGACAACAAAGGTAGAAAAAAAATCATTTTATTTTCATTTTAGTGTTTGGAATATGTCCACTTTGAGAATTTACGTCTGCTATCTTATTTTGCAATGTATAGCAATTTGTTTTTAAGAATATTGCTGACAATTCCTGTCAGTGTGGCAAGTGGTGAGCGATCATTTTCACGGGGAGGGGGGGGGGGGGGTGCCACCGCCAACTGATAGGCTGCAGGGGGGCGCCAGAGACCCTAGGCACGGCCCTGTTTCCACTGAGCCGAAAGCCTAAAGGAGCAGGAGGAATTCTACATTAAACAAAATGTGCACAGTACCTGATTTATTTCCCACTCTCATGCCATGCATTATTCCTCCCAGGAGACTTGCCAAATCCACGCTGCTGCTCATCCCTCTCTTTGGCATACATTACATTGTCTTCGCTTTCTTCCCTGAAGACGTGAGCAACAGCACACTGGAAATCCGTCTCTCTTTTGAGTTAACACTCGGATCTTTTCAGGTAAATGCTTTGAGCCCTCTGCATGTTTCTCTGTCAGTGTAGATAACTTAAAAGGTGGGAATTTACTTGACATTTATTTATTTTATTTATCTGTTGCATTTGTATCCCACATTTTCCCACCTATTTGCAGACTCAATGTGGCTTACAATACATCATGAATAGTGAGAGTACATGAGAAAGTATACCTTTAGTAAAAGCAGAGAATTTTTGGTAATATGATAATGATAGAACATGGAATTATTTTAACAAGCAAACATCTTAAGAGATATTTAAGAAATGTATAAGAATTATAAAGAAAATGTACATTTAGTAATAAAAGAGGATCTTGGGTAACATGATAATGAAGAAACATGTTGGTACAGAAATTCATATTTGTTGATCTTTGTTGTACGCCTTGGTCTTCAGTAGACTTCGGAAGTTGGTTTGTTCATAGGTCGTTTTTAGGTTTCGCGGCAGCGCATTCCAGAATTGTGTGCTCAGGTAGGAAAAGGTTGACACATGCGTTAGTTTGTATTTAAGACCTTTACAACCTGGGAAGTGAAGATTGAGGAATGTATGGGATGATAACCTTTAATACAGCACAGCAGTGTAGGATATAGGCTGTGTTAAGACCTGACTGATTGTGACATGCATGGCTTCTGGAAGGAGGGGGTCCTGGTTGTGGGGTAGTCCACTGATAGATTTATATCTGGATTCTTGCATTTCCGAAGCAGCTGCTTTATCTAGATCCTTGCAAAATATCAACTTGTATCTTGCGTATTTGTCATGTTTCATTTTTTTTTATCTCATCTCTAGAACATTTTTGCATTTTTTAAAAATTTCTTACTTTATTCCAATCTGTTGTTTATTCACCTTTTGGAATTAAAGGTTTGTAGCTTCTGGCAGGCCACAAACCTTGCTCTAAAAACCTTGTTCATGGAGGCTGCTTTCCATATTTCCATTTCGGCTTTCCACGTATTCTGTCTCCTCAGGACTCTATATATCTCACCCAAATTTCCACATCCAAATTTGTGTGCGCATCAGATGTGCGTGCAAATAAATTGACTAATGAGCTTGGAAACATCAATAATTGGGTGCTAACAACCAATTAATATTAATTGGCAGTCTTAAACATTTGCACGCGCATCTTTCTTCATGGTACTCTATAAAGCACGGCACTTAACATCAATCGTGTGTATCTGAAAAGGGGGCGTGGCCAGGGGCATTCCAAAAAGTTGTGCGCAGATTTACAGAATTTGCCCAAAGTGCGCCTACGTTGGGCGTTATTGCTTGTTAAGTGCTGTTAAATACGCTGATTGGCTTGTTAAGCCAATTAAGTTATGTACGTTGTTATAGACTACACCTGGATTTTGGTGCCGATCTGTAGGTGCTCTATATAGAATCTGGCAGATAATGCTTGACGTGACTATACTGAAAGAGGTTTTGGAAACTTTATATGCTAATTTATCAAGCACGAAATATAAATGAGAGTTTTGTGTTTAAACATCTTTTTGTTTATACAGGAAATTTTTTCCACCCCACATTTTTTGTGCAGATAAAGTCCTAGAATGAGTAAGCTAGTTTTCACATCTTTTTATAGCATGAATATAATTTTATTATCCCATAAGGAGCCCTTTCTGCAAATCACCCTGTGTTTACCATCTATACCAGGCCTGCTACAGATACAAACATCTTTTCTGAGATTGATTTTACCTTTCAAGGTCTGTTTTTCAGGGCTTTGTTGTAGCTGTGCTGTACTGTTTCCTTAATGGTGAGGTAAGTTGCCGGCAGATCTGTGACTATTTGTTCTAGCAATCTGTATGTGCTCACAATGGAATCTCCAGTCTCCCACGTCTTGGCCTTTTTATGTATCAGGTCAATTATGCAGCCTGAGCTAGGTATGCTGTTCTCATAATGCATGCTTCCATGAATTACTCAACATTGAGCTAGACCAGTGCAACGTGCAAAGAGAAGACTCGCTTTCTTAATTTCAACTGTTTATTACAAACTAGTGGAACCCAGCCCGTTTCCTCAACAATGAAACGGGCCCTAGAAAGGCTCTCTTGTAAGTGATTTTTTGTCTCTCCCCTGCCCTCCCCTCCATGTCCAGTGATTCTCCTCTTCCCTGCCCTCCCATCCGTGTCCTGCGATTCTCTTCTCTCCTGTCCTCTCCTCCCATCCTATCCCATCCATGTCCATCGATTCTGCTCTGCTCTACCCTCGATGTGCCGCTATTCTCTCTTCCTTTGTACCGCATCGTTTTCTGGCTGACCTGGCTGGCTTCCCTTCTGTTGGTAACATCCTGATGTCAGCTCGCCTCCAGCATTCCCTTCCCTCTTACTGTTTCACCCTCTGACGTCATTACGTTTTGACGCAAGGGCGGGGCAGTGAGGGGGAATGGAATGCTGGAGGCTGGCTGACGTCATGAGATGTTACAAACCCAGGCAGCCAGACAGTGAAGGAACGTTGGAGATGCAAATTATTATATAGGATAAGCGAACAGGTCCTTGGGGCACTCCCAGGCAGGTTTTCAGGATATCCATGCATGAGAGAGATTTGCATTCGCTGCTTTCTTTGTATGTAAATCTATCTCATGTGTATTAATAATAGTGGGTATCCTGAAAACCCCACTGGTGGGGCGTGCCCAGAGGACTGGCTTGAGAACCACAGCTGCAGATAGTCAAAATACTGATTTTGGTTCAATTACAAGCAGGGTGGCTCTTCTGGCTGGATATGAATGAATTAACTGTCAGTTAATTGACTGTCAGACTGAAGGAGTGGATGGTCAGTGACTGAAGAGATGGACGTTGAGTTAACTGGTAAAAAGAGGACGTCTGTTTCAAGGATAGAGGAGGAAGAGAGAAGCCGTGAAGTGCTTCCTTTCTAAATCCAAGATGGAGATTTTTGCAGTAGAGGGAGGGGTGGCAGAGAAATTCCCACAAGGACAAAATGACTAATAGGGTCAAAGGTTGTACCTTGGACTGTAGCATGAGGCCAGGCAGTTTTAAGGAGACTGGAGAGCACTGATCACATGCCATATTTAACCTATAAGAACAAAGATTATGTTCCTCAGCTGTTGCTTGATCCAGTTCATAGGCTACCAGTATAATGCAAAACAAAATGTAAACATTCACACGGCACCCAGTCATTAATAGCCCCGACAAAAAAGCCCTGACAAAACAGCCTTGTAACAAAATAGCCCTTGACAAAATGGCCCTGCCCACAAAACAACCCTTGACAAAACAGCCCCCTAAGAAAAAATAACACATCACAAAAAATATAATAAACTACAACTGAAACCTTCACTGATAAAGACTCCTTCCAGCATTAATTGCATAAAGCATCTTATATAATAAAACTCACCCTCAATGTTCTGAAGACACTGACGTCACTTCCGTCACTTCCTTCAAGACAGGTTTGAAGGGTTCGTGGTGGTGAAGCCACTGAAATCGCCAAGTCTTGGGGCCCCACCCTCACGTCAAACGTGATGACTTCGAGGGCAGAGCAATGGCGTCACACACCGAGGGCGGAGCAATGGCGTACGGTGCGTTCAGGAGATGCGGAGCAATGGCGTCAGAACGACAAAGGGGTGGGTAGGTAGCTAGGGAGGGAGGGAGAAGGGGGGGGGAGTTGGGGAGGAAAACCTTGCTAGCGCCTGTTTCATTTGCTCCAGAAACGGGCCTCTTTTATTACTATATAAATAAACAAAATTGTATAGCTACCAACTGGTATTCATGATCTGTTCAGCTATTTAAAGAAACTATTCTTCCATCAACATGCTAGCAGCTCCTTGTGACTCTGGGCAAATCACTTAACCCTCCATTGCCCCAGGTACAGAATAAGTACCTGAATACATGTAAACCGCTTTGACTGTAGTTGCAAAATACCACAGAAAGGCGGTATATCAAGTCCCATTTCCCATTTCCCTTCCCCTCATTAAAAAAACAACAACAATATTGTTATCATTTTCATAGTCTTACCAACCTTATCCTGTTTGGCAAGGTAAGATTATTAGGAAAAAAAATGCAGTCCCATATACTGGGCAGCCTGATGGGGCCCTTTTGTAGGGGGGGGGCTTACTTGTCAAGGGTTATATTGTGGTCAGGCCGTTTTGACAGTGGCTGTTATGTCAGGGACTATTATGTCGGGAGCTCTTTTTTGTTGGAGCTTTTTTGTCGGGGCTATTTTGTGGTGCACCATGGGGTGATGTTGATGTGCCGGGGGAGGGGGGGCACAGCGGTTATCTGCCCCAGGTGGCAGCTGACCTAGGAACGCCACTGCAAGGGAGTAGATTAGGTCCTGTGGGGAGAGAGGCTGGAACTTGGGTGAATTTGATTGCCCCTGACAACCAAAATGGCATTCTACTACCCCCGAATCAAGCCTAAACCTCTCTTACAGCATTGCTTGGGCAGCCTAAGGACAAAGCAGGGGCGTATCTGCGTGGGGCCACAGGGGCCTGGGCCCCCGCAGATTTCGCCCTGGACCCCCCTACCATCGACCCTCTCCACCTCCCCCTCCCTCCCGCCCGCCCGCCTCCAACCCGTCGCCGACCTTTGCTGGCGGGGGACCCCAAGCCCCCGCCAGGCGAAGTCCTCTCTTCCGTGCAGGATGCAAGTTGCAACGCTTCCTGTTCTTCTGAGTCTGACGTCAGAATTTGGAACTCAGTCTGACGTCCTGCGCGTTGTACGTGCAGGACGTCAGACTCAGAAGAACAGGAAGCATTGCAACTTGCAGCCTGCATGGAAGAGAGGACCTCGGCTGGCGGGGGGTTGGGGTCCCCCGCCAGCAAAGGTAAGTGACAGCAGCGGGGGAGGGTTGGCGGCAGCGGGATGGGGTGGAGAGTGTCATTGGTGGCGAGGGGGGGGTCTGGCAGTGGCGGGGGGGGGGGGGGGGGGGGGGGGGGGGGGGGGGGGGGATCGGTGGCGCCAGGGGGGGGGGGGCTAAAATGTGCCCCCTCCCTCTGGCTCTGGCCCCCCCTATCGCCAGAGTCCAGATACGCCCCTGGGACAAAGTAGCAGTGTCATGCACTGCTGTTAAAGAGGTTTAGACTGGGCTGATCCCAAGTAGCAAATCCTGTATAATAAAACTCACCCTCAACGTTCTGAGGACACTGACGTCACTGAAGCCAAGCCACTGATGTCACTTCCTTCATGAACGGTTCGTGGTGGTGAAGCCACCGAAATCGCCAAGTCTCTGGGCCCCGCCCTCGCGTCAAACGTGATGACGTTGAGGGCGGAGCAATGGCGTCAGGTGCGTTTAGGAGGTGCGGAGCAATGGCGTCAGAACGACGAAGGGGTGGGTAGGTAGGGAGGGAGGGAGGGAGGGGGGTGTTGGGGAGGAAAACCTTGCTAGCGCCCGTTTCATTTGCTCCAGAAACGGGCCTTTTTTTTACTAGTATTGTGATAAAAACCATTTCCTGACTTCTGATCTCTTTACAAGAGTCACAGAATTAAGGCCACTTACTTCTATAGTCTGTAAACTGTGGTGGAATTTCAGTTTCTATGGTTGCATGGAAATGCAGAGGAAAGTGGCCTGGTTTCCCCTGCTCCCTACCCCCTTACCCTCTGTGCCAAATACTTCAGTTCACTCATAAACACATTTAACTGGAGAGATTAGTCAGCAAATAATCTTCCCCACAGACAGGCAAAAAAAGTGATTAATGCACAGGTGGCCTTTCAGTGAGTTAATCAAATAAAGACCTGACCATAAGCCTAAGAAACAGGAACGCAGAGCTATGCCTCTCCTTGGTCACTGCATCTCAAAAAAGATGTAGCGGAATTAGAAAAGGTACAGAGAAGGGCACTGAAAATGATAAAGGGGGTGGGACGACTTCGCTATGAGGAAAGGCTAAAGTGGCTATGGCTTTTCAGTTTGGAGAAGAGATGGCCGGGAGAAGATATACTATAGGTCTTTACAATACTGAGTGGAGTGGAATGGGTAGGCGTGAATTACTTGCTTACTCTTTCCAAAAATACTAGGACTATGGGGCACACAATGAAGCTATTAAGTAGTAAATTTAAAATAAACTGGAGAAAATTTTTCTGGAATCCATTGCCAGAGAATGTGGTAAAAGCAGTTAGCTTAGCAGGGTTTAAAAAAAAGGTTTGCCTAGCTTCCTAAATGAAGTCCATAAGCCATTTTTAAGATGGACTTGGGAAAATCCACTGCATATTCTAGGATAAGTAGCATAAAATCAGTTTTACTCTTTGGGATCTTGCCAGGTACTTGTGACCTGGATTGGTCACTGTTGGAAACAGGATACTGGGCTTGATGGACCTTCGGTCTGTCCCAGCATGGCAACGTTTATGTTCTTACTAGCCGTTAAGCCCGTTAAAACGGGCAAGTATTGGTATGCTCTATTTTGATGTATAACTCCCTCCCTCCCTCCCCTCGGCTCCCCGCCCTTCCTCCTTCCCTCCCTCCCAGCTCCAAGGCCCGATTCCCTCCCAGCTCCATGGGCCCCCCCTCCGTCCCTCCCAGCCAGCTGCAAGGCCCCCCTCTGTACATCCCTCCCAGCTCCAAGGCCCCCCTACTTCTGACCTCCTATGTCCAGCATCCTCCCTCCTTCCCTGCCAGCTTCAAGGCCCCCAGTCTTTCCCTCCCTCCCTAGCTCCAAGGCCCCATTCCCTCCCCTCCCAGCTCCAAGGCCCTCCGTCCCTCCCCTCCCTCGCAGCTCCAAGGCCCCCTCCTCCTTCTGAGCATTTATCCTGCCTTCCCCTCCCCCCCGAGGTCGCTGTTGTCGCCGCTACCGCTCCCCCCCCCCCCGAGGCGCCACCGGCCCCTCCCTCCCAGCTCCAAGGCCCGATTCCCTCCCAGCTCCAAGGCCCCCCCGTCCGAGCCAGCTCCAAGGCCCCCCCTCCATCCCTCCCCCTCCCTCGCAGCTCCAAGGCCCCCTCCTCCTTCTGAGCATTTCTCCTGCCTTCCCCCCCCCCCCCCCGAGGTCGCTGTTGTCGCCCCTACCGCTCCCCCCCCCCCCCGAGGTTGCCACCGGCCCCTCCCTCCCAGCTCCAAGGCCCGATTCCCTCCCAGCTCCAAGGGCCCCCCCTCCATCCCTCCCAGCCAGCTGCAAGGCCCCCCTCTGTACATCCCTCCCAGCTCCAAGGCCCCCCTACTTCTGACCTCCCATGTCCAGCATCCTCCCTCCTTCTCTGCCAGCTTCAAGGCCCCCAGTCTCTCCCTCCCTCCTAGCTCCAAGGCCCCATTCCCTCCCCTCCCAGCTCCAAGGCCCCCCCCCCCCGTCCAAGCCAGCTCCAAGGCCCCCTCCGTCCCTCCCTTCCCCTCCCTCGCAGCTCCAAGGCCCCCCTCCTCCTTCTGAGCATTTCTCCTGCCTTCCCCTCCCCCCCCCCGAGGTCGCTGTTGTCGCCGCTACCACCCCGCTCCCCCCCCCCCCGAGGTCGCCACTGGCCCCTCCCTCCCAGCTCCAAGGCCCGATTCCCTCCCAGCTCCAAGGGCACCCCCCTCCATCCCTCCCAGCCAGCTGCAAGGCCCCCCTCCTCCTTCTGAGCATTTCTCCTGCCTTCCCCTCCCCCCCCGAGGTCGCTGCTATCGCCCCTCCCCCCCCCCCCCGAGGTCGCCGCTACCGTCCCCCCCCCCCCCCCGAGATCGCCACCGGCCCCCTCCACCCGGGCCCTCTGTTCTACATTTAACTTACAGCGCCGAAACCGCAGGCAGATCAGCTCCGTCGGCCTTCCTTCTCTGCCTGTGTCCCGCCCTCGTGTGACGTAACGTCAGCGAGGGCGGGGCACACAGGCTGGGAAGGAAGGCCGACGGGAGCTGATCTGCCTGCGGTTTCGGCGCTGTAAGTTAAATGTAGAAGAGAGGGCCTGGCCTGGTGGAGGGGGTTGGCTGCGACCTTGGGGGGGGGGACGGCAGCGGCGACCTGCAGGGGGGGAGCGGCAGCGGCAGCGGCGACCTCCGGGGGGGGGGGGGGAGCGGTACCATTAGCGGCAGCGTCGACGTCCGTGTGGCAGTGACTGCACTCCTCCTCAGCGCAGAGTTTCCCTCTCTGTTCCGTCATCACGTCTTGACGTGGGGGCGGGACAGAGAGGGAAGTCTCTACTGCGCATTTGCAGGTGAGTCGGTCACTTGCCATTTATAGGTTTGATGACAGGTGCCCACATAGCAAAGCAAGCAGATAGGACCAATTTTTGTGCAATCCTAACTTTTGTCATCTTAGCTATATGGGTGCCAGCATCTGCATAGCTTCTGGGTTGTGGTTGGTATCTTGTACTCCCCTCCCTCTCCCACTCCCAGGCAAAAGCCCCCTTCCTCAAGCAGAGTGGCCCTTCCAGGAGCACTATTATCCTAGAAAACCTCCCCAAGCCTACCTTCATATTCCATGGTGGCCTACTGATCTTCAAGACAGGAAAGAGCAGGGCTTTTTTTGAGGGGGTACTTGGGGGTACTGAATACCGGCACCTTTTCCATTGTCTGCTAAAATTGACCCATGGAACCCAAGTTTTAATGAAAGAGCTCAGGCTCTACACACCAATTCTGTCTTGTCATAGATTCTATGACTGGTTGCAGGTGGCCTGGCTATTATGGGGTGGGTCCCTCCTTGATTACCCCACTCCTGAAGGGTGGCCTAGCATTTGAGTACCGGCACCTTTTTTGCTAGAAAAACAACACGGGGAAAGAGCAATACTCACTTACTCTTGTCCATGTCTGCTTCAGCTTCAAAAGCGCTGCTTCTAGGAGGACTGGACTAGAGTGCTTCTGGAAGGGCGTGCTTTCCTTGGGGTGGGGATCAAAATCGAGGTGTTAGGGTCAGTGGCGTAGCCACAGGTGGGCTTGGGTGGGCCAGGGCCCACCCATTTATGGCTCAGGCCCACCCAACAGTAGCACATGTTTAGTGGTAACTGGTGGGAATCCCAAGCTCTGCCAGCTGAAGATTTCCCCCTGATGGTAACGAAAACGCTACTCTCCACAACACCGGCACCTGCTCAGTTTTCAATGCATTCCTGCTGCCAAGGTGGAAAGAAGCGTTTTCCCACCAGCTGAGAGTTTTTTTTTTTGGGGGGGGGGGGGTGAGAACACTTGGTGCCCACCCAGTTCTTGCCTAGGCCCACCCAAAATCTGTTGTCTGGCTACGCCCCTGGTTAGGGTAGAGGCTACTGATCTCCTTATATGCTGTGTAAATGTCTGGACCCACATAATTGTTAAAGAACTGCTTTCTTTAATAAAAATGAAGGTCTTGTCTGACATTTCTTCCCCTGGGTGCCAGAGGTAGAAGGTGAAGCCAAGAGACTCAGCTGTGGTCCTTCAGTAGGAAATGACTCAGCAGTACAGACCAGTCCAGTATGTCTGGTCTGTTCTTCACGGTAGCTGCTTTGAATTTGCTGAGAATCGACAGTGTCTGGTGTGAATTGAATTGCTTGCAAGCAGTGCTGCTTTCTCTTGGTTCAGCATCAGGAATTGTCCAGAGATGATGTTTTATGTGACCTTTGGGGACCACACTGATGCATTTTTTTTTTAAGATAGGGTCATTAGCAGATAGTCTGAAAGCAGAAATTAATTTCTTTTGACTGTTAACTTAGGACTCCTTAACATTTTAGTCTGTAGTTCTGATCCTCCATTCTTGCGTGCCGGACATGAACTTTCCCATGTAACCATAATATTTTTCACTAGGTTCAGTGTGAAATTCAGAGAAAATGGGGACCATGGCGTCTACGGAAACAGATTTGGTTCCATCAGCAAAAGAGCTCAACATCTAACAGTGGAGAAAGTGTCTTAACCCAGGTGTTGCAAGTAACTAAATCCAGTCCGAAGGAGCAAAGGAAGATGACTGCGCAGAAATCAAGCTTCCTCTAGCAGATAAAGGTTCCAGCGTCCAGGCAGAGAATTCTACTGAGTAGATAGAATTCATTTTCTTTGCATCCTGCACTGCATAGAGTTATTCTTGCACGACTAAAATTTCACCAAAGTCGTTATGCCCATATCAGCCCTCTCCTGAAGTCACTTCACTGGCTCCCTATCCGTTTCCCTATAAAATTCAAGCTCCTCTTATTAACCTATAAGTGCATTCACTCTGCAGCCCCTCACTACCTCTCCACCCTCATCTCTCCCTACACTCCCTCCCAGGAACTCCATTCACTAGGCAAATCTCTCCTAATTGCACCCTTCTCCTCCATTGCTAACTCCAGACTCCGTTCCTTTTGTCTTGCCGCACCTTATGCCTGGAATGGGCTTCCTGAGCCGTTACGTCTAGCTCCATCCCTGGCCGCCTTCAAATTCGGGCTAAAGGCCTACCTGTTTGATGCTGCTTTTGACTCCTAACTTGTCACTTTTGCTTGTAACCTTTATCTTGTCTTCCTCTCTTCAATAGTCCCTTTCCCTATGTGTCCTTATATCTGTCTTACCCTTATCCTTATTGGTCCTGTCTGTCTGTCCTGATTTAGATTGTAAGCTCTTTTGAGCAGGGACTGTCTTTTCTTCATGTTCAATTGTGAAGCGCTGCGTACGACTGGTAGCGCTATAGAAATGATTTATAGTAGTAGTAGTAGTTATGAGCCTCCGGGCTTGGCTTAGTTCAAACTAGATTGGGCCCGTGGATTTCTTTTTGTTATGCAATTTTTAGTGCTACCTTAAGAGATATTAAAGCTGCTGAGTAAATATGAGACCTTCAAGTTTCCTGAGTGGTGCTGACCTATGATTTTGAACTCTGTTTACTGTTGCAAATCTCCTTTACACACATTATTGTGTAGTGAAAAGGAATACAAAGATCAGAGGGGTTACTAAGAAAAGGGACTGCTGATGCTGAGTACCTGAATATGCAGGTTGCCTCTGATCTTTTTTTTTTTTTTAAAGAGACAAGTTCTTTTTATGTGCAGGGCAAGATTTAAATATAGGAAAACTAGGCACATGCCTAGGGCCCAAAAGTTTAGTTCTGTGGCTCCCAAGGCATATTTTGTGTAGTGTCAGTTGTTGGTAGGAGAGAGAGAGAGAATGTGTGTGGGCTGGGGGTGGGGTGGAAGCCATCACTGCTCAAAGAAGCCTGTCTATTCTCCTGTCAACAGGAAGAGTTGGCAATCAGATCTTCTTAAGTGGTGTTTCTCCTCTGGTGGTTTTCCTCTGCAGTCAGAACTATACAGGACCCTGTTTGTGGGAGTTTTAGAATGTATTTATATTATGATGAAAGGCCCATTGCACTTATTTGGGCTAGAGCCTACTAAAGGGTTAATCTTGCTCTGTTTATGTGGTTCGTCCCCAACTGGGACTCTGTTATGGCAGATCTTTGATCTTTGTCCTTGTAGATTCCTCTCCAAAGGGGTGCCGCCTCCTACCACTGTCATTCAAGACCATCCCTTGTTCTGGAAACTGCAAGATATTTTCAAGTCAGTAGTTCAGCAGGTTCTGTTTCTTGTTGAGTCAGTAGAGGTCTCTGCTGTGCAATTTAGAAAGCAGAACCATAGTGGCCTCTACAATACAGACATATTTATACAGACACAGATACATTTGGAATAATTTTATTTATGACAGGGTACCTGAGTCGTGAGGGCAAGTAGATGCCTATTTTTAACCCTGTTTTATAAAGATACATAGGTGTCCATCTAGCTTATTTTCGAAGGAGATCGCCGGCCATCTTCCGACAAAAACCGGGAGATGGTCGGCGATCTCCTAAAGCCGGCCAAATTGGTATAATTGAAAGCCGATTTTGGCCGGCGCCAACTGCTTTCCGTCACGGAGCTGGCCAAACTTCAAGGGGGCGTTTCGGTAGGGTAGCGGGGGCGGGATGGGAGCGTGCTTTGAGATGGCGGGCTTTGCCCGATAATGGAAAAAAGAAGGGCGTTCCTTGCGAGAATTTGGTCCACTTTATTTGGTCCCTTTTTTTTCAGGTCCAAATCCAAAAAAAGTGCCTGAACTGACCAGATGACCACCAGAGGGAATAGGGGATCACCTCCCCTGACTCCCCCAGTGGTCACTAACCCATTCCCACCCTCAAAAAAACAACTTTAAAAACTTTTTTTGCCAGCCTCTATGCCAGCCTCAAATGTCATACTCAGGTCCATCACAGCAGTATACAGGTCCCTGGAGCAGTTTTAGTGGGTGCAATTGACCTCAGGCAGGCGGACCCAGGCCCATCCCCCCTTACCTGTTACACTTGTGGTGGAAAATGGGAGCTCTTCAAAACCCACCCGAAACCCACTGTACCCACATGTAGGTGCCCCCTTTCACCCATAAGGGTGACGGTAATGGTGTAGAGTTGTGGGGAGTGGGTTTTGGGGAGATTTGGGGGGCTTAGCACCCAAGGTAAGGGAGCTATGCACCTGGGAACTATTTTTATTTTTTTATTTTTAGAAGTGCCCCCTAGGGTGCCCGGTTGGTGTCCTGGCATGTCAGGGGGACTAGTGCACTACAAATGCTGGCTCCTCCCACAACCAAATGCCTTGGATTTGGCCGGGTTTGAGATGGCCGGCCTCGGTTTCCATTATCGGTGAAAACCGAGGATGGCCATCTCTGACATTTGGCCGGCCCCAACCGTATTATCGAAACGAAAGATGACCGGCCATCTCATTCGAAAATACGGTCGTCCCCACCCCTTCGTGGCGCCATCCTCGGAGATGGGCGTGCCCTTAGAGATGGGCGTCCCTGGTCGAAAATGCCCCTCCATATGTCTTTATTAAATACCAGTACAAAAGTTGCCAAAATCACTACTAAAATGTGTTCACGTACATTTACACCGGTTCCTGAGCTGCTTTAAATGTACATGGCTATGAACATACATAAGTGGGTATTTTATAATTAATTACTCCACCCATGCTCCAGTCAAACTCCTTTCCCAACACTCCTACATCCAGGTCCCATCAAATATGCACCTACTTGGCATAGAGTGTACTTACTTATGAGAGGCATTTTACAGGCATATTGTGGCAATGAGGGCCATTTCCAAAAGACTGCAATCCAGGTAAGTGGGCGATATGGAAATTGATCTCCCTTCCTGTGAGTAAAAGTACATGCTAATAGTTCTTTCAGATTTTGTGGCTGTCGAGATCTATTGTTTTGTTTTGACTGCTGCTGCTATTTGCCACCTCTTTGAACCTGCCATTCTAGGTGACCACATAGCTTACCTATTGGTTAAGCCAGCCCTGGCTGCTAACAATACATTATTACAGAACACCACGTTATTGTATTCATGGAAGAAGCAGGCAGCTTTTGAACGTTTCAGGTGCCTTGCCACAAAATTGAGATTTTTGGGTTGCCTATATGCTTCTTTGGCTACTGATTTTTCTTGACTTTTTTGCTGAAATATTGTGCGTCTTGGACACTGCGTTGCTTGGTATATGTGCAGTATCAAGGCAAAAGAAGAGGAGAAAAACCTTGGCACAGACAACAAGTCCAAGGAGAAAAACACAGGTGGTCCAGAAAAGACGGAAATAACCGGGAGTTCACAACCAGACTTTTATTGAAGAATGACCCTACTTGGCCAAGTATCGGTACTAGCCTTCATCAGAGGTCTACAATCACAAATAAAAACAATCATCAATCATACCTGCAAATAAATGTATACACATAACAAAATGTAAAAAAAAACAAAACAGAAGGATGACCATCAATCAAATTTTACCATAGCAATCTTCAATGTTAACCCAATTAAGCACATCCATCAAACAATTTCCCTGTAGGAACAAAAATGCTAAATTCAATCTAAAATAATGTGAGTGTATACAACATTTAGGGCTTCTTTTACAAAGCCACGTTAGCGATTCCTGCATGGCAAATGAGAGAAAGCCCATAGGAATTGAATGGGTTTCCTCTTATTTGCTGCACCGGGAATCCGTAGCGCAGCTTCGTAAAAGAGGCCCTTAATCATGATGGACCTGCCCTACTGCTTAATAGTACAACAAAGGCATAACGCAGCACTCCCCCATGGAAGGTAATGAGAAGGACTCCTCAGTCAATGTTAATGATGCAACAAAGGCATAGCATGGTACTTCTCCATAGATATTGATGAGAGTTGCTCTTCAGTGAATATTAATAAAACATCACCTATTGAAAAGCCAATACTGTGAGGCATAGCTGGCCAGCAATGAAATTTTTAAATATGTACATTGTACCTCCCTGTTTACAAAGCTGCGCTAGTGGCTGCCGGAGAGCTAATGCCAACACAGCCCATTCACTTTGAATGGGCTGTGTTGGCAGCCGCTACCACGGCTTTGTAAGCAAGAGGGATAGATAAAAACAATGCTAACAGAGCAGATAAAAAAGTGTAAAATAGCCACAAAAAACTGCAAACATATAAAATACACGAATAATCATTAAAAGAATTTTATTTAAAAAATATGCAAAAAAAAAAAAAAACCATATAAAATAGAAGACAAAAAAAAAAACAACTGAAGTGCCTACCCTTTCTCAAATCAAAACATATGTGTTGCATCAAAGAGTTTTAAACAGCTCCTCAAAAAGGCAGCACAGGCTCCAAAATGATATCACAAAAAAATTAAACAAGGTTATATTCATTGTGCATTAACAATCATGTGGGTACAGAGATAGTATTGACATAAAGGGCCCTGTTTACTAAGGTGCACTAGTGTTTTTAGCATGCACTAAATGCTGGAAACACCCATATATTCAGAAAGTAGATTTTTAAAAATTTAAATTTTGAAAATGTTTCCAAAGGAATAAAAAAACCAGGCAGAAAAGACTATTACATTAACACTATGGTGCTCATTTTCCAAAGCACTTACGCCATTGTTTACTAAAGCCGCACTAGCGGCTGCTGGGTCGGCAGTACCGCACCGTCAGCCGCTAGTATGGCTTTGTAAACAGGGGCCTTAGACTTACAAAGTTCCATAGATTACTATATATAATAAATTTCAGCCATAATTAAGAAAACAATCACAATGTAAGACTGAGACCACAATTGGAGAACCCAATAATGGAATAAAACAAAGAATAATGGAGAATAACTCTTCTGAATGTAGGAAAATATAAGGAAAAGGGAAGATTATTATGGTGTGTTATCCTAAAGCAAGGTTTACATGTCAACCATACTCTGGAATGCACTCCCTGAAAGGCTCTGCTTAACACAAAGACTATCTCTACTTCAGGAAGCAGGTGAAAGCTTGGCTCGTCAACCAGGCCTTTAATGGAAGAAGTAACTAACTTGTTAGTCTCACTCACCCACACAAGGAGTGACACGGGCTGCACATACTGCAGCAGGACATGTTTATCCACTCCTACCCTAACTGAGATAATATTTAACCATCTCTCTGGCCTCATGTGCACCTTTCTTTAAATTAGTCACCTTATTTTCTAACTCCCCTTAGTCTTTTACCTATCTACTGTATATGTTCCATCTTTGCTTATAACCTACGCTGTCAATTAAAATATTCTATTATGTACTGTGTTGACATTATAAGTATTATTATTATTTGTTACATTTGTATCCCACATTTTCCCACATATTTGCAGGCTCAATGTGGCTTACATAATACTGTGAAGGCATTCGCCAAATAGTATACTATGCCATACTTTGTACTGTCTATTGTTCACGTTTGATTTATTCTTACTGTACACCGCCTTGAGTGAATTCCTTCAAAAAGGTGGTACCAGTGGCGTAGCCAAGGGTGGGCCTGGATGGGCCCAGGCCCACCTACTTTGGGCTCAGGCCCACCCAGTAGCAGCACACCTATGATGTGGCTGGCAGGGATCCCTAAGCCTCACCAGCCAAAAACTCCCAACAACTGTCCCTCCTGCATACCTTGTAAATAGCAGATCTTCGCCTGCCACAAGCAGCGACTGATACATACTATTCGCACCAGCCCCACAGCCTTCCCTCTGATGTATTCTCACCTATGTGGAAACAGGAAGTAGCATCAGAGGGAAGGCTGTGGGGCCAACATGAGCAGTGTGTATTAGTTGCTGCATGTGACGGAGGGAGGATGTTTGAGAGACCAAAAGGCATGCAGGCGAGAGAGGGAGAGACCAAATCACTTGTGGGACAGGGTAAAGGTATTCTTCCCACCCATCCTGGGCCCAGGCCCACCCAAAATTGGGTGTCTGGCTACGCCCCTGGGTGGTACATACAGCTAATAAATAAATAAAATAAGTAAACTAAGCTGATTCTAAGGGAGAGGAAATAGCAATGGGAATTGGAGCCATCCTAGTTTCTACAAATTTTTCCCAATGCTGCAGTTCAACAAAAACATAAGTATTATCGCGATACTTCATCAAACATTTACAAGGAGACTGAAAGAAATAAGTTGTTCCCAAAGCTAACACTTGCTGATGTATTGCTGAAAAGGCTTTGCTTTGAGTCTGCTCAGTGTTGCTTTGGATGAATCACTAGCCTAGTGGTTAGTGCAGTGGCCTTTGATCCTGGGGAACTGAGTTTGATTCCCACTACAGCTCCTTGTGACTCTGGGCAAATCACTTAACCCTCCATTGCCCTGGTACAAAATAAGTACCTGAATATATGTAAACCACTTTGAATGTAATTGCAAAAACCTCAGAAAGGTGGTATATCAAGTCCCATTTCCCTTTCCCTATTGGAGATTCTACATGGAATGTTGCTGTTGCTACTATTTGAGATTCTGGAATGTTGCTACCATTTGAAGATTCTACATGGAATGTTGCTAGTGGAGGAGTAGCCTAGTGGTTAGTGCAGTGGACTTTGATCCTGAGGAACTGAGTTTAATTCCCACTGCAGTTCCTTGTGACTCTGGGCAAGTCACTTAACCCTCCATTGCCCCTGGTACAAAATAAGTACCTGAATATATGTAAACCACTTTGAATGTAGTTGCAAAAACCTCAGAAAGACAGTATATCAAGTCCCATTTCCCTTTCCCTATTTGAGATTCTACATGGAATGTTGCTGCTATTGGAGATTCTAGACGGAATGTTGCTACTATTGAGATTCTGTTGCTACTATTTGAGATTCTACATGGAATGTTGCTATTCCACTAGCAACATTCCATGTAGAAGCCTGCCCTTGCAGATCAGCAACATGGCCGCGCGTATGTGCAGGATGTCAGACTCACAGAAACAGAAGCCTGCGCAGCTGCATTGGTGATCCACCAGGGCAGGCTTCTAGATGGAATGTTGCTAGTGGAGGAGTAGCCTAGTGGTTAGTGCAGCAGACTCTGATTCTGGGGAACTGGGTTCAATTCCCACTGCAGCTCCTTGTGACTCTGGGCAAGTCACTTAACCCTCCATTGCCCCTGGTACAAAATAAGTACCTGAATATATGTAAACCACTTCGAATGTAGTTGCAAAAACCTCAGAAAGGCAGTATATCAAGTCCCATTTCCCTTTATAGCGAAAATACAGTCGCTTTCCTATCAGGTTCTAAGGTTAAAGTGACAATCAATGTTGCTTTAGCAGATATTAGAATGGACTTGGAGTTTTACAAAAAAAAAAAAAAAACCCTTTAGGTCTAAACTTGCTGCTTCAGTCCTTCTTTCACCTTCTTCTTTACCACCATTGCCCGTGTTAACACAGAAAACTCTTGTAAGACGGGGCATAGAATCGTTAGGTATCTGTAGGATTTCTCCAAAATACTTCCTAACCATATCCATAGATTAAATTAAAGGAGACTTGGGGAAGTTCAAAAATCTCAAATTTAATCTCCTGCTATAGTTCTCCACAACTTCCATACTTTGGTGGGCCTGCTGATACTCTCAAATTCTCCCCTAAATCTTTATCAATCCTACTAAACTCCCCAGCATGTTTTCCCAAGAGTTCTCAGTGCTAACCCACTTGCCCTTGGAGGGATAGTAGACCTTCCCCGATTTTAACCAAACACAAAGTCACTGAACGCTCCAAATTTTCGATGGCTTTACATACCTCAGCCACAGTTCCAGCCTCAATACACGTGCCTACACTACATTTACTGCAGCTTAGTAAAAGGACCCCTTAGTTTTTTTTAATGAGATTTTTTTCGGTATTTTAACGTTTTTTTTTATTCAGCAGCCATGTTATCCCATATGAAATCATTGGAATGCAGAGGTGGAACATACGGCATTTTAAAATCTTTTTTTAGGGCCCCATTTAATAAGGTGCGCTCGCATTTTTAGCACATGCTAAAAATTAGCGTGAGCTAACTGTGTAGACACCCATAGTAATAGTATAGGCATCTACACGGTTAGATTGCTAATGCTTAGGACACGCTAAAAACGCCAACGTGCCTCTAGCGTGGCTTAGTAAACAGGGCCCTTAATGTTTTGTAAGTTTCCATGTGGAAACTTAAAAGAGTAAAACCTTTCTTCCCACGATCCATCTTTCGAAACCTGGTACAATCAATGGTACTAAGCCACTTGGACTATTGCAATGCACTTTATGCCGGCTGTAAAGAACAGAACGTCAAGAAACTTCAAACAGCCCAGAATACCGCAGCCAGACTCATATTTGGAAAAACAAAATATGAAAGTGCAAAACCCTTAAGAGAGAAACTACACAGGCTCCCACTTAAAGAACGGACCACATTTAAGATCTGCACGATTGTTCATAAAATCATCTACGGAGATGCCCCGACTTACGTGCTAGACCTCGTTGACCTACCTCCTAGAAATGCTAAAAGCTCTGCCCAAACATTTCTTAATCTACACTTCCCTAGCTGCAAAGGATTAAAATACAGACTAACACATGCTACCAGCTTTTCCTACATGAGCACGCAGCTGTGGAATGCACTACCAACAAATGTGAAAACAATTAACGAAATCACTAACTTTCGCAAATCTCTGCAAACCTATCTCTTCAATAAAGCCTACCACGAGAATAACAGTTCACCACTCCACCCTTACTCTGAATGACGCCTTTCTATAACTGTCTGCTTAGTTCTTCTCTGGCATCCTTGATCTCTTTGTAACACCAACTGTACCTTTTATCCTGGAATGGCGATGCCATAACAGGTCTTTGTAAGCCACATTGAGCCTGCAAATAGGTGGGGAAATGTGGGATACAAGTGCAATAAACAAATAAATAAATTTCTTGCTTTTTTTTCAGTTAGGGACTGTATGGGTAGCTGTTTTATTTGCATACATGTGGCTTATAGGTTATATTAGAAAAGTTAATATGGGAATTTTTGTTCCTGGTACTGCAGTGCAGTGCAGGTCTTGGACCCACCAGTGTTTTAAGGGAAGATCCAGTCATACTAACTAGATGCTGTCTGTACAGTGACCCTCCTGGAGGTTGGAGGTCCTGGTGAGTGCATGGTGTTTGTTCTTTGCAACTCTTAATGTATGCTGATGGATTTATCTCAGGGATGACAGCGTTTTTTTCTAGTGAAAAAGGTGCTGGTACTCAAATGCCAGGCCACTCTTCAGGGGTGGGGTGATCACTGAGAGACCCACCCCACAATAGCCAGACCCCCTGCAACAGGTCACAGAATCTATGACAAGGCAGAATTGGTGTATAGGGCCTAAGATCTTTCATTAAAACTTGGGGACTATGGGTCAATTTTAGCAATGGAAAAGGTGTCGGTATTCAGTACCCCCCAAGTACCCCCTCAAAATCCAACACATAAAAGTATATGCATGAACAGCGGAAATCTGACGGTGACTCTTTTCACACTGAGACACAGCCCAGTGACTCACTACATCGTCATCGGTCAGCAATCAACTTTTTGGAATATTTTTAATGTAAAGTTTTATCTGCTCCATTAGTGCCACACTGGGCGGAGAAAGCTAATGATATTTCAGATGTAAGATAGTTATAGACAAAATTGAAGTAGGTGACATGACGAGATGATTAAACATCAAAAAGCAGCGGTGGATATATCAATTGAAGACCACCCATCCTGGGGGGTTTAAACCTGGAGATAGACTGGGGGTCCCTGCTTTGGTTTGCACTTTTTGGAATTATTGGCTCTTTAAACTTGCTTTGGGCCAATAGGATGGGTTGATGCTGTGCATATATAATGAACGTCTAGTTCCCCGCTTGCCATTTTGAGAATGCGCAGTGCCACATTTATGAGTTCAGCGGGGTTATTCATTCTTGAAATTATGGGGAGAAGTTTTAATATTCTATACCCTGAAGCAGGTTCGTGAAAATGGACCATGCCGATGTAGGTTCATTGCTGATTCTTTAAAGGTTCAAGCAGCTACAGAGTTAAGTAGCATTTTTATAAATAAGAGAAAGTTATGATATAAATATATGTAAAAAAACATTAAATAACATTACAAATATTTAAAAAGTTTATTGCTGACCGATGACGATATAGTGGGCTGTGTCTCAGTGTGAAAAGAGTCACTGCTGAGATCACTGTCAGATTTCCGCTGTTCATGTATATACTTTTATGTGTTGGGTTTTGACTGACTATTAGTATGTCACTTTACACATTTTTTTAATGTTTAAATCTGTTTATTGACTTAACATACAGAATAAAGTGCTTTCATCACCTTTCAGTCAATAATAGCACATCAATAACAGAACTAGTACAACAGACAACTGTCGGTGTTTCTTCCGACGTCAAATAGTTTTCGTTTTTCTCCCCAGACAACCCCCCCCCCCTTCCCTCCCCACCCCCTCAAGAAACATTTATCCATACTGTATTACAACATGGGATATAGCCACTTATAAACTTACATATGATTAATAATGAATACATACCCCGTACCCCCTAAAAGTCACCTTTTAACACTTAACACTGCAACATGCCCAACCTACCCCCCCCCCCCCCCCCCCCCATTGAGACAAACTTCCCTGACAGGTACTTTACCCTACAAGCCCCCATACCTTATCTTCCCGATCTTCCCTCCCTCCCCCTCCCCCCAAACCACCAAGGATAAATAAGACGAAGTTGAGGGAGAAAGAAAAAAAAAACTTCAAAGGCGATTCAAAATGAAGCTGCGAGCCTTGGCTGACAGAGTTTGAATATACTGCTCCCAAATGCTCAGAAACGCTTTCCGTCTTCTAGGGGAGCATCCCACCAACCTACGTTCCTGCATCATCAGCTCATGTATGCGATTCCTCCAGTGCCAATAGTCCGGCGGTTCCTCCTGCATCCACGCCTCCATAATGAGCTTTTTCCCTATAATTCCCGCCTTTCGAATGAACTGCCGAGCCCCCCCCCTTATGCTGTTACACATTTTTTTAAAGCCTGCATTTTTATATGTATTTATTTACTTAATCTATTTATTTATTCAACTGGTACTGATTATGATGTCCTTTTTCTGTTAATTTGTAATATTGTTTGATTTATTATGATTTTCAATTATATGATCTTTATGATTTGGTCTTATTCATATATTGGTTTTGTTTGTTTTAACAATATGTTTTAGCCCCTGAAGCAGCCCTCGTCAGGCAAAACACAGCTGTGTTGGGAATTTCTTTAACTAATTTATTTGTTAATAAAGTCTCCTGTTTTCTAACCATCATGCCTGCCCCTACGTCTTCATTCCTTGGTGGTGGTGGGGAACAGCAGGAAGGTAGGGAGATGCTGGACCAGGGGGATAGAGGGACAAAAGGGAAAGAAAGAGGTGCTGGACCCGGGGTGGGGATGGGGACAGGAGGGAAGGGAGAGGTTGGGCCCCAGAGAGGGGGGCAAGAGGGAAGGAAGAGCTGGATAGATGCTGGCCCCGGGGGGGGGGGGGGGGGTTTAGAGAGTTGCAGGAGGAAGGTAGGAGTGAGGGAAGAAGCTGGACATGGGGAGGGACATGGACACAGAAGGGAGATGTTGAACAGGGCAAGAATAAGGACTCAGAGAAAGGAGATAGTCAACATAGGCGGAATATAGTGGCAGGGACACACACAAGAGATGTTGGTTAGGGTGAATAGGAATGTAGAAAGATGAATGATGGACTTAATAGAGGGGAGAAATGCCAAATAGACAACATGACCCTGGCAAGAGAATTAAAAAAAAAAAGAAAGAGCAAAGCAGAAACCAGGAGGCACTGTCCAACAAAACTAGAAAAATAAAATGATCAATCAACGAAAGGTAGCAAAAAAGGAATTTTATATTTATTGATTACAGCATGTCAAATTTTGGAATGTACATATGGTAGATCTGGTTTAGGACATGGCTGGAGAAATCTCACTCATTGGCCTTAAATCTCCAGCTTTGGAATGGGTCTCCCTTGGTGTCTCTGCTTAAAACGAGACCCTTTGTCCAGAACTTTGGATGCTCCATGCTTCAAAATGATCATAGTCTGTATCTTTTCAAATCAGCAAGACCTGTGATGTTGTTCTGCATTGGTTTCACACTCACTCTTGTGCTCTGTATAGTCACAGACCATTTCCCCCCCCCCCCCCCCCCCCCCCCCCCGAATGGAAACTTGGCTTGGCATTTAAACCTGCAGCTTTCCAGCTGCACATCAAGGACTTTAGCAGCGAGACAAAGGAGCAGCTCCGTTGCTAACCAGTGGCGGCACCCTAGCTGCTCATAAATGTTCCCCTTTGTACTATATCCTATCACAAGCATATAAAAAATAGCACCATAGTAAATGTTTAAGGAACTGATCTGATTAGGCCTCCAAGTAATTACTGTATCATTTCTATTAGATCAGGGGCAGTGTGAGGTATGTTTCTACACGACCCTCTTTATTCGGATCAGTGGCGTAGCCAGAAAGCAATTTTTGGGTGGGCCAGCAGGTTGGGTGGGTGGGCACCCATGCTCTGTCCCTACCCCACTCCATGCTGGACCTCTACCTTACTCCCCACATGGTCCACATCTCTCTCCTTTCCCTTCAGCCATCCCTCCCCAATCGCCTGCATATCCAGCACCTATCCCAGCCCCCCTTCTATATGTCCAGCACCTCACCTCCCCTTTCCCTCCAACCCCCAGCCCACCCGCATATGCAGCTCCTCTCCCCTTCCCCCCTGCAAATCCAGCACCTCTCCGTCTCCCCTTCCCTGCAACCTCCCCCCTGCAAGTCTAGTGCCTCCTCACCTCACAGTCTCCGTGTCCTACCCCCGCTGCAGCGCTTGCAATTTGCTATCATCGGCGCTGCCTGACACAGCTGAGAGACGCGGCACGACGTCCTGCTCCGGGGCCTTCCCTCTGCCGCGCTAATTCAACTTCCTGTTTACGCAGGGCGGAACGCACGCGGCAGAGGGAAGGTCCAGGATTAGGACGTCACACTGTGTCAGGCAGCGCGCCGACGATAGCAAATTGCAAGCGCTGCCACGGGGGTGGAAAACGGAGACTGTGAGGTGAGGAGGCAGTGCCGATAGCGTTAAAGGGGAAGCGCTACGGTGGGGGTGGGAGAGGGTGTGAGGAGACAAGTCGGTGACGGAGGTGTTGGGAGTCTTCTCTGGATCGGCCTGAGCCCAAACTGGGCGGGCCTGGGCCCATCCAGGCCCACCCGTAGCTACACCCGATTCGGATACATACCTGTATGCATAAAGAAGATTTTTTAGGCTCAATAGTTCCCCTTCTACTCCTTTGGGCTTCCATTTCAACCAGAACCAGGCTCTAGAGTGCTACATTGCTATAAGCCTTCATTTACAACCAGCTGGGATTTTCTGCCCTTATTTTAATAAACCTACTCCCACCTTCATTCTGGTCATTGCAACAATTGTTCTGAGGCCAGATGCCTTCCAGAACCTTGTATCAAGGGCTCTAAATCCAGGGGCTGTGAATGTGGATCATTTCCAGCCCCAACCAACCAGGTGAGTCAAAGACCTGAGCCCGGAATGAGTCCCTGGTCCCTTTGCATGGCGGTGCCACTGAGCCTTCAGGCCACCCTAACTTGTAGTCTTAATGTGAGTGGCAATAATTTGATTTCTTTTGTGCGAGTACAAAGGGTAAATTATATCAATACTGCCTACTTATCAGTGTGAACATTGTACTTGTTTTGCTCACATCGATTTCACTTCAGTAAAAGTTGGTTCAGAATGCCAGCTTTGGACTGGATTACTGCGAGAGTGTGGAAGATGTTTATGACCTCCTGTACAGTTTGTTTGAGTTCCAGCCCTAGATCTACTTCCATCAAATACTGCTTATGTAGGGGGTGTTTGTTTATATCTGGGCATACACTGGGGGGGGGGGGGGGGGTAACCCCTGCAACACTCATACTTGCACAAATAAAAGTTCTACACTTTTTACAAAAGTTCAAGAGATCCTTAAGAGCATGTGCCCTGCATGGCAACTGTTTCCATTAAGTGGGACCCACAAACAGGGCCGCTTTAACTACTTAGTGGTTTTTGTACCCTCTCCCCCAAAAGTCAAACTGGCAAGGAATACCAGTCTCTGTGGTAACACTGGGAAAATACACGTATATATTTCTAAACTGGATAAGATAAACACATTTATGTGCTAGTAGTTCTCAAGCCGTGGAAATATTCAATTTTTTTTTTAAATAGATCTTTATGCCCCTCATACTCCGTACATAAACATCATCTCTACGTCAGCAGATTCTGTTTTAAAATACTAGTGAAACTTGAGACATCCTGACCTGGACTCAGTGCCGTAGCGAGGGCGGCTGACACCTGGGGCGGTTTGCCGCTGCGCACCCCCCCTCGGTGCACGCACGCACCCTCCCCCCCCCGAGCGCATTCTTACCAAAGGCGACGGGCGGGAGGGCCGCTCCGCCCCGAGTGCACGTCGCTGGGAGCTGTGTCGGCTCCGCTGGTTCCCTGCTCTCTTTGCCCCGGAACAGGAACTAACCTGTTCCGGGGCAGAGAGAGCAGTGAACCAGTGAAGCCGACACCCCCCCAGTGGCGTGCACCCGGGGCGGACTGCCCCGCCCCTTCCTACGCCACTGCCTGGACGTCTCAATTCTGACTTCTATGTCCTTTCTAAAATGGCTACCAACTGTAAAAATTCCAAACGGGAGAGAATATTTTTTTTACAAAAATAAAAAATACAGTCAATCCCAAAGAGAAAAATATAGTTTTATCAGATGCCTAGACAATTGCATAACCCTGTTAACCTATTTTTTTTTTTTAATGGAACTAGGGAGAATTCAGTATAGGCTGTACCCACAGCCGAGCTTAATCTCAGTGAGTATAGCTGAGAACAGCTCACTTAAGAAGCTCTATATATCATTAGTACTCCCTTCATTTTATTTTTTTTTTTATATCAAACCAGGATTATGAAAAATTCAATAGGAATCTGTATAAAACAAAGCCACATATACCCGTTGACTGACAACAGTTGTCAAAAGGTGTAAATACTGTCCATACACCAATCAAAAAACAACACTGGTATATTCAAGAACAGAAAGGAGCACACTTAGCTTTGTATTCCGTTGTTATTTCACTGTTTCAGACATTTTTAGTTTGTTGTAGAAATCAGCTGGCGGTAAATGCCGAGATGCCCATAGGAGCTACTATGAGCTAAAAACGCTACCGCGGCTTAGTAAAAGACTCCCTTAAAGTAGCATGTTTGGTCTATAAATCCGGTTCAAGTTCTTTAGCTCTGTCTCAGATGTTAGTGGAGGAGTGGCCTAGTGGTTAGGGTGGTGGACTTTGGTCCTGAGGAACTGAGTTCGATTCCCACTTCAGGCACAGGCAGCTCCTTGTGACTCTGGGCAAATCACTTTAACCCTCCATTGCCCCATGTAAGCCGCATTGAGCCTGCCATGAGTGGGAAAGCGCGGGGTACAAATGTAAGTAAAATAAATGTTGACTTAATCCAGTAATTGTTCAAGTACTCATAAGTACATAAGCACCGCCATAGTGGGAAAGACCAGCATCCTGTTTCCGACAGCGGCCAATCCAGGCTTCAAAAACCCAGCACCCCCACCCCCCCCCCCCCCAAAAAAAAAAATTACTAATGTTCAATGGACTTTTCCCTCAGGAATCTGTCCAAACTCCCCTTAAACTCCGTAAGGCCAGCAGCTGTCACTGCATTCTCCGGCAACGAGTTCCAGAGTCTAACTACACGCTGAGTAAAGAAATCAACTACTTTCTGAAAATTTAAGTTCCCCTACAGTTAAAAATATTTGTAATCATCAGTTCATTATTGCAAAAATGAAATAATGGACCAATGACGAACACTGGTTAAGTCATGAACCATTAGTAAGTTTAGAACTCATGTGAAACAGGTCACCTCTGATGTATAAGTGCTAAAATAGACAGGGTGTATTTGTTCATTGACTGTTATGCGTTGAGACTCCCCCGCTGTAAGGGGTCTTTTTAATAAGGTGCACTAACGATTAGCGTGCACTAAATGATGACACCCATAGGACAGGGGCGTAGCCAGACTTTGGCGGGAGCGGGGGTCCAGAGCCCGAGGTGAGGGGGCACATTTTAGCCTCTCCCCCGGCGCCATTGCAGACCCCCCCGCCACCAACAACTTTGACGACCCCTGCCGATGACCCTCTCGACCCCCCCTCCCGCCAATGACCCTCTCGATCCCCTCCCGCTGCTGCCGCCGCTGCCTACCTTTGCTGGTCCTCTTCTTCCCGCAAAGGCTTCGTTCTGTTTCTGACGTCCTGCTGGCGGGGATTGGGGTCCCCCGCTAGCAAAGGTAGCCCACGGCGACGGAGGGTTGGCAGCGGGGAAGGGGGGGGTCGAGAGGGTCATCAGCAGGGGGGCCCAGGCCCCTGTGGCCCCACGTAACTACGCCCCTGCCATAGGAATATACCCCGATTCTATATGGTGGTTGGGAGGTGGGGATAGTGCTGAGCAAACTTATACGGTCTGTGCCCTGAAGAGGACAGGTACAAATCAAGGTAAGGTATACACAAAAAATGGCACATGTGAGTTTATCTTGTTGGGCAGACTGGATGGACCGTGCAGGTCTTTTTCTGCCGTCATCTACTATGTTACTATATATATATAGCGCACCTAGAGATCAGCGCCAAAATCGGCACAGATTCTATAACAATGCACGTAACTTAACAAGCTGATGAGCGCCGATAACAGCACTTAACAAGCAATAAGGAGCACTAAATGGCATGATTAGACTTCAGGTGTACAATTTGCTAAGCATATTCTGTAACGAAGCGCGCCAAACTTCTAACGTGCACAGGCAAAAAGGGGTGCGATTATGGGCGGGGAACTGGGCATTTCATGAGCGCTCCAAAATTTACACACATAGTTATAGAATATGGCCCAGTGGGCCTAAATCTACATGCCGGGATTTATGCCATGTTTTCACTGGTGTAGATGGATGGGCATAGTGTTAGGCGCTGTGATTACCAACTAAGCTTATTTATTATCGATTATAGAATACGCTTAGTTGGTACTGATTTCAGCGCCAATTTTTTTTAGGCACCTATATAGAATCTCCCCCATAATGGGCATCCTGTCATTTAGAACACGCTCGCTAATCGGCGTGCAATAAGGGCCTTTTTTTTTTTTTTTTTAAATAAACCGTGTGGCAAATGTGACGCAGCCCATTCAAGATGAATGGGCTGCGGTGCATTTGCCGCACTGGGAATCGCTAGCACAGTTTAGAAAAAGACACCCCAAGTCCATTACTGCACCTTAGTAAAAGGTTAACATTTGACCTTTACAAGTGATTTACTCTTTTTTTTTTTTTTTAACTCAGCATGCATATTCAACTGAACAGAAAAGAAAAACTCTCTCGTAAACTTGCTATTTTGAAAATTTATTTATTTTACAGTTACAAAACAGTATATAAAAGGCAGAAATGACACTCGAGGCTTCAATTTTCATAAGCGAGCAGCAGAAATGCCCAAGTACAGACCAAGCTGTGATTTTAGGCCAGATGCTGACTTTTAATGGAGTATGAGCCCACTTGAACTTTGTAATCACACATTCATTAAAAATGTATACAAATAGCCAAGAGACCTACTCACTTATGAAAATAGCGAATCTTTATGTGCCAAAGTGGTATAATCCTATCTATAATACTAGAATTGCTAACAAAACTTTTTTTTCAGCAGTTATTTACATGAAAAATCTAACTTTTACATACATTTTCTGTTGAAACAGCTGAAGGCTGAAAGTAGACAAAAGATTTTTTTCTGAAATATTGTTCGCAGTATAAAAAAAAGTTACATCACTTATTTTTTTAACCCAGGAAAACGTTCATTTATAAAGTGCAAACAAGAGGCTCCACAGTCAGACCTCCATCAATCTCCTTAAAACCCCCCCCCAAAAAAAACATACCTAATAAAGCTAAATTTAAACATGTTTTAAACTTGTGAACACATTCCCTTGCAAAACTCCTGTTCCTATAGGTATGTTTCAAACTTGCGCCAGTTCAGTCCCTCAATTTATGCTACCACGTGCCTAACACAAGCGCACACAGTTTTCTCCTTAAAGTTTGTACCCACTGCATTTTTTTAACATTATACCGCGATACACACAGTACATACTAATAATATGCCCCTTAAACTGGACAAAGTTTTCAAAACTTGCTTCCACCCAACAATATCAAAACATGCCTCCAGCACACTCGTTCTGACTGGTTCCTACTGGCTGTGATATTTCAGTGAGATTTTCTTCCATACGGCTGAATATGCAGCACATCAGTTATAACATGGGCTGCAGATTTTTTTTACTTATATGAATTCTCAAAAGTGATAAGAGCATGCTAAGCACTTCTTTTAGGAAATAAGCTACTGGCCCTCAAGACTGGATCTAGAAGAAAAGACTGCCTGGATCCCTGACAGGACACAATTATTGCACTGAGATGGGAGCAGTACATGCCGGTAATTCATGCTACCCTGCTTCAGCCCAGTGCACAACCTCCACCCTCCCCATCCAGAGCTTCACCCCAGCGGCACTCCGACCTCTCCATACCTGCTGCATGGCAGAACTCCTGCGAAGTTGTATTGCCCTGGTTAGAGTCACACCTTGGTAAATAGGACTGTTTGGTAGTCCGTGTGCCCTGGTGTTTTTGCTAAAATGCCTTAGCTACTGGGGAAGGAGGAAGGCAGAGGGATGTAGTATGGGAAAAGAAATACCAGAGGCTGGGTGAGAAAAGACAGCAGGGGCCTAAGATAACAGGAGTCCACCCCCACTTTCTCTACTCCTTTAACTCCTGCTCAAGGGTTGGCCAAAGAAAATATGGCAAGGGGAGAGCAGGAGGCATTCTCATAACCATGAGCGTGCCATCTTTTAAAACAAAAACAGCCAGTGTTGTTAACCATCTACATTGGCCTACCTCTGTTCATTCAATCAAAGTTATGCCCAGACACAGAACTTACTAGCCAAATAATGCATACAAATATAAAATGTAGACACACCACGCTACACACACTCTCTCACACTTTGATAATTATCTTGTAAGAAACTGCTTTAGGAATGACATACTCAGCTGAAAGCAACCATCAAAAGTTCTCTCGTTTTCATTTTTTTAAACATGGCAGTGCTTGTTAACCTCCATTGCATTCAGATTTATTAATTACAGTGCAGTAAAAGCAGAAAGCTGCTGCAGCTCTGTCAATCTAAACTTTCATTAGTCTGGTCGGTGGATAGGTTATGCTGTTAATGTGAAGCCCGCTGATGCCATTCAGGAAGAGGAGGAAAACAGCAGTGAACTGGCACCAGTAGGTCAGTGTGAAACCCATGAGGGTAACATGGTTCTTCAGGACCACCAAGAAAACTAACACTCCAGCACAGGACAAGGCGAAGGACACCAGGATGAGAACCGATCCCATGGCCCACTTCCTCCTCGAGTCGGCATTTTCGCAAACCTGGGAGACCATCAGGAGCTCCAGACCAAAGATAGCAGCCACAACGGCAAAGGAGACAGCGCTTCTGGAAAGGATCATTGCAACGTGCAGCCCGTCCACATTAGCGAGGTTCAGGTTTGTAGTGCACTGTGGCTCACTGCCATTGCTCACCATGCAGACGTGCCACAGGCCAAACAGCTTGCCCCTGGCAATAAGCCAGTGACCATCGCAGACTGAGATGGAGGACAGCACCACAGCTATAGCCACACAAAGGATAATTAAGCCTCTGATGAACACCTCAAAGAATGGTCTTCTGGGCCTTGTCTGGGTATGGAACCTGTGTGGCTGAGAGGACAAAAATAAAAGGAATAATCACTCATTAATTTCTCTATTATCTTAACTTGTGTAATTAACACAAATGGCAATCTTTTTGGACTTGGAGTTCATAGCCTTCTTGCTCTTTCTCCCCCTCACAGCCCCTCATTTAGACTACAGCTTCCTAAACTGTGGGTCATGACACAGACTCTCTGTGAGACTGAGTGTATGAGACCAAGAGAGTGTGTGAATGACTGTGTGACACATAGAGAGTGAATGTGATACAGTGTGAGACAGAGTGTGTGAGAGAGAGAGAGAAAGACCCTGTGAGAGACAGAGTGTGTGAGAGAGACAGTGTGTGTGTGTGTGACAGAGATACCTCCCCCCTCTCTGGTGTCAGGCCCCCCCTCCCTCTCTCTCTGGTGTCAGCCCCCCCCCCCCCCCCCTCTCTCTCTGGTGTCTGAGCGTTACTGTGCAGGACGCTGAGCTCTGGCTGTGCTTCAAGTAACTGACCAATCCTATTTAATAGAATGCACCTCCAACATTCTGAAGCTGAGAAACCTCGTGTGGTTGGTCACTTCTGCTTGTGACGAACCCGGAAGTACGTGATGTCAATTCAGGAGATGGATACAGAGAGCAGGAATGCCTCAGCCAAGCAGTCAGCTTCAGAATGTTGGAGGTGTGTTTTATTATAATGGATATTTTTACCCTGCCAGCCTAAGTATTGCAGACTTTTCTCTCAGTGAAAGCATTAATGTGAGAGTTTTTCTCTGTGTTTTTTTTTTGGCTGATGGTGGAGCCTATGATGGAAGCCACTTCAGTGGTGTCCTATTGTAAAGGTACCCTGGGCTTATGAGGCTAGTTATTAGTAATTATATAAGAGATGTGGTTCAGGTGCTTAACTGAATATCTAAATATCTAAAGCAACAATATATATTTTTGAGTTTCTGATTGAATTTGCTCTAAGCAGTTTAAATAATTTTTTGTGTTTAACTATCTGCCATTAATTGCACAGTATCTATATATTTTTTATATATATGGGGATCATCAGAATCTTCATTAGCAGTCCCTTCCGGGCACTGCGTCCCACATTTTAGGGCGCCATGTAACTCTTCATAGATTTACCCACTTCACATTTTTTTTTATTATTGCTTATAATAATAAAAAGAAAAAATGTGAAGTGGGTAGATCTATGAAGAGTTACATGGCGCCCTAAAATGTGGGACGCTGTGCCCGGAAGGGACTGCTAATGAAGATTCTGATGATCCCCATATATATATAAAAAATATATATATATCTTCATAAAAAAGTCTCTTTAATGCAGGTCTTTTGAAAATATGTATAAAAATTAAAAAAAGAGTGGATGTTTGGGAGTTTATTGTGATATATATGGAATATTCCCCACACCTATAAAATTAGGTCTCTTTAAATAGATTAATTGCACAGTAACATGTGGAGTGATAGCAGAACATCCACATAAACTGGGCAGACAAAACATGTAATAAGGCCACTGAGGGCTCCTTTTACAAAGGCGCACTAGCGTTTTTAGCACGCACTAAGAATAAGCATGCACTAAACGCTAGAGACACCCATATATCCCTACAGGCATCTCTAGCATTTAGCATGCACAAAAAAACAAGTGTGCCTTTGTAAAAGACCCCCTGAATCTGCTGTAAAACACTCTGAATACAGTATTGTAGCATGAAACAAATCCAAGGTTAGATTTATCTGCCATCAAAATCTATATTTCCATGAATGAGGTTCAGTAGAAGAACTGTTTACCTCCACTCCATCTCTGAACTTAAAATTAAACTTCATTGTTGCCCTAGTAACTAATTTACCATGTCTTTTTTTTTTTCTTTCCTGTGATCTACTAAAACAGGCCTGGTTTGATCAGAAAATATACTTGGGGATTCATCAGAACACTAGAACAACTGAACTGAATGCGACAGTGCAAAAAAGCAAAATGTTTGCATAAAATACTAGCACAAAAAACAGAAGAAACCAGTCTTCGCAAGAAAAACAACAAAAAATGCAAAACAGCAAAGATTTATTTTATTTTTGTTACATTTGTACCCCATGCTTTCCCACTCATGGCAGGCTCAATGCGGCAGGCAATGGAGGGTTAAGTGACTTGCCCAGAGTCACAAGGAGCTGCCTGTGCTGGGAATTGAACTCAGTTCCTCAGTTCTCCAGGACCAAAGTCCACCACCCTAACCACTAGGCCACTCCTCTCCACTCCACAGCTGTGTCGAGTCCATTTCTCCCTGCTATCCTTTGGCTAATAAAGTGTTTTAATTTTTTTATGAACAAGTGTCGTCTTTTTTATTTTTTTACTTTTTTATGTATTTGTATTTTTAAATACAAATTTGATATTTTTTTCTTTTTTTAATTATTTTTGTTTTGTTAGTCATCTTCGCTGTTTTGCTTAAAATACTAAAAATTCCTGATCAGAAGCACTTCAGTTGTGGTAAGCGTATTTGCGCCTTCCTACTCATATTCTAATCCTCGCTTCCATCACCTTCACACTGATCCCCGATTCATTTTTTCCATTCTCTTCTCTCTTCCCCTCAGCCCCGGAAGGCAAGAGTAAAGCAAAAAATGACTATGTGTTTTCAGTGGAAGGCAAAAATGTGTGCGTTGTCCCATCTGTCTCCCTCCTTCCATTGAGAAGATAGGTGCCAAGATTTCTCTCTCTCTCTCTACTTCCTTCCACCTCGGAGGTTTTCATTTTTCTCCAGCGCCAACTGGAACCTGCCTTAGCTTTCAAGTGAGAAACATTACTGACTCTGGTCTCATGCTGTTCCTTTTTGCTTCTCAAAAAAATGGCACAGTGGGTTACCTGGTGGTATGTTCAGCCTGTACCTGTAACAGACAGGCAGACAGACAGACATCTAGAGAACCCACCAGTAAGAGGTTATGGTGGGCCAACAGTTTACATAAAACCTTAGCCTCTGGGTTGTCTGGCAGATACACTGGAATATCGGTTATGTTCTCATCAAGACAGCAAAAATTCTATCCTAGATTCTGGCAATATGTTGTGTTGGCATTTCTGGGTTCTTTGCCATCTGGGACGAGAGCAAGGTTCCTGCTTCGTCTGTTGAAACCAAGAGGACGGAGGAGTCCTATGCCTTTGAGAGAAGTAAGGTTTCCTCTGGCCCTACACAAAAACCTAAAAGAGTGGATTGGAAATGGTCTGGGAGAGGGAACCGAGTTGTGTCACAGTGCTCTTGTGAGAGAAGCCGCTTCTTTGATCATTCTCCAAAGAGATTCTTTCCACAGCATGATACATCAGCAACCATTTCCTGCACGTTGTAACGTAGGTCTGAAGCTTGCAGTTCATGAGAGTCTGAGCTCCAAAAGCCGTGATCCCATCTGAAAAGCATCAAAGGTCCACACTCCTTCCCCTTTACTCACTGGCGGTCTGAGCTCTGCAGGCTTGTCTTGATGGAGATAATTTGCAACTCTAACACACACTCCCAATTCTGTATATAGTGCTCAAAATTACATGCATAAATTTGGGTGCGCACAATTGCTTAACAAGTCAATTAGCACCAAAAAGTGTGTGTTAATTACTGGAGCTAACTGGCAATAAAATAATTGGAATTATCGCACACATCTTTATAGTCGCTATTCTATAAAGATGTGCGTGCAAATTTGAAAAAGGGAGCATGGCCATGGGCACGGGCAGGTCTGGGTGTTTCTAAGATTTATGTGCAGTGTTACAGTATTCGGGGGATCAGGGGCAGGGATTTCCACTAGGGTTCAGTGGGTGTAAGTCCTCATGCCCAAAATTGGACACGAATTCCAGCACTACGCGCTATTCTGTAAACAGCACCCAACTTTGAGCGCTGTCTATAGAACATTTTTTTGGCACCCAAATTTGGGCACCATTTACAGAATTTAGTCCAAAATGTCTCATTGATATGACGTCCACAGATGAGGGAACATGTTCAAGACCACCAGCCCCATACTCCAGAGAAGGCGGCCGAGTTGGCTGATATCTTTAAGTTAACCGTCCCTGATTGGCAAAGAGAAACAGTCCTTATCTACAGCAGCCAGGGCTCTAAGCCAAATATCCCTGCAACTTCAGAGACTGTCAGCAAACTCTCCAGTGTTCCCCAAAAACCTAAAGACTTTAGGCATGAACGTCTTTGTTACCAGTGTGGGCGTAAAGGACTTTTCAAAGCAGATAGCCCAGATAATCCCAAGCCTGCACTAAAGAGCCTTCAGTTCCTGCACCAAAGCTGGCAGCTTTCGTGGGTGGCTCTGGTTCCATGAAGGAGGTCCACGCAGTTGCCGCAGCACAAAACGTTACTGGTCATTCATCAAGCAAGGAAGCAGATGGGTTTCCACAACACTACAGCACCTCAGCAACTGTGAACCAGACCCAGGTAGCTAGGCTTGTGGACACTGGCTCTAGGATGATTTCGTTGTGACCAGAGCTAGTGCTTTCTACCAGGGCGAACTGCTGAGGCAGTGTTAGCCAATGGATCCAGAGGCTGTACCCATTGCTCAAGTATTCCTGGATTGGGGTACAAAGCCTGGATACAGAGAAGTAGGCATAATGAAATCATGCCGGTACCAATGCTGTGTGGGACTGACATGGGTCCAATGAACATTACCCTTGATAGCGGAGTCAGCATTTCCGCTATGGTGACCCGTAGTCAGGCCCAGGCAGCCCGACAACAATGCAGAGATCAGCACAGAACACCTCTCCAGTTCCAGATCCTCAGCCAGTCCAGGTGGAACCAGCTGACCCAGTGGCAGGAAGAGGCGCTCCAGTCAGTCTGAGGTGACCGATGCCGTGAGTATGGGACAGCCCGACTTATTTGACACACCTATTGATCAGACTGTTGACCCTGATTTGTTACAGTCACCAGCAGAGACCCTTCCAGATATAGATACTGATATAGGACAGAGACATGCTCTTCAGGAAGCACAGCACTCTGACCCTGACCTGGAAGCCCTGAGGCAGAGGGCTGGTCAGCCAGCCAATGAGACTTGTAAAGATCGTATCCTATGGAAAGGGGGCTTGCTATACCAAGAGACTGATCCTGTTGATCCTAACAGGCCCTCTGGACAGCAGGCAAACAGATTACAGTGCCCAAAGCATACAGAGAAAAAGCTCCTACAGATTGCACTTGATATTCCACTAGCAGGACATCAGAGGGTGACCCACACACGCACTAGACTGACACAGAACTTTTATTGGCCGGGAGTATCTCGAGCTGTAGCTGACTATTGTCGAAACTGTGATGCGTACCAAAGAGTAGGCAGGGCTGTGCCAACACGGTAAGCATGGTAAGTGCCGCAGGGGGGCGCCTGCCTTCAAGGGTGCTGCGCCGTCGCGTTGTATTTAAAAAAAAAACCAAAACTTACTCCTCCGTTCCCCTCCATCCCCGGCGCTTTAAATTTACCTCACTCCGCCTCCGACGTCTGCGCAGCGTCAGTGAAAGCGCTGCCTGTCTGACGTCTCTCCACCAGCCTTCCCTTCGCTCGTTCGTTCCCTCTGTGTCCCGCCCTCAAGGAAATGATGTCAGAAGAAGGCGGGACACAGAGGGAACGAACGAGCGAAGGGAAGGCTGGTGGAGAGACGTCAGACAGGCAGCGCTTTCACTGACGCTGCGCAGACGTCGGAGGGAGGTAAATTTAAAAGAACGGGGGGGGGGGGCGCAGGGAGGTGCGCGTGCCAACTGATAGTCTGCAGGGGGGGGGGGGGGGGGGCGCCAGAGACCCTAGGCACGGCCCTGAGAGTAGGTAAGACCCAAGATCACCCCCGAGCTCCCCTGAAACCTTTACCCATTATCAGTGAGCCATTTGAGAGAATAGCTGTGGATGTAGTGAGGACTCTAGCTGTCTGCAAGGGCTTTCTAGGATCTGTGGGACCACTGGGAATGTGGCTCCAGTAACCTAGAAATCACCAGGGATAAATTGAGAGCGGGAGACTGGCACAGAGATGGTTGGGACCCAGTCGGTGGGAGGAGGGTGCTAGTGTAGAACATGTGCCCAGGTGGACCTGAGCTGTGCTGGGGATAATAGACCCTCTAAGTAGCCGCAGAGTTAGCCACAGGTGTGTAGTTAGGCTTTTCATGGCACAAAAGGTGAAACTGTTCACTGATGGCGAGCTCCTTAAAGAGAGCTTTTTACAATGTGCTAAATATCTGTTTGAAAGTCTGGCAAACAAAAATGAGATTTTGTCTAGAATTCGAGATATACCTCTCTCAGGGGGTCTTTTACAAAGGCGTGGTATCGTTTTTAGCTCGTACTAAACGCTAGAGATGCCTGTGAAGAAACAGTGTGTTTTAAGCCTGTAAAATGATGATGTCCAAATAAAAAAAAAACAGCACCACGGGCCTTTAAAAATGGAACACAGTTCTTTAATGAATGAGCCTTGACAAAAAGACCCGGCACGGGCCATGTTTCGGTGACTAGCACCTGCGTCAGGGGTCACAGTGATGACGTGGAAAACTTGGGGAATAACTCGAATATATTCCTCTACAATATATTATTCCTTACCCCACGTCTCATATAGTAAAAGCTACAAAGCACCAAGGCACTTTCACTTTCTGTATCCAAACGGATGAAGTCACCATTTACATATTGTTCAACTCTAATCCAACAGAAATCACTGTTGCAATAAAGACTAGTTTAAACAATGGATGCCTGGACCAGTGGCGTAGCCACAGATGGGTTTGGGTGAGCCAGGGCCAACCTATTTATGGCTCAGGCCCACCCAACAGTAACACATGTTTAGTGGTAACTGGTGGGAATCCCAAGCTCCGCCAACTGAAGATTTTCCCCTGATGGTAACGAAAACGCTACTCTCCACGACACCTGAGCATGCTCAGTTTTCAGTGAATGCCTGCTGCCAAGGTGGAAAGATGCATTTTCCCACCAGCTGAGATAATTTTTTTTGGGGGGGGAGAGGGAGAACACTTGGTGCCCACCCAATTCTTGCCTAGGCCCACCCAAAATCTGGCTACGCCCCTGGCCTGGACATCAGCATTCAAACTCAAACTCAACAAGGAAAAAACTCACTGCCTTATTCTCTCTTCTCACCACAAAACAAACCCTCCCTTCATCCATAAAAACCCCAGAACATACTCTCCCCATTGGAGCCGACTCTGTGGGTGCTGTGGGGTGCTTGAGCACCCCCAATATTGAGAAAATTCCTTGTATGTGTCCAGGGAGGGGTTATTTCCATTGGGCTTAGCACCCCCCAATAATTTTGAAAAGTTGGCTCCTATGACTCTCCCAATATCGGACAAACTGAAGATCCTTGGAATTACTATTGACACCAATGGAGAAAATGAAGTAAATGTGGAAAAAGTTCCAGGTCAGCAAAGAAAATACAACCAAGCAGAAAATCACTGTTGTTTTGGGACCAGGAAATCTTTATCTGTTCCCACCTCTGCTCTCAACTATTTCAGTTAATAGTTGGTGGAATCCTATGGATAGTTATGGACGCCTAGTACAGCCCTGCACAAGATGCCATAACCGTACAACGCGCACGACACAAACAGTTAACTTTCACTTTTCCTCTTATGTAAAAATGGGGGAAAAAGTGACTCCAAAGAATTATGTAAAGGTTATGCAATACACGCTGCACTGTGACTGGGGCAATCCATTGTGAAAGCGGCCCTTAGGAAACGTCACTGGGTTTTTTTTTCCGCTCATGACCCTGGGTCACCCCGATCAGATGTTTTCAGCAACTTTCTGAGGTTGTTTTTCAGTGCCGTGGGACAACAGCTTAAACCGAAACTATGTGCAGCCCTGAATTACTTAAGGGCGATATCCTACCAGAAGGAGAAGGTGCCCCCCCCTCTTTAACTTATAAATCTAAGCACCTCCCCCCCCCCCCCCAAAAAAAAAAAAAAATTAAAAAAAAACTCTACTTGGAAAAATTCTGAATCAGCACAGCGAGCGGTTGTTTACTTCACAGACCGGAGCAGTTCTATACAGGAATGAACCCTGATCAAGCTCTGGTTACAAACTGAATGGGAGGAAATTAAAACAATACCCTCCAGGTAATGCATAATCCGGAATTAACAGGTTTTAGTGGGTGGCACAGTATCTTTGCAGCATAGTGGGCTCGGCAGCTCCCTAGTGCAAAGAGAGAGGGGCAATGGGGTCCCATCGTCTCCCTTACCCATAATAAACTAAATGCAAGACCAACCCAACTTTCCACATCTTTCCAATGGACACAGTACCCGGAAAACCCTTTACCTGCACGCCGATGGCAGTCATGATGGCTTCTGTCTGCAAACAACAAAGCAGAGCAGTGTGGTCTTCTCGCTTTCTTCGACTCCACCTGGGCTACACACTTCGCAGAAACTCGGTGCTTCCCTGGGAAGAGGGAGAAAGAAGAGTTTTGTCTTTATCAGAAGTCCAAAAGGACGTGGATCACAAAGCCCAACATCTCCGGGAGAACTTGCAGCACAGTGAAGTTGGCTGCTCTCTTGCTTTGCCTTTCTCTGAATCAGCAGAAACTAAGTACTAGGCTCAGGGCGGCTGAAGGCTGCTGAGTAAACAGCGGGGGGAGGGGAGGGTAGCCGGGATCTCGCGCTCTGCCCTCTGCTGCGGGGTGGGTGCTAGGTTTTTTTGGGAGACAAAAGCTCTAATATCTCTGTTTTTCCCCGGTGCCGCATGTGGACGTGACTTATTGAGCTGCCTGAGGTGCTACTGATTTCATTCTGCAAGTGGCTGGGACTCGGAGGGGGGGGGGGCGGGGGCTGATTTTCAAAACACTTAGACACAAAGTACCATAGTGCTTTGCAAATATGCTATATGGGCTCCTTTGTGCATGGCACAAACATATTTGGCATTAACAAGTGACCCGATTGAGGGAGAAATTCGGGGCTGCTTATTTCTGAATTTCTAGATGTCCTTTTTGCTTCATGCCCTGTGCACCTCCTTGATGAACTATTACAAACACCTGTTTTCTGCACAGACCTTTCAGATTGAAGCCAGTGATATTACAGGCTGCATTTTAACTTTCTATTACATTTTATTGATATATTTTGTTTCTTATAAATCATTGTAACCCCCCCTCCCCGCTGCACTGCAAAGTAGGAAGTGGTAGGACCCACTGGGGGGTGGAGAGCCTGGCCCCAGGGAGGCGGGGTGAGAGGGTTTATAAATGGGATGGAGATGTGGAAATGGGGGTCTTTGGCTGCCCAGACCCTGCTGAGACCCTGAGTACCAACAGGGAACCTGTGGCAAGGAGACCCGAGTGGCCTAGTGGTTAGGGTGGCAGCTCCTTGTGACTCTGGGCAAGTCACTTAACCCTCTTCAGCACAGATGCAGAGAAGGGTATAGAAAATCAAAAGGCTGAGCTCAACACTAGAGCTTTAACATAGGTCTGAACAGACATAAAAACTTAACTTGTTCTTCTGTGGTCAAGGACAGTAAGAATTTCATGTTTGTTCTCTTTAGGGGGAGCATTTAGACCTGCAACTTTTTTTCTGGGTTCCATAAAGAGCTTGGGTGGAGGGGAAAGAAAGGACAGAACTGAGGGGAGGTGTCTTGGAAGAAAGAGGAAAGAGGTCTGAGAACAAAAAATTCTAGTGGTACCTGGAGTTTATTTTTTGTTACATTTGTACCCTGTACTTTCCCACTCATGGCAGGCTCAATGTGGCAATAGAGGGTTAATTAAGTGACTTGCCCAGAGTCATAAGGAGCTGCCTGTGCCTGAAGTGAACTCAGTTCCCCAGGACCAAAGTCCACCACCCTAACCACTAGGCCACTCCATTTAATCTGTGCATACGCTGGGATGCTATTCTGTAAAATATTTGGTATCATAAAAAATGCATGTGCAGAATAGCATAAGACAAAAACCAGTATTACCATAGACAAACAGGGTCCTTGAAAGATGTAATTCTTTATGGTGTCTGGAGCTTTCCTGAACAGACTTTTGCTTGATTCCAGTGTCATCTGTATGAGGTTGGGAGGGGGGGGGGGGGGGGGGGGAAGAGGTGCTATTTCTTTTGCTTTAAAACATGGAGGTATAAGATGTTGGGTTGTTTCCATGTGGATATCATTTTCTTAGTTGTCTATATTTATTGCTGTTAATTTATCCTGATAATCTGCAATAAAGACTTTCTTTAAATAAGAAAAAAAAACTCCATCATGGCCACGTTTCACCCTCAAGCTGGAGAAACAAGGAAGAATGAAGGAGACGAGCACACAATGACTAGGAAATCAAGGTGCTGCTATCAGTAGTGTATTGGTTAATCAAACATGGCTTGATGTGACTCATGTTTCGGCACCTGGGCCTTCATCAGGAGTTGTATCGCAACTTATTCGATTATATACTCCTGACGAAGACCTAGGTGCCGAAACACGAGTCTTGTTAGATCAACCAATAAAATATTGACATCAATACCTTGATTTCATAGTCATTGTGTGCTCGTCCCCTTCACTGTTCCTTGTTTCTGGACTGTTCTTTGTGCTTCGGTTCGTCACCCTTAGGCTGCGTCAGGGGTACAAAGATACAGCAAATCCCAGTGTCGAACACAAGGTTATTTAAATAACAGAATTAAACAGCAGTATCAACCTGCGCTCATAGTATCTCTCACACAGCAGCCCAGCATGAGTCAGTGGTAATACTATTTTATGTCATCTAGAATTCCGTATTACCAGGTCTCTGGGCTTTTCTTCTGTGCAGAACAGCATTCTAGCACACGCTTGTGAAATTCTGGGTGCCAATTAGTGCACATGACATCGCTGCAGCTAGCACAGATCTGTCTATGCAAGCATCCCACTATAGTGCACATTTTTTTTTGTATATGGCCTATCTGCATACGATTTGGTTACTGCACAGGGAGTGAAACTTTCATTACTCTTGCATTAGAAAGGCTTGTGCTAAATGTTAGGATTCTGCATCAGCCCCAGGAAAGGGTTTCCAGATCCATACGTGTGCAGAACTGCAATACCCTGACAGCAAGGCTATTATTCTGGGTGGAACTTTCTGGCTTATCCTGCAGATGCACACTAGGAATGCTTTGTGACGTGCAAAACAAAGCAGCTGGATCAGCCTTTCAAGGAACATAGCTCCTAGCATGTAACTTCTAAAGAATAACACTTTGATTTTTTTTGTTTGTTTGTTTTTACAAACTTGCTGAGCTCAACTAAATTGTGAAAATAATTTGGGCCAAGCCATTCGGAGGCCAACTCAGGAAAGCTCGTGTTAGAGCCAAGGGCTGAGTGCACAGCTTTAAAGGTGAACATAATGCTAGTTTTTTTTACTGATGCAACAAGCTAATCATATGCAAATATGAAGCACGCAGAACTTGTGCACTAAACAGGGTGAGCATACCTGATGCATGCGCAGAAGGTTCTGGCCGAGGGCAGTTAGTCAGGGCCGGTCTTAGGCACAGGCGACCAAGGCGACCGCTTAGGGCCCCACGCTTAAGGGGGCGCACGGGCGCTCCTCAACTCTGCCTCTCTGAGCCCCGCTCGCTCGGACCGCATCATCATGATCCCGCACTCGCTCCGGACCGCATCATCATGATTGCTCCACTCCCGCCTCCGGTGTCCCCCGCTGAGCCCGCCGTCAGCTTCCGCCTCCCAGTCCCAGGACAACGACTGTTGCAGCGATGGCACGACCCCAACAGACAGTTGCAGGCACGACGGCTCACCCCAGCTTTTCCCTTCTGCCTTCCCGCTCAATGTCCCGCCTCCTTCTGATGAGGTATTTCCTGTTTCCGCAAGGGCGGGCGGGCGGGCGGGAGTCATTGAGCGGGAAGGGAAAAGGAGCTGCAGCGTGGTCGGAGGTGAGCCATTGCCTAGTGCGAGTGTGACTTAAAAAATAAAGAAACTTATGATTTATGCTTGTGACGGCAACTTCATCACTCAGAACAAACAATTAACCTTTCTGTAACAGAACTATGCTGCCGTGCTTTTCCCAGTAAGCCATTTTAATTTTCAGGTTAATATAATCAGTTGTAAGGAATCTATTACAGAAGATCAAAGCTTGTGCATGATGGTTTTTTAGCTTAATGTGACAAGTGCTCCATTTCTTGGAGTCTAGAAAGGGTTATATGCAATTTTATCTGTGTTTTGATGCTTCACAGTCTTCTGTTTGATGGCATACAGTTTGCTTTTACAGTATATGTTACTGTAAATTACTTCTTGAAGCACTTAGTAGAGGTAGAGCATTAGAGAGCAAATAGAAGGTTGCAAAGAAATTGACTATTACACAGCAGGTGGTCTCACAAACAACCTAGTTACCCAATATAAATAATTTACTAGGGATTCTCCTGTCACTTCATCAGTCACACTTAAAATTTTCTAAAAATGGAATAATCTTTTCAATGGGGTGGAGCTAGGTTGGGGGCAGGGCTAGGATAAGGCCCCACCAAATTGGTCTGCAGAGGGCCCTGCACTTGCTAAGACTGGCCCTGCAGTTAGTACTATACGCATATCTGAGGAAACTGGTATTGGCAGGCACACATCTACACAGGTGCTGGAATGTTTTTTTTTTCCTTTTTGTTACATTTGTACCCTGTGCTTCATGGCAGGCTCAATGTGGCTTACATGGGGCAATGGAGGGTTAAGTGACTTGCCCAGAGTCACAAGGAGCTGCCTGTGCCTGAAGTGGGAATTGAACTCAGTTCCTCAGGACCAAAGTCCACCACCCTAACCACTAGGCCACTCCTCCACTGTTGCTGCTATTTGAGATTCTACATGGAATGTTGCTATTCCAACATTCCATGTAGACGTCAGCCCTTGCAGATCACCAATGTGGCCACGCTTCTGCTTTTGTGAGTCTGACGTCCTGCACGTACGACATCAGACTCACAGAAACAGAAGCCTGCGCAGCCTTCTACATGGAATGTTGCTAGTGGACTAGCAACATTCCATGTAGAATCTCCAATAGTATCTATTTTATTTTTGTTACATTTGTACCCCGCGCTTTCCCACTCATGGCAGGCTCAATGCGGCTTACATGGGGCAATGGAGGGTTAAGTGACTTGCCCAGAGTCACAAGGAGCTGCCTGTGCCTGAAGTGGGAATCAAACTCAGTTCCTCAGTCCAAAGTCCACCACCAGGCCACTCCTCCACTGTTGCTACTATTTGAGATTCTACATGGAATGTTCCAACATTCCATGTAGAAGTCGGCCCTTGCAGATCACCAATGTGGCTGCGCAGGCTTCTGCTTCTGTGAGTCTGACGTCCTGCCGTCCTGCACGTGCAGGACGACAGACTCACAGAAACAGAAGCCTGTGCAGCCTTGTACATGGAATGTTGCTAGTGGAATAGCAACATTCCATGTAGAATCTCCAATAGTAGCAACATTCCATGTAGAATCTCCAATAGTATCTATTTTATTTTTGTTACATTTGTACCCCGCGCTTTCCCACTCATGGCAGGCTCAATGCGGCTTACATGGGGCAATGGAGGGTTAAGTGACTTGCCCAGAGTCACAAGGAGCTGCCTGTGCCTGCAGTGGGAATCAAACCCAGTTCCTCAGTTCCCCAGGACCAAAGTCCACCACCCTAACCATTAGGCCACTCCTCCACTCCACTTTTCTGTGCATAAATACGTATCTTTTCAAATAGAAGGACCATATATTATACAATATGTGGAGACTAGTAATCGGATAATATTGTAAGGTGTCCCAAACAAAAAAAAAAATCTCATATAAGCTCTTAGAATTACCAAACAGTGCTCTTGAATAAATTTAGACAGAAGTAGCAGTGCATCAAAATGTAGTCATGCAATAAGAAAACATATTTTTTTTTTTCCTATGCAGGAGAGTATTTTGAACCATGGAGTTAGAGCCTCTTCCCTGAGGAAGACTTTTTGTTCGAAACCTGGCCAAGTCGGCAGAGGTTCTCCTTTGGTTAAAAGTGCTGCCAACTAGTGTCGTTGCTAAAACGATAAAAGAAAATAATAAGAGAACAAGTGGAATAAGATAAGTGGTTATGCCTATCACATATATATTTTTGAAATAAGTTGATATTATTATGCACTGTTTAAAAGTAAGGGTGGTCCTATGAGGATTTGCACTACAACCATTATTCAACGGAGCAAGGAACACTGTTCTCCGATGGTGTAAGTTGCAGTTAGATCTGATGACCCCCAGAAAAAGAATTAAAAAAAAAATATGTGAGTTTGTTCCCTCAGTCCCGCCTTCTGACATCATTTCCTCTTTCCGGGAGGGCGGGACTCTGAGGGAACGAACTCACGAAGGAAAGGCTAGAGACGGGCAGGGCTTTCAATGACACAGCCGCTTCAACGGAGGTAATAAATAAGATTTAAACCACGCAGGGTGGCACTGTGGCAGGAAGAAAAAGGGGGATGTTGGGGGGAGAAGAGGGCAGGTAGGTGGATATGAATGGGACGGGAGGATGGGGCGAAGGAGAATTGCTGGACGAGGATGGGGCGAAGGAGAATTGCTGGACATGGATGGATGGAGGGGAGGGCAGGGGAGAGAGGAAAATTGCTGGACATGGATGGATGGAGGGCAGGGAGAGAGGGGCCTGAGTGGATGGAAGAGGGAGAAAAAGAGGAGACTCTGGATGGAAGCGAGGAGAAAGAAGGGTCAGATGCTGGATGGAAAGGGGGAAGAGAGGAGGCAGATGCTGGATGGAAAGGGGGGAGAGGTGGCAAATGCTGGATGGAAAGGGGGGAGAGAGGTGGCAAATGCTGGACGGAAAGGGGAAAGAGAGAGAGGGAGCAGATGCTGGATGGAAAGGGGGGGAAGAGAGAGGGATAGATGCTGGCGAGAGTTAAGAAGTGAGCGAGGAAAAAAGAAACGAGACTGGGACCAACACAATTAGAAAAAAGTAAACAGCCAGACAACAAAGGTAGGAAAAATGAATTTTATTTTTAATTTAGTATAAAGTAGTGTGGTAGCTGTGTTAATAAAGAACATGGAAATAGGTTGATATCTTTATTGGACTAATTTTAATACATTTTTGCTAATGTTTGGAGACCCAACCCTCCTTTCTCATGTCAGAACAGAATACCTTAATAGCAGTATACTGTCCTGACCTGACCTGAGGAAAGAGGTTTTGGCCTCTGAAAGCTAACTGGAAAATATATTTGATCCAATAAATTGGTATCATCATATTTTCCATGTTTTTGTTTTGTTAACCTATAGTATTGTGATTGAAATATGTCAGTTTTTGAAATTTGCATCTGCGGGCGGGGGAGTATCAGCAGTGCAGCGGGTAGGAAAGAACTGGGATGGTGGGGGCGTCAGCTGCGGCGGTAGGGGGGCGGTGGGCAGTGGCTAGGCGGGGGGCCCAGACCACTCTCAGTCCGCCCCTGTGTGATACCATCTGTGATATCTTTCTGCATTGGTCCCTCTGTCAGCAAGGCTATGACACTGTGATATGATGAACAAGTCAAGGGAACTGTATCTGTATTAACACATTAGTGCTCTCATGCGGAAGGAACACACCTGTTCACTGCTTCTTAACCAAACCTTTACAGCTCAGTTATTGTATGCTTACACACTAATCTGCTGTTATCTATTCAGATAAACTAAACTCTTGATAATTGTAGACAGATCCAAGTGCAGGGTTATAAATTGAACATAGTCCTTTCTGGCCTTTTGTCTGGGCTGGGGTGGTAAAGTGCTATCTTCTGACCTCACAGGGGACACCATTCTGTTATGCTGATTGCCAAAACAGCAGGATTCAACCTCCTAAATAAAATGCAGTTAATGGGGCTATCAGGGTTAGTGAATAGGGATTTTGAGAATCATTGACCTGTTAACAGCTGGGGTGACGTTGGTCTAGTCTGCAGAAACAATTCCAGCTCAGGCACTACATTGCTAGCAGGTGACTTTGCACCTCAGAGCGACACAGACAGCAGGATGCTCAGAACTACCTGGGTAAGCCAACAGCAAAGAAAAAATACCATCAGGACAGAGCTGAAAATTAGCTGGCCAGTGCTCAAAGGAAATGGTATGCAAATTATATGCATGCTGTTAAAGCGAAAGCAAGGAGTGCGGCATGCTTGGCGTATGAGCTGAAGAGTTTCGTGGTAAGCCTAGCTCCTGTGCACACGCGCCATGCAAAACCCGAACATGAAGCACACATCGGCGTCTGTTTTCTGCGCCTGTAAATATAAGCTTTTCAATTTTTTTTTTAAAGTGGAAGGCTTATATATAAAGGCAGGAGACGGATGCCAATGTATGCTTTCACTTTCGGGTTTGCTCAGACTCATGCATATTTCTTTCTCACTACTGGCATTTTTTTACGGCAGTAAGGCAGCATTGGGATGTAATGAAGTCTCATCCTTTGTTTGCCGAATACCATTTGAGAACGGCATTTTCACGTGCAAGAGATTTGAAGGAAATACTAAGTCCAGCACAGTTACCAGAAGATGTAAGGAGCGTCCCATCAACATCAACATTGTTAGGACATTACAAATGCAATAAAGCACACTGCAGGACATGTGATGTGACCGAAAAGGCGACAAGTTTTACACATGACGGCAGGGTGTATAAATTGAAACAATTACACCACATCCCGAACTCTGGGGATCATATACTATATACGCTGTCCGTGCAACAAAATCTATATAGGGAAGTCCACTAGATCATTACATTCACAGATGACTGAACATCGGTCACCCATTATGGCTCAAAATTTAGGAGCCCCCCTTGTCCAGCACTGTGTTCTGAAAAATCACACGATTGACACCTTGAAGTGTATGGTTATTGAACAGGTGCACCCATTGGCAAGAGGAGGAGATTATAACAGAAAGTTACTCCAGCATGAAACATTTTGGACACATCAGTTAGATACTGTAGAACCTAGAGGGTTAAATACCTATATGCATTGGGGGTGTTTTATTTAATGCAGCAGGAGGTGTCCAGGTGCGGAAGTGGAGATCAGCTGTTTCTGGTATAACCACCAGGTATAAAACGCTGCCACCATAGTGAGGTTGTAGCATGAGGCAGCAAAAGGACATTTAAACAGTAAGGCTGGCAACCAAGGGTATGTTTAATAAGGGAGTATTCTGAACGTGGTATGTGGGCTAACAGTTTTTTGTGTTTTTGCAGACCTGGTGCTATGACTCCCCCTTGACAAAGCTCAAACAGCGAAACAGGCACCTGTCGGGACTTATGAGCACACCAGTAGAGGGTTACCACATTTTGTCCTCTGAAAAAGAGGATACATGTCACGCACCCTGCCCCGCCTCTGCCCACCCACACCACCGCCCTTTCGGATCCTCATCCCGCTCCATGACATATTCCCCTCCCCCTTGTCACATATTCCCCTCCCCTCCCTTACTATCTACTGCCCTGGTGGTCTAGTGACCTCTTTGGGGCAGGAAAGAGCCCCCTCTTTCCTGCCCAGAGCGCTGCCTGCCCTTGCCTGCATCCTTCTCAGTCTCAGCTGGGGCTTCAAAATGGCCACCGAGAGTTGAAGCGGCCTTGTGAGACCAACTCTTGGCAGCCATTTTGAATCCCCAGCCGAGACCGAGGATGAAGGGCAAGGCAGCGCTCCGGGCAGGAAAGAGGGGGCTCTTTCCTGCCCTGAAGAGGTCACTAGACCACCAGGACAAATAGTAAGTAAGGGAAGTGGAGGGGAGACCCACGGCGCCACCCGCCCGAACGTTTATCCAGAAATCCGGACAAACATGCGTGCAGGCAAAACCTGCCGGACGCCCCGGACATGCCGTCAAAAAGAGGACATGTCCGGGGAAATCCGGACGAATGGTAACCCTACACTGGTACATACAGATAAGTGTCATGCAGCCACTAATGTTATTTGCTAATGCAATGATAAGAGTAAATAAGATAGTAGTATTAGAGAATCGTTGCAAATTATTTCAGCATAGGTAGGTTGGGGGAAGAGTCTATGATTAGAAACATACAAGGGCAGAGGTTCACCGAGGGAGTGAAGTGAAACCAGCCGTGGGGATCATACGAGACTCTACCCTACATATAATGAATATGACAATGTTATAAAGTTACTCCGAGAGAATCCTCTACTATAGTTTTTGTTTTGTACACCACACAAAAGGCATGAGTTGGGATCCGCCATGGTGATGGAGAACTGTTCCAGTATCTCACCCACGCCCCTGCCTCTTTTTGGGTTGCACACCAGACACTTTGGATGTGCGGCGTTATACAATAGCACTTAGGCAGATAAGCATATAAATCCAAATTAATGCCAATAATTATTAATGGCTCATTTAATTGATTTGCATGTGCATCTGCCCTGCATGCCCAAAGTTAGACGACCCTTATAGAATCCAGGGTTTGTTTACTTTTCTTGTGTAAAGAAAATGAGAGGATGACTCACGACTTCCACATGTAGTTGGAGAACAGAAGATCTTTATTGAAGCACCAAATAAAGACCCGACACAGGGCCATGTTTCGGGGATCAGTCCAACTGCAGCAGGGGTCTGATACACTGGACATTTTCTTTGGACTCACGTAGAAGTTTTTCCTGCTTTCCCTTTGGACTGTACTTTTCTTGTGTAACAGGCCATGCTTTTCTTATTCTTATCACTCCAGATACTGAGGTGATATATACTGATACCTCACAAGATAAGAGTTGATCCGAGATACACTTCTCATGAGGAAGGGGAAATCAAAAATACAGACAGAATTTATATTGCAAGTTGAAGACTTGGCACTAACAAAATTATTTGAAGGACAAACTAGATTCAAGGAAACTATGCATTAAGGAACTTTTCCGACTGTGGCCTGACAAACATCATTTCTAGAACCTTATGCCTATGTAACCTATTCTAACATAGTAATTGATGGCAGATAAAGACCCAAATGGTCCATCCACTCTGCCCAACAGTCACAGTTGTTATCAGTTCAAGATTAAAACAACAATGAACGTGATATTATATACGTGATCATGGTCTTTCTTTGGTGTTTCTGGGACATAGACCGTAGAAGCCCACCCGGCTCTGTCTTTATGTTGCAACTACTGGAGCTGTTGTCAAAGCCCACTCCAGCCTATCCGAATCTATCTTGACATTTGCAGGACACAGACCATAATAAAAGTCTGCCCGGCCCTGTCTTCACATTCTCTCTTCAGCTACAGAGTTGCACGGGGACAGAAATCTAACTGTCCCCACCCGTCCTCGCTGGAATCTTACCCATTCCCACCCATCCTCGCAAGAATTTAATGGTACCTACAAAAAAAAATTCCAATCAGCATTCTCGGTCTCTGGGTTTGAGTTGCAGCACTCCAGCCAAGAAAAAATGGAATTTGGAAGTTGGAACATTGGTGCACACACGTAAGGCTCATCTCTGTTTTGCTGGCACTGTGTGCTGAGGTGACCTCTGATGCAGAGGCCTGTGCATCAGCCCGGGAGCAGAGAGGGTTAATGGAAGACTTTCTACATCTGCGCTGTTAAAGCAAAGAGGAGGAGGTGGCGGCTCTCAAAGAACTTGGTACTTCTCTGTCTCCCATGTCTATTTATTTATTTGCAGGTGTTCAATGTACTATGTTACTTTTCATAAACTGATACTGAATATAACTAAGACAAAATTTCTTTGGAATGGGAAATCAGATTTGCTATCAGATTTGAATTATAAATTGGAAAGTTCTGCCCGAATCCTTGGAGTAGAAGTGGACAGTTTTCTCATGTTGAGAAATCAAGTAGATAAGATTATTAAGAACTTTTTGAACCACAAGTATTAAGACTTCTTGTTCAATCCCTAGTGCTTTTACAGTTGGACTATTGTAATGTCATTTTCTTAGGTTTTACCAAGTCTCAGAAATCTCTACTTCAATTGGTTCAAAAATCAGCAGCCAGATTGATGTGTTCTGTGCCTAAATATAATTCAATAACTCCCCTACTGATCTGTGTTTTTGTCAATAAGCTTTTATATAGAGAATTACCTACATCGATGGCAGATCATTTCCAACTACTGTCAAGTTTATCCTCAAGAACTATGGGAGAGAAACTACTGCTGGAATTTTCATAGCCAAAATCTGCAAAATCTATATTGCAAACGTTTTTGTTTAGAAAATATGTATTAGGCCTGTCATGATCTTCAAGTATCTGATGGTGTGTCATTGTGTTGATTTTATAATAATTTTTATTTTGATGTAATTGTTAGTTACTATCGAGTTGCTCGTTAGTCACCTTAAACCTGAATGGTAACTGCGGGTTATAAGATCTTTTAACTTTCACACTGGGCAACAATATACATGCCCCGCTTAACCATTAGTATTACTGCACACAGATGAATCAGTTAGAGAGGAGAGGGGTGGGGGTGTGTGTCATTAAAATGAAAATAAAACAAAACAAAGGAAAGTCAGCAGGGGCTGTGACATACATGTCTCTTAAGACCATAAGAATAGCCAATACTGGGTCAGACCAATGGTTCACCTAGCCCAGTACGTAGTAGTAGTATCCTGCCTCCAACAGCGGCCAGTCCAGGTCACAAGTACCTGGAAGAAACCCAAATAGTAGCAACATTCTATAATATCATTCCTAGGGCAAGCAGTGGCTTCTCCATGTCTTTCTCAATAGCAGATTATGGACTTTTTCTCCAGGAACTTGTCCAGACCTTTTTAAACCTGGATACTGCAACTACTTTTACCATATCCTCTGGCAAGAAGTTCCACAGCGTAACCGTTGATTGAGTGAAAAAGTATTTTCTTCAGTTTGTTTTAAAAGTATTACCATGTAACTTAATGGAATGCCCCCTAGTCTCAGGATGACACTAAAATCAAGGTGCGTCCTAGGCTGATTCAGCATGTCCTAGTAATAATGCAAAGGTGACCTGCTTCTGCAGGCTCTCCAAGTTCAATTTCTATCCAAGGTCGGGGGAGGGGGGGAACAATCTAAAAAAAAAAAAAAAGCCATACACTGCTCCAAACCCTGTTCACCTCAGTAACAGTGTCCAAAAACAATCAGGACACCAAGCAATAGTGCTACATTTACCCAACACTGGTTATACATACCCAGAAGCATTCTCACCCTCCATTGACACAAGCACAAAACTTTGAGTGGGCTATGTTGGCATTGCTGCGCAGTAGCCGCTAGCACAGCTTAGTAAATAGGGGAGTTAGATTGTGAGCCCACTAGGGACCGAGAAAGTACCTATCTACTATAATAAAACTCACCCTCAACGTTCTGAAGACAACGTTCTGAAGTCACTCAGTCACTCCCTGAAGGGTTCATGGATTCATGGTGGTGAAGCCACAACACTGACCATGTCTCTCTGCCCCGCCCTCGCATGACAGACCAATCATAAAAAACACCCTCAACATTCTGAAACACAAAGGACCATCACAACACCGTTCCCAGGCAACACTAGGCAACGTAAGACGGACCAATCAGAGGAAACTACGTGACAATAAGGGAGGAGCATTCCGCAGCAGAATGGCTCATTATCTGTGCAGCACGGAGAGCACAGAACCACCGCTGGAACGAGAGAATATTCCTGCTGTGGGTATGTGCAAAAATAGACCGGCACAGCACATCCCACAACCCCCAAGCAAAAAACAAAACAAAAAAAGACACACATCAACAACCTGCACACACACTGCACCCTCACACACACACACACACACACAAAATAACTCTGTAACACATACACACACAAAAAAAGCCACATGCTAGCGCCCGTTTCATTGGTTTCGGAAACGGGCCTTTTTTACTAGTATTTAATAAATGCAAATTGCTTTGGTTGTACCACAGAAAGGTGGTATATCAAATCCATGGCTTACAAAAAAATGGGACAATACATTAAAAATATATCACAATAAAATGTCAGTAATACAGTAATTACTGAAATAAATTGAAAATGTAATCATCCCAGGCATCAAAAAACAGCCCAACAATGTGGCTCACTCTGCTGCAAGACAGTTTTACTTACTTGACTACAAGGTTGGCTGTGGCTAAACACTTCATTCAGCCTTGCTTGAAAATAACTGGATAACTGGTAGATGAAAATTTTACCTTATATCCAGCATCAGGAGGTGATTCCTTGGTTGAGCAATTACTGTTATTGCGCCATTGGTCAATTTTTAATCAAAATAAAGGAGAAAAAATGATATTCCCTTGTAAAGATATCTCACTGGCTGAGGCCTGGTTTGCTTGGATGTTGCAAGGCAACAATCAGTCAAGTGATACCAGAGGATCACAAACCCAGGATGTCATAATCCATGGCTGCTCTTGCCCATATATGGGAAAGCTACAATTAGGCTCTCCCCTATTTCTGATTAATGAATAAACTTTGAAGCACAAGCCCTCTGGATCTAGCCTCCAGAAACTGGAAATAGCATCAGAAGAGGTGGGAGCAGCAGAAGAAAGGCTCTGCCCTGTCCGGAAACAGTGTCTCTTCTGCACTACTGGCCACAAGCAAGCTTGGTGGGCCACGGGGGGGGGGGGGGGGGGGGGGGCAGGATACAAGGATTGGAGGGGGAAAGAAATGCCAAGATGGGGGGGGGGGGGGGGAAGGAAGAGATGCCACGATAGTGATGGGGAGGGAAAATATGCTGGGGGTGGGAAGAGGAGGTGGACCTGCAAAGGAGAGATAGAACAGGAGCAAGGGAAGAGAAGAGAGAGGAAAGAAGAAAATCAAAGACTAGAACCAAACACAATTAGAAAAATAGACAGACAACAAAGAGAGAAAAAGATTTTCTATTTATTGATTAGAATATGTTAGTTTTTGGCATGTACATCTGGCAGAACTGGTTTAAACATGGCTGGGGGGCCACAAGAAAAACCTCTAGCTTAGCGACAGTAAATCTCCAGCTTCAGGATGGGCCACCCTTGGCATCTCTGGCACTAGCAAGTAAATCTTGGAAACAAATAGTATACCTTTATTTTGTAAGAAGATATTCCATATCAAAATAAACCATGGAGCTCAGTACTACAAAAAAAAAAAACCTGCTCTAAATTTAAACAGTACTTATAACATATAATAAAACTTAAAACTATCAAAAGTCCCAATCTAATCTCTGAACCAAAAATAAAATCTCTTTTTCCTCATTGCACAATCAGTCATATCAAGAAAAAAGATTAAACACTCTATTAAGACTGAAATAAGAAATTAAACCCCAAAACTTAGACCACTATATTTTGGATCAAGATACTAGGAAATAAAGTTAAACAAAAAATAAACTCTATATATTAGAAAAACATGAAGGATAACACTCGCAGCCAGTCAGTATTCCAATCAAGCAGGATAATCCAAAGGTTGCATTCCAGCCCCTTCCTTGGCAGACACAAATTCTTGCAATTTTTTTGGATCAAAGAAAAACATAATTAACAACTTCTACAGACACCAAACACCTACTGGAAAATTTTATAACAAATGAAGCCCCCAAAGCCAGAACTCTAGGCCTCAAAGTCATGAATTCCCATCTTTTTTTTTATTTTTTTATTTGTACCTTGCGCTTTCCCACTCATTGCAGGCTCAATGCAGCTTAGGTACTTATTTGTACCTGGGGCAATGGAGGGTTAAATGATTTGCCCAGAGTCACAAGGAGCTGCCTGTGCCTGCAGTGGGAATTGAACCCAGTTCCCCAGGACCAAAGTCCACCACTCTAACCACTAGGCCACTCTTTTTTTGAGTGTCTCTAGATAAATCAGTAAACACTTGAACTGTAGAACCCCAAAACTTTGCTTTCATATGATGAAAATATAGATGGAAAATAGTATTCCTGTCAGGTTCCAGGGCAAAGGTTACCAGAAGTGTAGTTTGTTCAGTAATTACCTCCAACTAGCTTTCCAGAAATTCTGTAAGCCTGAAGTCAGGTTGAGATCTACCATTAGAACTCCTCATAATACCAGATAGATTTTCGGCCCTTACTATGGGTGGGAAGCCCTTAGCTGGTACCCCAAATACCTCTTGGAAATATTTTTCAACATATCAAATGCAGGAATCAAAGAAGATTTAGGGAAATTGAGAAATCTTAGGTTGTTCCTCCTATTGTCCAAATATTCAAGTTTCCATGCTTGAATATTTAAATCTGTTCCATGTCCTGATCTGCCAATTCTAGCCCCTTGTTGCCCCAAATCCTGTGACAAGGTCTGACAAGTTCCCTTTAAAGAGAGAACTTAAGAATTTGATACATGCACTCCCTGGATAGTATCCCACAAGGACTCCAGCATCACCACTTTTCAAACTTTCCCAGAGACGAGGAAGAAGCTGTCCTCTCATGAAGGGCTGCTGCTAAAACTCCAGTCTTCCATGCATCCATTGCTGACAAAAAAAGGGGAAGAGTCAACCAGCGGATCCCCTCTCGCTGCTGAATAACCAGGTATCTCCAATGGCCTCCCCTGTTTCAGCATCTCCTTTGCAGTCAAGCTGCTTCCTAGTCTAGAAGGAGCAGCTTGTATGAGAGGGCTCAACTATGTGCCCTCAATGCTGTGGTCCGAGAGTGATCCACTGGACGCGATCACTTTTTGCACCTGAACACCAAAATGCTCCAGCGTTGCCTGACTTGAGGTAAGTTCTCCTCCAGGGCCGGGGGGGAACTCCCTGGGTTTTAGCCTTTCGTTTCCCCAAGCACCATGGTGAAAACTCCCAAGGGACAAGCAAAACCTCTGGAGCAGCAGGAGCTCAGGCAGACATCTGCCTCCGACGCCATCTTGGTCACTATCCACCCCCCATCTCTTGGTTCTCTTTCCCATAAACTTTCATTCAGTGTCTCTCCTCCATCTCCCTGAAATCATCTTTCTTCTCTGCCTCTTTGCCCCATCAGCACTTCTATCTTTTCTCACATCTTCTTTTATCTTGACCCCTTCCATCTTATTCCTTCATGATTTCTCCATCTCCTTTCACCATATCTCTTATAGCCCACCAGATTCCTTTCTCAGCCTTTCATACCTATCTGTCTTCACTATCAGCTTTCATCTTGCTCTACCTCCTTCTGTCTTTTCCCTTGGCCAGGAACTACAGATGGAGACTCTTCAGGCTGTGATTTAGACATACACTGAGTCTAGCTACTAGGCATCACCATTATTTATTAAATTATTATTTAAAAATTCTTATATACTGCTTTCCTAACTTAAAATAACTCAAAGTGGTTTACAATTTAAATTATAAAACAATATAATACACATAACAGGACCAACAAAATATACTTAGGCCTTTATACCGCATATCTTCTGGGACTGTCTAAAGCTAAACCATCCCAATTATACCCCCCATATACACACTTCCTAATTAGGGAAAATTCAGACCTTCAAGACTCCAAATTTTGTTCCAACTTGAATGCTTCCGATAAGTCATTCCATAGTTAGGGGGCTGCCACAGAAAGCGTCCTATTTTGAGATCTTACCTTTTTCACCTCCTTCATTGATAGATCAACCTCCCCCTTTGACTTGAATGTAAAGCTCCCCCTGGTGTAACTAACCAGTTCCTGAAAACAACATACGGTGAAGCCCCGGGACACATGACAGACCTCATAGACCTACCAACCAGAAACATAATTGGATCAACAAGAACATACTTAAATCTCCATTACCCAAGCTGCAAAGGACTCAAATACAAATCAATGTATGCATCCAGCTTTTCCTACATAAGCACACAACTGTGGAACGTACTATCAAAAGCCGTGAGAACAACGTATGACCACCTAAACTTCTGGAAATCACTAAAAAACGTGTTCAAAAAGGCATACCCTACCGACCCAACTTAAATGCCTGAACTCTGCTACACAACGAAACCAATGCTCGTAATGGACATAACTCTTCCTCTCTATGATTCTCATATGTGTCTGTAACACAAGAAACTTATTCTACCACAACATCACTATGTATTTGTTCTTTACCGGAGTTGGTAAACGCCTTTACGGTACTATGTAAGCCACATTGAGCCTGCAACTAGGTGGGAAAATGTGGGATACAAATGTAACAAATAAATAAATGACCTCCCATGTGAAAAACCCAGGTTACAACCAAAAAACCTATAATTGCACCCAAGTCCATATTAGCAACCAATACAGAGTTTTAAGCAACAGACAAGACAGGTAGGGGTCCACCAAAGAACTCTCAGCACAATCTGCACAGCCGCAATCAGTATCCTTTGTAAACACAACAACAACTGTTTTCAACAAACCAAGATACATAAAATTACAATAACCTAAATGCGTAAGAACATAAGCTTGCATGACCAGCTAAATCAATTCATATCTAGCAAAGGTTGAAGTTTCCTCACCAACTTTAACTTACAAAAAGCTAATTTCACCAGTTGTGCAACTTGAGGTTCCAGTGAGAAATCCAGATACAGACCCAAGTCTCTAATCCTATCCACTATGGGAAGCATTTTAGAACCAACCTGCAAACATGAACCTATATTAAGAGGGCTGGAGTTTCCTATCCATAAAATTCCTGTTTTCTGGGTCAGGGCTGCCACTGCCGACCCCCCCCCCCCCCCCCCCACTCGGGCTACCACCCATTCTTGCATCTGCTCCTCCCTTGGTCTGTCAGTCACTTTTCTGCTCCTGTGTGCTGGGATCCTGGTTATCGCGTTAAAGCAATCACCTGGGTCCCGCACTGCCGTATGTCCAAATAGCATGGGGGAGTGTTGTGGGCATTTTGGGCAGGACTAGGGAGGGCCCAAAATCATGACATCCAATAAGAGTCTACCGTGGCAGTCTCAGCAGCCATTTTGTAAACACAGCAGTGCAAACAGGTAGAATAGTAGCAGCAGCCACTAGACCACCAGGGCCCCGTGGGGGCTGTAGTTTGCGGCAGTGGGCAACGCCTCTGGGCTCCCTAGAGCCTCTAGGCCCTCGGGTACTGCCTGGATGCCCAAATGGTCAGTCTGCCCTGGGATGTCCTTTTCATACTTTGACATTTCCTTCCCTTTGGTAATTTCTATTGGATGTACTGATTTTGGGCCCTCCCTAGGCCTTCTCAAAACACGCCTGCAACACTCCCCCTTGCTATTTGGACGTACGGCAGTGCCAGAAGTCCAAATCCCACCTTTGCAAAATCGAGATTTGGACATTTCAAGCACAGACATCCATTTCGGCATTTTGGGACATCCATATGCTTTGAAAATAAGTGCCATAGAGTCTTACAACTGGTAAGGGACAGATTATATTGACCCAAACAGGCCCAAGATGTTAAAAGGTACTATAAATGGTGTCCCAGCTGTATAAAGAGAAAGACTGTGCCATACAGAGTGACAGAGCTGGTGAGCATCAGTAGTCAGGGCCCTATGGATTTAATATGTGCTTGAAGAGAACATTCTGATTGTGTAAAATGAAGACTCATACCTGTAGCAGGTATTCTCCGAGGACAGCAGGCTGATTGTTCTCATGACTGGGTCCACGGCAGCCCCGAGGAACATTAATCTTCCTAGCAACAAAAGTTTGCTAGTCTTCGAGGGCGCGCATCTTCCTGCCCGTTGTGCGAGAGTCCCGAGCAGTTCAATAACAAAGCAAAGTGGGAAAAAGACAACTCCTGAGGTGAGGCAGACGGGTATGTGAGAACAATCAGCCTGCTGTCCGCAGAGAATACCTGCTACAGGTATATATCTTCATTTTCTCCGAGGACATAACAAGGATTGACCTACGAAGAAACATCCGAGAGTGCAGCCTGGAACAGAACAAAATTGGGCCTAGGGGGGAGGAGTTGGATTCTAAACCCCGAACAGATTCTACAGCACCGACTGCCCAAACCGACTGTCGCGTCAGGAATCCTGCTGAAGGCAGTAATGAGATGTGAATGTGTGGACTGATGACCACGTCGCAGCCTTGCAAATCTCTTCTATAGTGGCTGACTTCAAGTGGGCCACTGACACTGCCATGGCTCTAACACTATGAGCCATGACATGACCCTCAAGAGTCAGCCCAGCTTGGGCGTAAGTGAAGGAAATGCAATCTGCAAGCCAATTGGAAATGGTACGTTTCCAGACAGCAACTCCCCTTCTGTTGGGATCGAAAGAAACAAACAAACATTTGGTCAGACTGTCTGAAGGGGCATGTCCGCTCCACATAGAAGGCCAGCGTTCAGCAGGGCGGGCATGAGGACAGGGAAAAAATGTTGGCAAGACAAATTGACTGGTTCAGATGGAACTCCGACACCACCTTCGGCAAGAACTTAGGGTGCTTGCGGAGATCTACTCTGTTGTGATGAAACTTAGTATAGGGAGCATGGCTACCAAGGCTTGAAGCTCACTGACTCTACGAGCTGAAGTAACAGCCGCCAAGAAAATGACCTTCCAGGTCAAGTACTTCAGATGGCAGGAATCCAGTGGCTCAAATGGAGGCTTCAGCAGCTGGGTGAGAACGATGTTGAGATCCCATGACACTGGTGGAGGTTTGACAGGGGGCTTTGACAAAAGCAAACCTCTCTTGAGACCAGACTCTGATAAGTGTAGAAGGTATTCAAGCAGGGTCTGTGTAGGACAAGAGCGAGGATCTAGGGCCTTGCTGTCACACCAGACAGCAAACCTCCTCCATTTGAAAGAGTAACATCTCTTCATGGAATCTTTTCTGGAAGCAAGACTCGGGAGACACCCTCAGAAAGACCCAAGGAGGCGAAGTCTATGCTCTCAACATCCAGGCTGTGAGAGCCAGAGACTGGAGGTTGGGATGCAGAAGCGCCCCCTTCGTTCTGAGTGATGAAGGTTGGAAAACATTCCAATCTCCACAGTTCTTCGGAGGACAACTCCAGAAGAAGAGGGAACCAAATCTGACACGGCCAAAAGGAAGCAATCAGAATCATGTTTCCGCGAAGACTGAGCAGCTTGAGAATTTTAATAAACTTTTTAAACAGCACAATGAAAAAAGTGTTCAAGGGTATGAGGACTCTTCCAAGGCACTATATTTCCATACAATTTATCACAACTGTTAGTTTAATCTTCATGGTAATGAAAATATGAAAACTAGACACAAGTATAGCCCTCAAGGACTGGCCCTAGACCTGTTCTTAATTGTGCATCCCTCTTACCAGCAAGTGCCAAGACATGCAAACAAAACAAAAAATCATACTTCATGCAGAGTATGGTTCATAGAAATTGTTTCCAACCCCTCTGCATGCAAGTGTGTGTGTGTGTGTGTGTGGAGAAAAAGGGTTGGTTGCATGTACGTGCGATATGTGAGCAGCAGAGATGATGAGAAGAGAACACAATTTGAATAATACAATTGTTTAATCACTATGTTCCAGTGGATTAGCATATATTATTTAGCAAAGATACTTACCTGTAGCAGGTATTCTCACATGTGGGTCAACGTCTGCGCCAAGTTGAGCGATGTTTTGCATTTTAGAGGTTGACCAAGTTTGTTTTGGTTGTGGTACTGAAACTGGCCTGAAATTTTGGTTTTGCCTAAAAGATTTTAGGGCCATGGTAGCCAAAATTAGCCATGTGTTTTTCAGTGGAAGCTGAAAATTTGCGCTTTACCCTACGTGTCTCCCTCCCTCTCAGTCCTCCCCCTAACCTGAAGTGGTGCAGAGTGCAGACTCCAACACTTATCGGTGAGCCTCATTGGTTCACATTCACACAAAAACTTTAGTTTTTGGTTTCAGACTCAGCTTTGCGAGGAGTAGCCTAGTGGTTAGTGCAGCGGACTTTGATCCTGGGGAACTGGGTTCAATTCCCACTGCAGCTCCTTGTGACTGTGGGCAAGTCACTTAACCCTCCATTGTCCCAGGTACAAAATAAGTACCTGTATTATATGTAAACCGCTTTGAATGTAGTTGCAAAATACCACAGAAAGGCGGTATATCAACTCCCATTTCCCTTTGGTTGAAACCAGGTAATGAGTTTCAGCTGCTGTTTCAGTTTTGGGGGTAAGTGTTTAGGTGGTTTTGTAGTACATTTTCTATTTGATGTATTGTTTTCATTAGCATTTTTTTTTATTATGAAATTGCTACAGTGCTCAACAACTAATCTTAGTTCTACTTCCATGTTTACTGTTGCTATGAGTTCTATACATACAGGGGCTAAGCTATGATGGATTTTACAATAGTCATTCCGAAGTGGGTCTTATTGGTAGTGATACAACTGTTGGAACTTCTATTAACACCAAAATGTGGCCACTTCAAACATTACTTTAGATCATCAGAATTTTCTGTAGACTATGGCCCTATTAGAAACTTAAATGTAGTAACATTTCATCCAAGGGAGAATTGCCTTTATTTTCCAAGGAAAGGTACCTTTAGAGAACATGGAATGTGAAATACTATGAACAGTCTGGCCTTCTAGGCTTTACCCACTTTCAGCATGAAACTAAAGTCAATATTATGATGCCATTACTTCCCTATTATTTCTTGCAACTCAAGTTGAATATAAAAAAAAAGATTTTGGAGGTCAGTTACCCTACCAGCCAAGCAGGGTGTCAAATGCAACACTTTCTATCCTTAACTCTCTCGCCCAACTTTTAAGCAAATCAGCTTTCTGTATTCATACCAGTCCTATGATTGATTATGTAACTTCATTTTTATTATAGGCTTAGGGTGCAGGGCCATCGGCTACAATTACAAGGCATGTTTTAACTTTTATTAAATCTTATGCCAGTAGTCTCTAACCCTTTTCCATGTAAGGGCTGTAAAGTGGATATGAAAAAAAACTTCAGAGCCCAACAAAAGATTTTAGGCTTATACCTGTAACTTTAAATGCTAATTTTGATTCTACAAGGATATACATTTAAACTCACTTTAGGTTTTGCTTATTAACCGTTTCAAAACCTATAAATGAGACTGAGTAACACACTGAAAAGAAATCATGAGGTTCTCAATCACATTTCCAGCTTGATAAGCTATTAATTGGACCTGTTCCCTACGTGGATGCAGAGGGTTAAACATCCAAGTATTTGATTTTAGCAGAAGATTTATACGACTTATAAAAGCTGAGTAGATGAGTGCTAACACTTATTCCTGCTCATGACACCACCCACACTCCATTCTAAAGCATTCCTATGCTACTGTACATGCAAAATTGACTTGATTTACCTGAAGGATGTGGCACCTCCAGGAGCGGGTAAAGGGCCTGCAAACCTTTATTGGGTAGTATGTGCAGCAGTGTGAGAACACAAACATACATGACCCAGAGAAGCTCTGCAGGACCTTTTCTCTACAGTACTGCATCCTTCAGGTGAGCAAATTCAGTTTTTCTGAGAGCGAGAGAGAGCGATTTCCTATTGTAAAGATTTTTCCTGTGGTTTGCTTTGGTTCCTGTTAAATTTTTCTTTTCTTAAAACAGCTCGTTCTACTTGCTTCTAAAAGGAAATCAGTTCTATTTTTCCGTATAGGTTGTATAGCTTTTTATTCTTTGCTACCCTATAGAAACTAGAAAGAATTCTACAAAAGGGGTTGATAGCATCTGTCTCACTGGGTGGGGGCAAAGAAACTGAAAACTTTGCAGAAAGTTGTGCCCCCCCCCCCCCCCCAAAAAAAAAAAAACCTCAAACCAAAACAAAAAAACACTAGGACTGGGGGGCACGCAATGAAGCTACAAAATAGTAAATTTAAAATGAATCGGAGAAAATATTTCTTCACTTGATGTGTAATTTGGAATTGGTGGCCAGAGAATGTAGTACAAGCAGCTTAGCGGGCTTTAAAGAAAGGTTTGATGGCTTCCTAAAGGAAAAGTCCACAGACTTTATTAAAATGGACTTGGAGAAAATCCACTGCTTATTTCTAGAATAAGCAGCATAAAATGTATCGTACTTTTGACCTGCATTGGCCACTGTTGGAAACAGGATGCTGAACTTGGTGGACCTTCGGTCTGTCCCAGTAAGGCAATACTTATCCTACCCAGAAAGCCTAAAGTGCTGCATGATTTAAAAAAAAAAAAAAAAAAAAAAAGCCTCTTGCTACTGCAAGAATCCATTTATGTGCCAAGCAGTCAGTGCTCCCCATTTCCCATTAAGGACTGTTTTTGTACTAGGTTTGTCCCAATGCATGCCCATAGCAGCATAGTATCTACTGTGGAAGAAATAAAAAAAAAAATAAAAAAAAGCGATGGCTGCTTTTGCCAGATGAGAAATATGTGAAAAGGAAGCACAGACAAGATTAAAACAAAGATAACTGAAAAAGTAACAAATTTAAACTTTATTCATTCAAAATTCATTTAAATGCAAAAGTTACACTTTTAAATTCCACTCAACCAGCATACAGGTAATCAGGAAAAGAAGTGAAAATCCTGCATCCACATGAACTTTCAAATGAAAGTATGGAAAATAACTTCAAACTGGTGGCATGGAGGTAATTTTCAGCAGGAGAAACTCCAGGCCTGTGATTAGCCTTCAGCAGAAAATTTAACCATAGTCAGGCCACTCGGCAAGAAGTCACCATGCACTTGGACAGAAATTCCAAGTGCGTGTGTGGTAAAATTGAAATAGAAAAAACAGGCTTTAAAATATTAAAGTTCTACACCATATGTTAGTTGAACAGAAACGTAGTTCTGTCCTGGTAAAGACCACCACCACAAAAGCCTGGTGGTCTCACTGAACTTCTCCCTACACCAGTTAGAAGACATGGATTTTAATCCCAATGCACTGACAGTATGGAAGCCGGCTTAGTTTGTCCCATACTTTGCTTTCAGTTCTTCCACTTTCTTTACATAAGCGGTCATTGCAGCTTCTTTTGCCATACCTAGAGTTAAAACAAACAAAAAAATTAAAAAAACGAAACACTAAGATGAAGGATATGTTCAGGTATGTAACACACTTAGGGACCCTTTAACTAAGCTGCTTTAAGCACTAATATATACCTAAACCCAGGATGCAGTAATGCATTCTGCCATCTGTGTGCACTAGAGCACAGAATGGGCATAGCTATGCTATTTAGCTAGTGTGCCGACATTACTGCCACTGTAAATGATTAGCACAGCCATAACGTAAATAGGAGGCAGCAGGTGCTCCCATGTTAGTTTTTAAAAAAAATGGCTATACACAGCCAGATATTCAACAAATAGAAAAAATGCTTCTTTTCCAGCCATGCTAGAGATGGGTAAGTCCCGTGTTAGGATGCGCTAAGCCTATTTGCTTGTGCAACTTAGCAAAAGGGCCCCCAAGAGTTCAAAATCTACAGTGCAGGGCTTATTAATTTTTTTTTTTTGATTTATACTGATTAAACCCTCATACCTCCTTCCTAAACCACAAGCTCCACCAGTGACCACTAACATATTTTGTTGTTAGCTGTGGCCAACATAGCGCTAAAATTACAGTATTACACAATTATATTAGAAAGGGGGGTCATACTTAAAGCTACAATGCTATGTACATAATGTTGAACAACATGACCATTTGCAAAAGCAAAGTTACCTGTAGCAGATGTTCTCCGAGGACAATAGGACACACATTAACACAACTTTTGGCAGCACCCTACTACGCATGCACAGTGCCATCCCACCAACTCAATCGTGTGGGACCAGCAGTTAAGCATAAAGCTTAGAGAATATAACTCCTAAGGGAGGTAAGAGGGTATTTGGTAATGTGTTCTGCTGTCCTTGGAGAACACTTACTACAGGTAAGTAACTTTGCTTTCTCAGAGGACAAGCAGGAATACTTACCACATATGAGAGTCCCTACCCTACTAGGTTCACAGAAAAAAAACCCCAATGGTTAAGAGAGACTTGCAACAGGTAAGGCTAACCAGAAACCAACTAAAAAACTTATATACATTCCTGTTGTGAAGGTGCAGCCCACAAAAGAATAAAAATGGGCCTAGGAGGGTAGAGTTGGATTCTAGACTCCAAACCGACTGTCACATTGGGAATCCTGTTCAAGGCAGTAGAGAAGTGAAAATGTGTGGACCAAAGACCACATTGCAGCTTTGCAATTTCCTCAATGGAGACAGACCAAATGGGCTTCCGATGCAGCCATGGCTCTGACGTTGTGAGCTGTGACATGACTCAAGAGTCCACCCAGCCTCGCCATAAGTGAAAGGAGATGCAATCTCTGCTAGCCAGTTGGATAAAGTGTGTTTACTGATGGCTGCCGCCATCTGAGTCAAAAGAAACAAAAAGTTGGGTGGAGTGTCTATGGGCTTTAGTCCTCTCCAAAAAGGCTCTTACAGTCCAAAGCGTGACATGCGCTTTCACCTGGTTGGCCATGAGGCTTAGGGAAAAATGTTGGTAGAATGATGGACTGGATTTAAGTGGAAACCCCGACATCACCTTAGGAAGGAACTTAGGATGCATACGAAGAACCACTCTTTTGTGATGAAACTTCGTATAAGATCACCTACTAGGGCCTAAAGCTCACTGACCCTGCATGCTGAAGTGACCGCTACCAGGAATGCAAGCGTCTATGTTAATAACTTCAGACTACAAATATCAAGTGGCTCAAACAGAGCTTTATCAGTTAGTGAGGATGATGTTGAAGTCACATGACATTGCGGGTCTGATTTGGGGGCTTAGCCTAAAGCAAACGTAGTGGAATCTTTCCTGGAAGCCAGCAGGACCCAGGAGACACCCTCATGCAGCTGAAGGGATGAAAAATCTATGCTCTCAATATCCAAGCCATGAGGACTAGAGATTGGAGTGCAGAAGACATCCTTTGTTCTGAGTGATGAGAGTTGGAAAGAATTCATCTCCATGAATCTTTTGTAGGAAACTTCAAAAGCAGAGGGAACCATAACTGCCTCGGCCAGTAAGGCGCAATGAGGATCAGTGTTCCCTGGTCCTATTTGAGTTTCAGCAAAGTCTTCCCCACAAGAGATATGGGAGGATACATGTACATGCAAGCCTCTCCTCCTCCCCCCCCCCCCCCCCCCAAAATCAAGGATAAAGGCATCAGACGCTAGTCTGCCATGTGATCTCACGCTGGAGCGGAACAGAACAGAAGACCAATATTGTTGAGTGGCAAATATCTACCGAGGGGGTGCCCCACTCTTGGAAGATCTCCCAGGCAATGCCCATGAAGAGCGACTACTTGTGTGGTTGGATCTCCCCGCTCACTCTACCATTCCATGACTGGAGGCCCAGTGCCACATCCCGACTGCATCTTGACACAAAACAGCACAATCCCATACATCTCTGCTTGCCTGTTTAAATGAGGATAACTTCATGCATCAACAGATCTCAAAAAGCCTTTAGAGTATTCCAAATGGTCCTGAGTTCTAGGAGATTGATATGAAGGTAGGTCTCCTAAGAATGAAACCCATCCATGTGAACTCCCCAGCCCAAGTTAGATGCATCTGTTGTCAGCGTTTTGTGAGGCGGGGAAGCTTGGAATGGAATCTCTGGATGAAATTAGGCCAGATGGTCCACCACAAAAACAACTCTGCAAGCTCCAGAGCAACACAGAGGGCATCCGTTAGGTTCCCTAAGGCCTGACTCCACTGAGAAGCTAGGGTTCATTAGGTTTCTCTCGAACGCAAGCGTGCCATGGACAGGGCATGCACTGTGGAGGCCACGTGGCCTAATAATCTCAAAGTATGGCAAGCTGACCTGCTGGCTCTGTCAAATCTAGTTTGCAGGGGTGGACAGAGAGTACTCTGGGCCCTCAGGCACTAAGACTACTCTACCCCCCTGCTGCTGCTGCCACCAGTGCCCCCCCCCTCCCACTGTGCTGCTGCTGCCCCCCTACCTTGAAGGGCCCTAGTGATCTAGTGGCTGTGGCTTCTTCAGGGGCAGGAAATAAGTCCCCTCTTTCCTGCCCACCCGCTGCCTCTACTTCAGCTCCTTGTGACTCTGGGCAAGTCACTTAACCCTCCATTTTCCCAGGTACAAATAAGTACTTGTATATAATATGTAAACCGAGTGTTGCACTGGGGTAGGGGATGTGGGGAGGAAGGGGAGGGGGGGAGAGATTGAAGATGGAAGGGAAGGAAGTGGGTGGGGGTGGGGGGGTGGGTTTGTTGGAGCACAACCACGTAGTGAGGCTATTGGTTAGAATATTGGTAATATTGGATACTAAATGTGTTTGAACCAGTAAAAGTCTATAAACACCAAAGAGGGGTGAGGGTGGGGGTGGGGGGTAAAAAGTTAAAACGTTGATGACTGACTGTAACAGTCTGAATTTCTAGAATATGGTTTCATATCCGAGTTTCTGTATCCTCAGATTGTGGCATATGTTTATTTGTTTTGTCATCAACAAAAAATTGTTGAAAAAATAATATGTAAACCGCTTTCATTGTAGTTGGAAAAACCACAGAAAGGCGGTATACAAGTCCCATTCTTCCCCCCCCTTACTCTGCCAGACACCGTGTTTACAAAATGGCCGCCGAGACTTCCCAAGGTAGTCTCACCTCTCGTAAGACTACCACAGAGGTCTCAGCAGCCATTTTGTAAGCATAGAATTGCAACCTGGGAGAATAGTGGCAGCGGCCACTAGACCACCAGGGCCCCGTGGGGACTGTAGTGTGCGGCTGCCTCTGGGCCCTCGGGCACTGCCCGGAGCCACATCAGTAAAGGCTAGGGAATGGGGACAAACTGCAAAGATGACGAAGCCAAATTCAGTAGACTGTTCCCGGTATTGAGGAGAGTGGCAAATCAGAACGGACTGCATGGAGGGGTAGTGGTCTTCAATCGCCGATGTGCCTTGAAACTCCTGGCACCTTGCTTTGAAATCATCCAATGTCAGCGCTTCTTCGCCTCTGAAACCTAGTGTGTGTCCTCAATGTTGGATCCAATGATGCCTGGCTCAATGGGGCCCTATCAACGCCCAACATCAAGGCAGCATGTCCCCAGTGATAAAGGGGATAACTCCTCTCATATGAGGAAAAGCTAAAGAGGTTAGGGCTCTTCAGGTTGGAAAAGAGACCGATGAGGGGAGATATGATTGAGGTCTACAAAATCCTGAGTGGTGTACAGCAAGTAGAAGTACAAAGACTAGAGGACCCTCAAGGAAGTTACATGGAAATACTTTTAAAACAAATAGAAGGAAATATTTTTTCACTCTATGAATAGTTAAGCTCCGGAACTCTTTGTCGAAGGATGTAGTAAGAGCGGTTAGCGTTTCTGGGTTTAAAAAAAAAAAGGTTTGGACAAATCCTGAAGGAAAATCCATAGTCTGCTATTGAGACAGACATGGAGAAGCAACTGCTTGCCCTGGGATTGGTAGCATGGAATGTTGTCACAATTTTGGGCTTCTGCCAGGTACTTGTGACCTGGCTTGGCCACTGATGGGAAACAGGATACTGTGCTAGATGGACCATTGGTCTGACCCAGTATGGCTACTCATGTCCAATGCAGCTCCACCAGCTATGAGGACCGATGCCTCTGATTGTCAATGGACAAGTGCCAAAATGTCTCTCGCGGGTCACCTCCAACTATTACCCAAGGGTCCACTTCTGCATTTTAGTTTACAATTAGAGGCATTATGGTCTGTTCCAAGGTACAGCAAGCACCAGTTGTGAGGGTCAGTCACAGACGTGACCTTGCCACACTGAGAAAGCGAAGATGTGTGCCTGTAGCAAGTATTCTACTAGGACAGCGGGCCATTAATCCTCACTGTGGGCAACATTATCCATGGAACTTGGTGTGGAACACTATTTAGGTGTACTCTAAAAGCTCACTGCAACGCGCCGACTGCACATGCTTTCCTCAGAGAAAGCTGCATGCAAGTATCTTTGCTTTCTCTGAGGACAAGGCGGCCAGTTGATTTTCACATGTGGGAATCCCTAGCTACCAGGCTCACCGAAAACTGTAGGACAATAGGAACTTGCAATGGAATTAACCTGAAACTATATACAACTGTGTGAGTGTGCTGCAGCCTCAAACAAAATAAATAAATAAATAAATAAATAAATAAAACGGGCCTAGGAGGGTACTAGACCCCAAACAAACTCTGCAGAACTGTCTGTCCAAACAGAATCATGTTTGGTATCTTGCTCAAGGCAATAGTGAAATGTGAATGTGTGGACCATTGTGCAGTGGGACGACTCCAGATTCTAAGGAACTGAAGAGGTCAGACAGCGGAACTGCCATAACTTCTCCGACTTCCTTGAGAACCCTTGGATGTAAAGTTTAGCTAGGTCCTCATGAACAATCTACCATACATCCATCTTCATTAGCATTTGTTTTCTGTGGACCTACCCCAGCCTTTCCATCTGTGAACACAGAACAAATATCGACTTCTACATATTCCTCCCCCTCAGGTTTGAGCCTCACAATGCTATTATGTCACTTCCTCCTGTCACATATCTGAAAAATATATCTTGTCCCCCAATTTTACTGTATCAGCTATCTTCTTCCATTTGTCTCGTCGCTTTTCTGACAGCTTTTCCAGCTTCTCTTAGCTTTTTCAAGTAGTTTTGCCTGTCTTCCTTCAAGTCCTCTTGTTAACAGTATGAAGGCCAACCTTCTTTCTCTTACCTTTTCCACTACTACGTTTGAGAACCAGAGTGGCCTTTTCCTCTTACTTTTATGTAATTTTCTAACAAAAGGTTTGGCATCTTTAAAATAGCTCCTTTCAGTTTTGCCCACCGCTGTTCCCATCCAACCAACTCTTTCTTGAGAAATTCCCCATCTCAGCAAAGTTAGTTCTTTTGAACTCTAGGACCTTCAGTCTCCAATAAGCCCTCTCCTCTGTCTTAATATTGAACCACAACATTCAGTGATCACTAGATGTCAAATGATCTCCCAACGTAACATCAGAAACATTTTCCCTGTTTGTAAGCACCAGGTCTAGAATAGCTCTATCCCGCATCGGTTCTGTTACCAACTGCTGAAACAATTCTTCCTGTAGAGAATCCAAGATCCCTTTGCTTCTAGACGACCCCGCAGCAGGGACACCCTAATCGACATCCAGCATATTAATTACCTACCGGTAGCACTTCCCCTTTCCTACCTATCTTGTGGATGTCTTCAACTTAAGTCTCTGTCCATTTCTTCCGACTGTGAAGGTGACCAGTATATTACACCATTTTTCCTCTCTCTCTTACCAGTTTAACCCAGTGCTTCTTCCTTACCCCATATGCCCTGCAGTTCTGTCACCAATATTATTCTTAACATATGCCACTCCTCCACCCTTTTTACTTACCCTGTCTTTCCTGTACAGATTATACCCAGGTATAACTATATCCCAGTTATGGTTCTCCATGAATCACATCTCCATGACTGCCACTAAATCGAAGTCAGCTTCTATCATCGCAGCCTCTAGATCTACAAGTTTATTTCCCATACTATGGGCTTTGGTATACAAGGCTCTCCAGATGCTACTCTTTTCCACTTTCTATAAGGGTATCTGATGTCTTACCTTCCTGAGAATTATGACTTTGGGGCTTTTCTCACCCATCCCCAATTTAGTTTAAAGCCCTCTTTAGTACTGGAATGGCATTGAGATGCAGGCTCCACCCTCGACTCTGGCAAAGCTTCCTCCATAGATGTTGAGGGGGTACCTGAATGGGCAGCTGTGGACTCCGATATTCTTATTCAGCTGAATAATATTTTTCATTATTCGTATTCAGCTGAACAGTAAAATATACTATTTGGTACAGCTCTATTAGTTCTCCGGAATTATGCACAGAGCAGCCTGCCCACTTTGCTTTCTGGGCTGACCAAGTGTGTGTTCCTCTCCCACCTGCCATTTAGAGGACTGGTACTACAATGAATGGCCTAAGAGTAACGAGGAGAGAAAAGAGCACTAAATTCCAGTGTGGTTCTATTGGGGGGGGGGGGGGGGGGGGGGGGGGGAGAGCTGCTCCCTCCTAGTCAGCTGCACTTGCTGAAAGAAAGGCAGTTAATACTTCCAGCTGCCCAGCAATGTCTCCTGAATAAATAAATTTAAAAACTTCCCTTCCAGCTTACTATGGTGCTTTTTATTGTACTAATCTCCAGCGTCTTACTGCTGTGTTAGCCATTATGATGGCATGACTACTCGTGGGGACGTTCTGTGCAAAGTACAGTTAGCGCAGAGTTCTCCTCCTGTGCAGACTGCGGTACAGAATATGCTACAGTGCAGCAAGAGGAAGTTGCAAATCGGGCTGCTTCCGCCTTGATCCCCAGCCGTTCGCAGGCCCATGCGGCTGAAAGCTCCTCTTTTGCCAATGTGTAGTGGTACCTGTGGCAGGCAGGTTGAGAAAGACAGAAAAAAAAAGAGGTGGGGGGAAGCATGAAGGTGATTGGATAGTACATTCCATGGGGAGGGGGGAGGAGAGAAGGAGGATGTGTGCACCTTGGGGGAATTCTGCACAAGTTACAAAAAGTGTGCAGAATTTTGAACAGAATTCATGTACTCTCACCCCTATGGCATGTAGAAAGGCACAATCTCTGCTTGGACAGTCCCTCTAATGTGAAGCCTGGTGACCTTTCTGCATTTTAAAAGAAGGACACTCACCTTTGCACTTTTCCCAGGCATCCCATTTGGCTTTGCCTTTAAAGTCCAACATACCAGGCCGTTCTGTAAAAGAGAAGCAAGAGGTCTGGGTTACTGCAATCCACTATGTGCTCAGCATTACACATCAATTCCACAGAACATATGAAAGCCTGCCATAGCTCAGCAACATTTTGTCTCTTATTTCAAATCAGAAAGTGAGTGGGATTTAGCTGGGTTTGAGTTGTGTCACATACACTAACATCTGTTATCTGGAAGACTGACCCCCTCCCCACATACAATAAAGGATGGAGTGCTTAATTTTTACATATATAATTTACACTACATGTTTAATGCTAATTGCCAAACACACACATTTGTTTAAGGGCTTTTCAATTTTGGTTCTTGCAGGTATTATTGTACAGCTCTGCCAAAAACCTAAAAAGAAAAAGCCTTAAAGAATGTGTTAATTTTGCAATTAGAACGGCTTAGTAAAATACACTGGTATAGCACGCAAGAGGGTGTGCATGAGTTATACGCACGAAAACATGATACCAGAAGTAGCTGCTCCCCTCCTTTCCTGCACCATTGCAACTTCATAGCAGTCGTTTCCTTTAGTGCTCTGAACTTTGCCTCATCAAGCCGCTCCCCATCTGAGGTGCTATTAGAAATTCTGCAATCTGTGCAAATGCACTCACACTCCACTTGCTACCATCACACATGCTACATAATTCAAATTTGTGGGGGGGGGGGGGGGGGGGGGGGGCAGTTCCAGATGTATGCTGTATCTGCAGCTTCTCTGTAAAAAGTTGATTCCTGAACCGCGCATGAGATTTAGCACTTAAATTCACAGAAACCAGGGGGTTCTTTGGATCCTTATCTAAAGGGAGATTCTTAAACATTCCAAGACACAAGCTTGTTTAGATTGTGACCCATCATCTGTGACTCCTTTTATAAAAGTAGCCATTGCTAAATTTAGTCCATCTCTCCCCCCCCCCCCCCCCCCCCCCCCCCCCCCCCCCCCCCCCCCCCCTTATGCCAACTGCATCAATTGAGATTATATTTAGAACATGCAGATCTAGTAGTCCCTATTCAAGACTTGGTCAAAGACTAGATTATAGAATTAATTTTGTTTCCACAAAGACTCCTGGTAAAACTACATGCAATACAGTAGGTTAGCAATTAGACCAGTGGACTATGAACCAGGGAAGGTGGTGTTCAAGTCCTGGTTCTTTGGGGCAGTCACGTCCCTCTCCCACTTCCTCAGGTAGAAACTTATGCACTTCCATGTTAACACATGCTCATACCGCCGACATACATGCGTTATTAGTAAGTGTCTCCTTGCGTAAGTACATACTAGTGTATAGGCATACGCTGTAGTTGATCTAGCCTTAGATTAAGCTTTTAGGCAACAGGAAAATGTTTCTGCAACTGAATACAACTTGCTTTGACAAATGAAAGGCGGGTTAAATGCAAGAACAAAAACACACACTTTTGCTTTCTGTTAGAGCTTTGTCCTTGGGATCAGTCTAGCTTTAGCCCCCCTTTCTCTGAAGATCTTTTACCTCTTTGCTAATAGTTCTTTAGATTTATGTGGCTTGTCAGAATTTATTTCGCTCGACTGCAGCAGTTCTTTTCTGCCCTACATGATTGCCTATCTGCTGCCCCTAGGTTCCCCTCCTGCAGCAGGGACACAACACATCCGAGTGGAGTGGAACAGGTGGATGTGAAGCGTCTGTTCACGCTTTCCAAAAATACTAGGACTAGGTGGCATGCGATGAAACTACAGTGTAGTAAATTTAAAACAAATCGGAGAAAATTTTTCTTCACCCAACGTGCAATTAAACTCTGGAATTCGTTGCCAGAGAAAGTGGTGAAGGCGGTTAGCTTAGCAGAGTTTAAAAAGGGGTTGGACGGTTTCCTAAAGGACAAGTCCATAAACCGCTACTAAACGGACTTGGAAAAATCCAAAATTCCAGGAACAACATGTATAGAATGTTTGTACGTTTGGGAAGCTTGCCAGGTGCCCTTGGCCTGGATTGGCCGCTGTCGTGGACAGGATGCTGGGCTCGATGGACCCTTGGTCTTTTCCCAGTATGGCATTACTTATGTACTTAACACACGCTCACCCTCTCATCCCATCCCCAGGCTGAACCCCTCATATCCCTTCCCCCCCCCCCCCCCCCCCCCCCCCCCCCCCCCCCCCGGCTTTCCTCACTAGCCCCTCTTAATACCAGGGCTGGTGTGAAAACATCCATGAGCTCAGGGCAGAATTTTTAAGAAGAGAACCCTAAAGCCCACCAGCAGGCTTATGTCCTTTAGATTTAGCAGGCTTGGGGCCTGCTGTAGAATGGAGGTCCAGGCCAACTGCCTCAAGTTGCACCCCTCCCCGCCAATGCTGGCCCCGCTTACACATTTAATGTACTTAAGGGATGGATAACAAATGTCCAGTTATGTTTTGTATGGCTGGACTATCTTCAGCATTTGTTACTGTGAACCACAATATTCTTTTGTGGCACCTCTGGAACATGGGTTTGAGAGAGAAAGTGCGTGAGTGGTTTTCCTCCTATTTTAAGGATCAAATGTTCATAGTAGAATGGGATGATACAGTGTGAAATCTACCAGTTGGATATGGGGGTGCCTCAAGGGTCTGTTTTGTCGTCCATGCTATTTAATCTTTACTTACAGCCACAATGCAATGTACTGAGGGATTTGGATACTGATTTTAGAATATATGCAGATATTTAGCTTCCCCCCCACTCCCCCAGTCAAGACATTCAGAAAACAAAGGGTCCAAATTTAAATCTATGTCAAGGAAGCAAATCAGCATTTGGAGACGATAGTCAGCTAGAACGGTGGTACGGATGGAATGCCATTAGTTTCTATAGCAAAGGAAACAAGAGAGTCAGGTGTCCAAGCCATTAGTGCACAGCATTCAAGGCTAGAACAAATATGGGAAAACAGTCCTTCCATGTATTATTGCATAGAAGAGCTACTCCTTGGAACCTCCTGAATCCGAGAGAGTATTAATACAGTCTTGACCTGCAGGCACATTGTTGAACGTGACCCATTTGCCCTTTAGGTGCACTTTCATGATTGCCGGATACAGTAGCATGAAGCAGATGCTCTTTTCATAGAGCTCTGCACACAGCAGAATCGTTTTTATTTTTCTGAACCACCACAGAATAGTCTTGAAATATTTTCACTGGCACATCCTCATATGCAAGAGTGTCCCGCTTTCGTTTGTAGCCGCACAGTATCTTAAGTCTTGTGAACATAGCAGTGGATTTAATGATTAACATGTTGACAACCATCTTATAATCTGCCTACTTGATGGGCCCGCTCGATGCAAAGTGGCCCCATGCTGTCAGAAAAAGCAAGCTCCTGCGACAACCAGCGTTCCAGTAAGCTAGCCAGGTTACACTCTGGACACTGCTCCGGCAGCCCCACCAAGTGAAAACTTCCCCGCTAGGAGCAATCCTAATTTCTTCGCCTGCTCTCAAAATTGCCAATCTAGGTCTGCCAGTGCCGGTCCCTGCTGCGATGCAGTCCTCCAGATCTGAGACCCACTGCTCCAGTTCTGTAGCCCTTTACGATGTCTCTGCTATTATTAGGGTCTCCAGGTCTGTAATCTGCCCAGAGAATTTGTCCAAATGTGGCTCTAGTGCAGCGTCCACTGCCTTACGTTATTTGAGCCAGATGATTCTCAACACGGGGCTCTCCACGGCCACAATTTCTGCCACCTTTATCTCAGCTCCATGTGGTTTTCCCTTATCACTCTCGGCGAGCCGCTTGGACACATTACTCCAGCTGCAGGTACCGTATGTTTGCTCACAGAGCATGGCCACTAATCACTGTCACCACCACCTCCCAATCAAGACAAAAAAAAAAAAAAAAAAGCAGATGAGTTTAGGCTAAGAAAGCATGGGGGACCCCAGAGCAGACCTAACCTGCATCCTCTGCTCTCAGTGCATTACATGATCTCCCTCAGTATTTGTTTTTACATTTTTATTGCTACCCACTCAGTCAATTAAGTGACAACTAGCTAATATATGAGCTGCACTAAGGCCCTCATGATCAAAAGCAAACTCCGGCGCTAGAGGTTGTTAGCGCTGTACTAGCACCGGCGTTTGCTAGCCCCGCATGATCAGAGCCCTCGAGCGCATGAAACAACGCACTCAAGGGCTCGTAGCGCAAGTAGCATGCAAATGTATGCTAAACAGGGCATTAGGTATTCTTCCCCAATGATCAGCGGCCAGCTCGCCAAAATATGGGTCGCTGGCTGTGGGAAACCCTACGCCAGCTCCGAGCTAGCGTTAGGGTTTGCCGATCATTGGGGAGGAATGGTGAGCCCTGTCCAGCATGCAGTTGCATACTGGCAGGCCCCCCCCCCCCCCAAAGCAAACGCTAACAGGGGCTGGAGGTCCGGTGGACCTCCGGTCCCCCTGACGATCCCAGCCCCCCCCCCCAGGTTCAGGGAAGGCTGGAGATCCGGTGGGTCTCCAGCCCCCCAAACCCCCCGAAATTAGTCCCTGGTGGTCTAGTGGCCGCTGACAAAACCCCCTCCCACCTAGCGAGCGACGGAGGGGGGCTGGAGGTCCGGCAGATCTCCAGCCCAACTCCCCCCCCCCCAACGTCCCAGCAATCCCTGGTGGTCCAGCGTAAGGACAGCCCCCTCCCGGCCCCCCCATCATATAGTTGGAGGAGGGATGAAGCCTGCCTCCCTCTTCTTCCTTGGCTTGACAGCAAAATGACAGCGATTCCCTTACATGGTCTGTAGCCCCACACAGCGTCAAGCCCCCCTCCGTCGCTCACTAGGTAGGTGGGTGGGAGGGGGTTTTGTCAGCGGCCACTAAACCACCAGGGACCAATTTCAGGGTGTTTGGGGGGGGGGGGGGGGGGCTGGACACCCACCGGATCTCCAGCCCTCCCTGAACCTGAGGGGGGGGGGGGGGGGGGGACACCAGAGGTCCACCGGACCTACAGCCCCTGTTGCTTTGGCCTCGGGGCAGCGTGTTTGAGAGGTTTTGGCTTTTGACAGCCCAGACCTGTCAAACAAGTGCGGGAGGATTGTGCTGAGCATTCGCCCGCACTTCTAACCGATGATCAGAGATAATTGCGCTGCTTAAATTTGCATGCATTATCTCTGATCATCCGTGCTGTAAAGCCCTGTGCTGTTCCAGCACTATTTTTACAGCTCTGTTTGGAACAGCGCGGGGCTTTTGATCATGAGGCTATAACCCTCCACCAAGTTCTACAGCAAATTAGAGACTTATCTTATATGGCCTTGCCCCTGGATATACAATGGTGCATGTTAAACAGTATGTTGCATCTAGACAATTCAGGCTCCGTAAATGAAAATTCTTATGTCTTCCTTCAGCGACTGTTCCTGTTACAGAATTCTCTGGGTAGCCTGATCAGGACTTTTTTTTTTTACGAAATGATTTGAGACTATGCTTTCTGCCACTGCATTCCTGGGACAGCAGGCTTCAACTCCTTGTGGTTTCTACTCACAGGATGCAATTCACTCAAACTTCAGAAGGTTTTAGCCGTTCCCACCCAGCTTATCATTCTGCTACATAAAAGCTGGCTGTGTGCAAATGCTGCACATTAGTATTCAGTGGTCAATGTAAATTGATTCACATTTTATGTTTCGCTTTAATAAACTAAATGTAACTATCAGTTTGTTTGTTTTTGTATTACACATAATCAGATTCTGTCACAGCAGCCCAGTTTCTCTGTAAAGTTCGCAAATCTGATTCAATTTCTCCCCTTTTGATATAGGCTCCTGGTAGAATTTCATTCATGGTTTAAGATTCTCTGCCTCACTTTTAAGATCCTTCACACCGTTGCTCGTTCCCTTCACTCCCTTGACATTGGCTTGTTTTTCCTTCCCCCAGACAGGCTCACTGAGTTTACCAGGCATGCAGCTTTTTTCTCACCCCCAAGTTATGGAATGACCTCCGTCCTTTTATCACAACTTTTTCTCATGCTTCAAATCCCTGTTGAAATCTTACTTTTCAAACTTGCTCTGGGCTCCCTGCTGACAATGATTTGGGCAGACATGATTTTTTTTGTGTGTATTTGTTGTTTTTTTTGTAGTGGTGTTATGGTTTGATTGTTGTCTTGGATGACTGAATATTTTCCTATCAGAATTGGAGTTTATTTCTACATTTTATGATTGTTATTGGCTTTTATTTGTAAATGGCCTTGTTCTATGTTTTAGTAAAGGCAATATATCAAGTTTTTAATAAAAAAATAACTAATTTAGCTGCCAGGTGCTGCGTGTGGTTGCATTGCTCATAGCACCGAGTAGACATACCTGTGTTGATGTCCCCGACCGTTGCTTGTTTGAACAGCGAGTACAGCTCCAGTAGTTCCTCATCAGTCGGCTTGCTTTTCAGGTGCTTCGCCTCCTCAGCAGCTTTCTCAAAGGTAGCCTGAAGGGGAGAACAAGGCAGGGACCAAGTAGACACAGATCTCTGTACAGCAATCTCTCATAATAACAATCAAATAACTTACAAAATGTCTTGTTTCCAAAGACCTAAATGCTAGCATCCAAAAGGTGAAATTAGATCTTACCTGCTAATTTTCTTTCCTCTAGACCCTCCAGACCGGTCAAGACGCGTGGGTTATGTCCTCCTACCAGCAGAGGGAGACTGAGAAAACACTAAGCTTTTGAAGCCTGTATATATAACCTGTGCAGAACATCCACTAGCCAGTATAACCCTGACAAAGCAGAGAAACAAAAAACACTAACAACAACTAGCAACCCTGTACGTGATCACAGTAAACTGCAAAAACAAGAAACATCTTCCGCTTGCTCTTACGGAAACATGTTCCTTTGCCTTTGAAAAAACAGTTGGGCTTCTACAGGTGGACTATCAAAGAAGAGCCCCACCTGTCCCAGACTCCTATCACAAAACAGAAATAAACAGAGTCTGCAATTAGAGAAACAACAATCTACAGCAGCCAAGAATTATCCAACAAACACACCTCCTGGCCTCCAATACAGACAGGGCGGGCTCTTGACCGGTCTGGAGGGTCTAGAGGAAAGAAAATTAGCAGGTAAGATCTAATTTCACCTTCCTCAGCGACCCTCCAGACCGGTCAAGACGCGTGGGACGTACCAGAGCAGTAACTAACTTACGGGAGGGACCTACTAAGGCCAGAGGTCAAAACTGCTGCCCCAAAGCGCACCTCGTCCTTTGCATGCACAGGAATCCTATAATGCTTCACAAAGGAATGCAACGAAAACCAAACCGCAGCCCGACAAATATCTAATGGAGAAATCATACTATTCTCCGCCCACGAGGCTGCCATTCCCCTAGTGGAATGAGCAGACCAGCCCCTAGGCACCACAGGACCCTTCACCAAGTAAGCATATGCAACCGCCTCCTTCAACCACCGTGCTATTGTCACCTTAGGAGCCGCTGTACCCTTCTTTGGGCCACCATGAAGAACGAACAAACGGTCAGAGGCTCTGAAGTCCTGAGTTCCAGAGAGATAACTCAAAACTCTCCGGACATCCAGCTTGGCAATACCACGCTGCTCCAAATCTCCAGCCATATCACCCAACACTGGCAGAGAGATGACCTGATTAAGATGGAACTCGGAAACCACCTTGGGCAAAAAAGGAAAGCACCGTCCGCAACGAAACCTTTCCCTCAGAAAAGGACAAAAATGGCTCCCTACAAGACAAAGCCTGAAGCTCTGAAACCCTCCGTGCTGAAGTAATCGCCACCAACAAGACCGTCTTTAAAGATAAATCCTTACAAGATGCCGATACCGGAGGCCCAAACGGAGGCCTGATCAAAGCATCCAAAACTAGCTTCAAATCCCACGGAGGCACCATCCGTCACTGAGGCGGACGCAGCAACTTAACACCCTTCAAAAAACGCACTACCTCAGGCACAGAAGCGAAGGACTTTCACTGAAGCTTCCCACGAAAACATGACAAAGCTGCCACCTGAACCTTCAGTGTAGACAAGGCCAGACCCCTATCAACACCATCGTGCAAAAATTCCAAAACTTCCGCCACCGAAGAGCGAAACGGCAGAACTCGATGGTCTTCACACCAGTGCTCAAAGATTCTCCAAACCCGGACATACGCCAAGGAAGTGGATCGTGTACGGGAACTCAACATCGTAGCAAAGCCACTGGACGAAAGCCCCTTCTTCTTCAACTTGTGCCGCTCAAGAGCCAAGCCGTAAGCGAAAACCGAGCCGGATCCGGCATGATTATCGGGCCTTGACACAGAACTGATCCCAACAAAGGCAGGGCCGCCGTCCCTGCCAACCGCACCAGGTCTCTGTACCATGGTTGACGCTGTCAATCCGGAGCCACCAGAATCACCCGACCGGAGTGATGTTCGATGCGCTATATTACACGACCGACTAACAGCCATGGAGGAAACACATACAGCCACTCCCGAGGCCAAGGCAACAAAAGAGCGTCGATTCCCTCCGCTCGAGGGTCTCTTCAGCGACTGAAAAAAAAATCTCTGAACTTGCGCATAGCGAGCCGTTGCCCTAAGATCTATCACCAAAAGTCCCCAGACAGACACAACTCGCTGAAACACTGACCGAAGAAAAGACCACTCCCTGGGATCTAGCGTGTGCCTGCTGAGATAATCTGCATCTATGTGACCTACCCCGGCCACATGCGCTGCCAAGAGAGCCTGAAGATGAGTTCAACTGCGCCGCCAAGGCTCTTCGTCCCCCCTTGACGGTTGACATACGCTACTGCCATGGCGTTGTCGCAGAGCACTCGTACTGCCTTGTGGCGAACCACCGACGGCAAGGCCTGGAGCGCCACCCAAATGGCCCGAGTTTCCAGCCGGTTGATGGACCACTCTGTTTCTGCCTGAGACCACCGGCCTTGAGCTACCTGACCGAGACAATGTGCCCCCCAACCTTGCAGACTGGCATCCGTGACCATTACCAGCCCAAGTGGGGACTCCAACGGCATTCCTTTTCCCAAATTGCGCGGGTTGAGCCACCAGCAGAGACTGAGACGAAGGGCCACCGACAGCGGACAACACATCTCCAAGTCCTGCGACAGAGGGGACCAACGACTGAGCAGAGCTGACTGTACCTGACGCATGTGTGCCCTGGCCCACGGAACTACGGTCGCCGCCATCAGGCCCAGGACCTGACGATAAGTACAGGCCATCGGCGCCTTCTCTGCAAGGTGCTGACGAATCGGACCCTGCAACTTGGAACCAAAAGGCCGCACGAAGGAAAGTGCAGATAAGCTTCCGTCAAATCCAGGGAAGTGAGAAACTCTCCTTTCCGGACCGCACCAGTGACCGACCGCAACGTCTCCATCCGGAAAGAGGGCACCTTGAGTGCTGCATTGACCCTTTTGAGATCTAAAATGGGACAAAAAAAGTGTCCTCTTTCTTGTGGACCACAAAATAGATCAAATAGCACCCCGAGCGTTGCTGATCTGAAGGAACAGGAACCACGGCTCCCAACGTGAGCAGCCACCGCAGAGTGTCCCTCACTGCTGCCCTCTTGCTCCAAGACCGACAGAGGGATTCCAGAAACACTTCGGGAGAACAGCTTTCGAATTCCAGCGCATATCCGCCTCGAAACACCTCGAGAACCCACTGATCTGACCTGATTTGGGCCCAGCTCTGGTAAAACAGACTCAGCTGAGCCCCAACATGCACCAGAGCCTCAGCCCGCACACCTTCATTGGGAATTGCGGCCTGAATACTAACCTCCCGCGGAAAAGCCACGCCCTCCGCGACGACTCTCACGAAAGAACTGTGTGCGCTGGAAAAACCGACCCCTAGAGGTCCTACTACTACTACTATTAAACATTTCTATAGCGCTACTAGACTTACGCAGCGCTGTACAAATTAACATGAAAAGACAGTCCCTGCTCAACAGAGCTTACAATCTAAATTGGACAGACGAACAGACAGCTAGGGGTAGGTCCCACTCGATCTGCCCGGCCTATACCGCTGAGCCTCCCTAAACCGTCCCCGAGAGGAACTAGTTCTAGCCCCTGCCTTGAATCGAAAATCTGGAAGCCATAGAACCTTGGAATCACTAAGACCTCACACTAACTTGTCCAAATCTTCTCCAAAGAGCATAGCTCCCTTAAGTGGCAGAGACCCACAACCATAGCCATATTTTTTGTCTTAAGTACGCAACAAATCATAAAATGCCTCAGACAAAAAGGATGAACCCATGTCCAAGTTGGCTAATTCTTGACCCCCAGAAGAACCAACATCTACCGAATCATCCAGGAGCTTCTCGTCCCAACGAAAACATGCCCGAGCTACCAGACCCCCACAAACCGAGGCCTGCAGGGCTAGAGCCGACAAAACAAAACTACGCTTGAGAAAAGATCCCAACCTCCTATCCTGAGGATCACGGAGGGCCGTTCCTCCATCAACCGGGATAGCCGTAGCTATAATTACTGCCGTCACTACTGCATCTACCGTGGGAGCCTTAAAGGAATCCCTATCGTCCTGAGGGAGGGGATAAAGCCTCGCCATTGCCTTTGCCACCTTACACGGCAAATCCCATTCCTGACAAATCATCTCCCGGAGATCCTTGTTCATAGGGAAGGATCACGCCTGACGCTGAATGCCCTTCACCAACGGATCCTGGACAGTTTCCTCCAAAGCCACCTCAGGACCAAACTGAAGGGTGGACGACACCCGATCTATGAGTTCTGACAGCTCATCTCTATGGAAAATCTGCACTACTGAAGGATCCTCTCCAGGAATCCAACAATCCTGCTCCTGAGAGCCGTCAATTCCATCTGACTCCCCCAGATCACTAAGCGCAGCTTCTGCAGCTACAGGAGAAAAACATTGCCTGTCCTCTGACCACTCTAACCGTGGTCTCTCAGCCAAGACGGAAACAGCCCCCTCTTCCAATTGGGGGGGGGGGGTCCCGATCTCCAGGCCTGATACCGCGTCCAGACAAAATCTGGAGGAAAGCCCACCATTCCTGGACCGTCATTAGGCCCTTTTGTGCCAAAAACGGAGGCCGCAGGCCCAAAAACAGCTGGCTCCACGGGCCGCGTCGGACTCAAGATGGCGGCCGTTCCCGCCGAAACTGTTCCCGCTGACAGCGGCCCTGCCTACGCTCCCGCTGACCCGGAGACTCCCGACACCATCGATCCCTCCGCGGTCAAGTCGGGGGAAGCTGCAGCCACCTTTATAGGCGCACCGCAAAGCTACACTGAGCGCCCGGCGCCTCTACCCCTCGCCACGAGCACGCGCGACTTCGGAGGAGCTGGGCCGCCATAAACGAGGGAAGGGAAAAGCTGTTCCGCAAACGCGCCAAACCAAAAACTCACTCACACTGCAAAAGCACTGAAGAAAGCGCTGCTCCCTCGTTCCAGCAAGGAATCGAAACCCCCGTTCGGTCCGCTGAAAATAAAGAAATAAATGCCCTTAAAGGCACAGTACTCCAACTCTGGCAGCTGGAAATTGTAAGGCACTCAAGGCTACAATACTGAGAAAGCAGCCGAGGCACAAAGCTGCCAAGCAAAGCGAAATAGAATAACTGACCTTAAAGGCACAGTACTCTAATTCTGGCATCTGGAAATTGTAAGGCACTCAAGGCTACAATACTGAGAAAGCAGCCGAGGCACAAAGCAATACAGAGCAGCACAGGGGGAGGGACCCAAACATAGGTGTAACACCCCAGGGGGAAAAACTGGGCCCCACCGGACCCAGGGCCCCAAAGCAATTTTTTTTTTTTTTTTTTTTTTTTACACACACACGTACAGGGTACTGCAACAGAATAAAGTTTGGAAGGAAAAAATCCTACGACCCAATGACAAACTACCTCACCAGACTATTGGAGACTGCACAGGCTGTCAACTGCTACCTCTGCTGAGACTGAGAAAATACTGGCTAGTGGAGGTTCTGCACAGGTTATATATACAGGCTTCAAAAGCTTAGTGTTTTCTCAGTCTCCCTCTGCTGGTAGGACATAACCCACGCGTCTTGACCGGTCTGGAGGGTCGCTGAGGAAATATATTTTATTGAAAAAGGAGACAAGTATGAAGTTTCAAGTTCATTAGGGGCTTATACCCAGCCTATCAAATACCCGAGAGGCTTACAATCATAATGATAGCTAAAAAGAGGAGAGGAGAGTGTAGTGAGAGCAAAACCATGACGACAAGGGGGAGGAAATAAAATAAAATTACAGAAAAGGTGGAGGGGGGAGGGATACAAAAGGAGAGGAAATTTGGGACATCCAGGACTGAGCGTGAAAAAAAGGCACTGTATATTTTAGCTATAGGCATTCTTAAACAGAAAGGTTTTTAAATCAGTCTTAAAAGCAGATAGGGAGGATGACAGGCATCGGTGGGCTAGCAGTTTGTTCCAGAGTTCAGGACCTTGAACTGAAAAGTTGGATTGTCGTATAGTGTCATAATGGATTTCATGAAAGGAAGGGATTACCAGCTGGTTTTGCTGGGCTGAACAAAGTGTAGCCCTAGTAGATCTCTAGAAATGTTAAGTAGTAGTAGTAGTAGTACATGAGGGGCAATAAGGTGTGAGAAAGCAGGACAAGTAGGCTGCCTCACCTAAGGAGCGAATCTTATAGACTGATACTCCTTACATAAGTATAATATGCGTGTTGCCATACTGGGACAGACGGAATGTCCATCAAACCCAGTATCCCGTTTCCAAAAATGGCCAATCCAGGTCACAAGTACCTGACAAGATCCCAAAACAGTACATTTTATGCTGCTTATCCTAGAAATAAAGCAGTGGATTTTCCCAAGTCTATTTAATAATGGCTTATGGACTTTTCTTTTAGGAAAATATCCAAACCTTTTTTTTTTTTAAGCCCACTAAGCTAACTGCTTTTACCACATTCTCTGGCAACGAATTCCAGAGCTTAATTACACGTTGAATGAAGAACTATTTTCTCCGATTTGTTTTAAGTTTTCTACTTTGTAGCTTCATTGCATGCCCCCTAGTGCTAGTGTTTTTGGAAAGAGTAAACAAGCGATCCACGTCTACCTGTTCCACTCCACTCGTTTTATATACCTACCATATCGCCCCTCAGCCATCTTTTCTCCAAGCTGAAGATCCCTAGCCATTTCAGCCTTTCCTCATAGAGACGTTATTCCCATCCCCTTTACCATTTTCACTGCCCTTCTCTTTACCTTTTTTAATTCCACTATATCTTTTGAGATGCAATGACCAGAATTGCTCACAGAATTCAAGGTGTGGTCGCACCACAGAGCGATACAGACATATAACATCCTCATTTTAAATTTTCCATTCTTTTCCTAATACCCAACATTCTATCTGCTTTCTTTGCTGCCACAGCACACTTGAGCAGAGGGTTTAATAGTATCGATGACGACTCCTACATCCTTTTCCTGGTCGTGACTCCTAATGCGGAACCTTGCATCATGTACCTATAGTTCGGGTTCCTCTTTCCCACATGCATCACTTTGCACTTGCTCACATTAAATGTTATCTGCCATTTGGATGCCCAGTCTCATAAGGTCGTCATGTAATTTTTCACAATCCTCTTGCAATTAACTTTTGAATAGCTGTTGTCGGCAAATTTAAATTACCTCACTAGTTATTCCCATATCTAGATCATTTATAAAATATGTTAAAAAGCAGCAGTCCCAGCACAGACCCCTGCAGAACCCCACCATCATCCCTTCTCCATTGATAATACAGACCATTTAATCCTACTTTTTTTCTATCCTTTAACCAACCAGTTTTTAATCCACAACAGACCACTACCTCCTATCCCACGACTTTCCAATTTCCTCTGGAGTCTTTCATGAGGTACTTTGTCAAATGCCCTTTTAAAATCCAGATACACAATCCAGCTTATAATCGAAAGACAAAAACGCCTATATTGCGACCTAAATCGGGAGATAGGCGTTTATCTCCCAAAAACGAATAACGCGGTATAATCGAAAGCCGAACTTGGACGTTTTCAACTGCACTCCATCGCGGAAGCGTACAAAGTTGACGGGGGCGTGTCGAAGGCGTGGTGAAGGCGGAACTGGGGCGTGGTTATCGGCCGATCAGAGATGGGCGCCTTTCCCTGATAATGGAAAAAAAATATGCGTTTTTAGCGAGAATTTAGGGCACTTTTCCTGGACCCTGTTTTTCCATGAATAAGGCCCCAAAAAGTGCCCTAAATGACCAGATAACCACTGGAGGGAATCGGGGATGACCTCCCCTGACTCCCCCAGTGGTCACAAACCCCCACCCACCACAAAATATGCCGTTTCACAACGGTTTATTTTCACCCTCAAATGTCATACCCACCTCCCTGGCAGCAGTATGCAGGTCACTGGAGCAGTTATTAGGGGGTGCAGTGGACTTCAGGCAGGTGGACCCAGGCCCATCCCTCCCCTACCTGTTACAATTGTGCTGCTTAATGCTTATTAGTCGTCCAACCCCCCAAACCCACTATTCCCACAAGTAGGTGCCCCCCTTCACCCCTTAGGGCTATAGTAATGTTGTAGACTTGTGGGCAGTGGGTTTTGAGGGGGATTTGGGGGGCTCAACACACAAGGGAAGGGTGCTATGCACCTGGGAGCTCTTTTACCTTTTTTTTTGTTTTTGTAAAAGTGCCCCCTAGGGTGCCCGGTTGGTGTCCTGGCATGTGAGGGAGACCAGTGCACTACGAATCCTGGCCCCTCCCACGAACAAATGCCTTGGATTTATTCGTTTTTGAGCTGGGCGCTTTCATTTTCCATTATCGCTGAAAAACAAAAACGCCCAGCGCACAAATTGTCGAATAAAACATGGACGTCTATTTTTTTTCGAAAATACGGTTCGGTCCGCCCCTTCACGGACCCGTTCTCGGAGATAAACGCCCATGGAGATAGACGTTTTCGTTCAATTATGCCCCTCAATATCAACTAGCTCACTTTTATCCACATTTCTTCACCCCTTCAAATAAATGTAGTAGATTTCCCTTTACTAAATCCATGCTTATGTATATGCTCTGTAATTTTGTTCTTTATAAAATAGTCTCTACCATTTTGCCCAGCACTGACATCAGGCTCGCTGGTCTGTAATTTCCCAGATCACCTCTGGAATCCTTTTTTAAAAAACAAAAAAAAAAAAAAAAAGTCGGCGTTACATAGCCACCCTCCAATCTTCTGATACCATGCTTGATTTTAAAGATAAATTACACATTACTAATAGAATTGAAAAATGAACTTGCAGAACTATCAATACTCTGGGATGTATACCATCTGGTCCTGGTGATTTGCTACTCTTCAATTTGTCAAATTGCTCCATTACCTCTTCCAGAGATTTGATTAGTAGATAGCTGGGTGGCTGGTGGGCGTGAGAATTGCCTTGTGACTTGCCTGTCTGGTGCGAAGGTTTCAAGCTGTCTTAGTACATGTAGGTATCAAGGGAAATGTGGGAGGGAGGTTCGGTTCTGGAAGCCAAATTTAGGCTCCTAGGTAGAAAGCTGAAATCCAGATCCTCCAGGGTGGCATTTTCAGAAATGCTCCCTATTCCACACACAGGGCCCAAGAGACAGGCAGAGTTACAGAGTCTCAATGCGTGGATGAGACGATGGTGCAGGGAGGGAGGGGTTTAGATTTGTTAGGAACTGGGCAACATTCTGGAGAAGGGGGAGCCTATTCTGAAAGGTTGGGCTCCACCTTAACCAGGGTGGGACCAGGCTGCTGGCATCGGCATTAAAAAAAAAAAAAAAAAAGAGCAGCTTTTAAAACTAGAAACTGGGGGAAAGGCTGTCACTCAGAAGCTAATGGTTCAGAATAAGGTATCTTTTAAAGATACCTTCTTTCATATTTGAACTTAAGAAAATTGCAACCACACTTCCTAGGCTGAAGCATTACCTTGCATCTATAAAGGCAAATGTACTGTGATATGAACAGACCTGGTGACAGTTTTACTGGGGTCACTGAAAGGGCAGATTCTATTTAAAGGGTATATCCTTAATAAAACCAGGTTAGTAGTGCAAAGTAGCATGGAGCCAGCTTTGGAAAAAGTGACAAAGGTATTAAAGATTAATTATCTGAACATGTCAGATACATAGGTATCTTGAAAAGTTAGTCCTGGGATTCCAGGCATGACTCCCTCCAGACTAGAGGTCCAATTCTATGCAGCACAGAAGTATTCTTCTAAGTGTGCAAGGGCCTGGCAACTCCCCACTATGCTACGTACTTGCTCAAGATGCGTCTCTTGGCTGCAGCAGAAGAACCACCACAGCTAATGTAGTAAATGATGGTAGATGAAGCCCTATATGATCCATCCAGTCTGCCCAGTAATGTAGTTCTACCTGCTGCTCTGTGCAGTTTACACCCATCTATGCTTTAGGCTGAACGTCATTTGTTTTGCTTTGATTCCCTCCTCTTTCTAATATAGCAATCTTCTGTATTTATCCCTTGCATTTTTTAATTCTGTCACTGTATTTGTCCCCATCACCTCCACCAGGAGGGTATTTCAAGCATCCACCACACTGTGTGAAAAAGTACTACTTGACATTACTCCTTAGTCAACCTCCCTGCACATCCTCTAGTTCAACCACTTCCCTGTCTCTGTAAAAGATTGTTTGTATATTGATATCTATTAAATATTTAAATCCATCTGTCCTCTCCTCTAGGGCAGGCTTGTCCAAGTTCAGTTCTCAAAGGCTGCAAACAGGCCAGATTTGAATGAATAGATATTCATGAGACAGATTTGCATATATTCATTAGGCATATCCTGCAAAAAAAAAAAAAAAAAAAAATCAGGCATGCTCGTGGCCCTCAAGGACTGAACTTTGACAAGGCTGCTCTAGGGTTTTCAAGTATTCTGTCTCTTTTGGCACAAACCCCATACCACTTTTGTCACCTTATTCTGAACCACTTCAAGCCTGTTTGTTTTTTTTTTAATGTCCTTAGTGTAATATGGCCTCCAAAACTGAACTCAATACTCCAAGTGGGGACTCACCAGAGACCTGTGCTATTTCTTTAAACCTATGCCGTATGGCTATCAAGACCCGAGCATATGGCAGGCTGGCACCATGAAACTGAAAAACTCACTGTGTGGTGCAGGCCAGAAGGTAAAATTAGTTCTTACCTGATAAATTTTCTCCCCATTAGTCCCACAGATCAATCCAGAGACTTGTGGGCTATGTCCCTCTACCAGCAGGTGGAGATATAGTAAACCTCTGAAGTTTTCTCTATGTGGTCACGTGCAGTCACCTTAACTTCAGTATTGTCGAAACCAAAGCAGTGGAAGAAGGAAGAGGAAGTCCTTTCCTGCCTGCATAAAGCCCATGTAAACTAACCACTCAGGTGGTTTCTTTAATGTTTTGATTTGCCTTTTTTTTTTTTTAGCCAAAAATCAAATGAAGGAATCTGATGAAACTGAGGCAACTAGAAGAAAAACACTAAACCCAGAACAAAGGGCAGGCCTCTGGATTGATCTGTTGGGACTAATGGAAAGAAAATGATCAGGTAAGAACTAATTTTACCTTCTATAGCGTCCCACAGATCAATCCAGAGAGACATGTGGGATGTACCAAAGCAGTCCTCAAGTGGGGCAGGGTCCTACAACCTCAGCAGACTGGGCAGGGTACTACAACCTCAGCAGACAGGAGCAATTATCCACAGGCCAGTTACATGCGCTGCCACGTCAAATTTGGAATGCCTAGCGCTGCCACGCGAAGGACAACAGATCAAGTAGGCGATCTGCAAAAGCCATCCATGGAAGGACAGAGGACCAAGTGGCAGAACTGCAAAGGGCAGCCACAAAAGCCAGACAGGACATGGAAAAGGACGTCAACTGTGCTCTGGAAGAAAAGCGCTGCCACTCGCACAGGGAGAGACTGTCCCATACAGAGGCCAGCTGAAGAAATTGCCTCTCTCAGCCAACGGCCACTGCAGCACTTGCCAGATTCCCTTTCTTGAGACCAGCCAGACGACAACATGAGGGCATGCCGGGAGGCATTTTTGCCCAGCAGGTCAGGAATCTGATGATCCTACCGCAGTGTGGGTGTTTCGTAAGGAGTTGCCACCTTCCTTGTACACCTAAGGCTCTCCACGTTCTGAATATGTCTGCTTCTGATCCTGCCACCACTACATCTGCTAATCTTAAAAAGGTGAGCACTAGAAGACCGCTACAGTCTTTAGCAGTGCATAAGGCAATATAGGAAGTCACTTCTGCTCAGTGGGTCATCCAAGGCACTACCCCACTATGCAGAGACGTAGCTAGGTGGGGTGCAAGGGGAGCAGCTGCTACCCTAAAAGGATTTTGAATAAAATGGCACTTATGCCGAACAGCTCTTCAGCTTCATACTGACGCCTATTCTACAAAAGGTCTGCTCCTCCTGACATCAAACCGCTCTTCAGCTTCACACTGATGCCTATTCTACAAAAGGTCTGCGCCTCCTGACATCAAAACCACTATGCCCACCATCTGCCAATCTAAAAATGGCAAGCCTTCTTATGGTACCTTCCTATGGTCCCAAGCAAAGCAAGATGCAAAGAGTTGACCAACGGAACTCACTGGTCACTTCCAAATAGTATAGGAGTATATGGTGAACATCCAAAAAGTGGGAAGAGAAAAGGGTGGAAAGAGGTGGAAGGCAGAAATCACCGTATGCAGAAGAGAGAGTACTGTGCGCCCGTCACCAGTAGAAATCCAGAGGATCTCAAACAAACAGATGAAGTCGGGAGTTCTGAGAACCTGCCTGGACTGGATTGCTAAAGAAAACTAGGCTGCCCAGGATGATAGCCCTGGTGTCGAAAAGATAAGGCAAGCCTGACTCAACCAAAAAGAATTTGTAGACATGTCCTCAGGAAGACGCCGAGTCTATAAGTCACCCAGGTCTTCCAACAACTTCATGGAGTCCTCAAACAATAGTTGCCCTAAAAAGTGAGCTGAACCAGCCATTGTCAGACGCTGAATTCACCACCCAGCAGCGCACAAATCTCAGACTGAGGAGATTTTTTTAAGGCAGGAGAGGACGCCGGAGCAAAAGAAACCTCAGACTCCTTTTAAAGTCAGGAGAGTGAGAAAAACCTGTCAGGCAGAGAGGAGGGGTTGAAGGGGGGGGGGGGGGGGGGGACCTGGCACCAGGTGTGCACCCAAGTCCCAGGACACCAGACCCCAGAAGCTCAACTAGACCCAGGGGCCCAGGCCAGGAGCCAATCAATCCAGAGCTGCACAGATATGACCATCCACCTGCTAGATACAGAGAATACAATACTGAAGTTAAGGTGACTGCACATGACCACATATAGTAAACCTCTGACGTTCTCTCTATCTCCACCTGCTGGTAGAAGGAAATAACCCACAAGTCTCTGGATTGATTTGTGGGACGCTATAGAAGAAAGATTTGGTAGTAACAGCCAGTTGGCTCAAACCAGTGACTAATACTAGCTAATATTGGGGGAGGGGTGTGAATTAGTAAGCATTTTACTCACTCCCCCCACCCTCAGATACAGAATGGGAAAACTGCCATAGTAAAAGATGATGGGGGAGGAGGAGGTCAACTCTGCACCCCCCCCCCCCCCAAAAGGAAAAGAATTTAGAAGCCTTGTCCCAAGCTTTCTTGGCTTCAGATACAGTCCGTCTCTACCACCTCAATTGGGAGGCCATTCCATGTATCCAGCATCCTTTGTGCAAAACCTTTTAAGTTCATCCTATGCCCTTTCACTTTGGAGTTGACTCTTTCAACTGAAAACTCGATCATTTAATTTTTTTGTTATAGCATTTGATTTAATCTTTTTGAAGTATTCATAAATGTATGGTCTCAACACCATGAACCATGTGAATTCTCTGGTGGTGGTGGGTGTCCTATAAATTAAGAAGTCAGATCTGCTGCATAAAAATCTCTACAAAATTCACTAATGTAATCTCACTAGCAAAGGCTTTAGTGTCGGTGAGCGATTTTATTTATTTGCTGCAAGCAGCATGTGGCGTGTAGGTTAACTTCTTACCCAACAGTCTCTCTTGCCTTTTTTAAAAACAATTTTTCAGGCTGCTCTCTTGTACTGTTTCATGTAGATGGATAATGAGGCCAAGGTCCCAGGTCTGGACTCCCCCCTTCCTCCATGAAGTGCTAGGAGAATTCTACCATTACTGAATTCTCACCGGCTGCCTCTAGGGGGCAGCTCAGTAGCAAGGCATGTACTAGTGCCAAACGGAGCAAGCCAAGAACCATCAAATACAAATTTTTAAGAAGTCAGGAAAAAAAAGAAAAAGCCATTATCAGTTTGACTAAGACCACACCCAGCAGCTACTCCGATAGCAGCCAGTCCAGGTCACAAATACCTGTAGGAGGCTAATAAGATAATTTTAGTCCCAACAGATCAATCCAGAGACTTGTTATAGCTCATTTCCTGGGACGAGCAGCTCTCTAAACTACCCAGCTAGTATAATTTACCATGCCTCTCCTACCTATGCCTGGAAGAACAGCATAAAAATGGTTTTAACTAGATCTTGAGACACTGGAATATGCTGCCAGCACCTGATATATCAAACCCAGTAGGCAGTCTGCTGCAGACTTACCTGGCAGAACTTAATATAACACTAGTAAAAGAGGCCCGTTTCAGAGCAAATGAAACGGGCGCTAGCAAGGTTTTCTTCGCCAACACCCCCCCCCCCCCGGCCAACCTCTTCGTTGTTCTGCCATTGCTCCGCCCCTAACGTCATGACGTTTGACGCGAGGGCAGGGCGGGGCCCGGAGCGATTTCCCACCCACCCCCGCCTCCCTCCCTGCCAACCTGTTCGTTGTTCTGCCATTGCTCCGCCCTCGAGGGCGGGGCCCGGAGCGGTTTTGGTGGCTTCACCACCACGAACCTTCGAACCTTTTTGAAGGAAGTCAGGGCTTGGCTTCACTGACGTCAGTGTCCTCAGAACGTTGAGGGTGAGTTTTATTATAGTAGATGCCTTTGTATTTTCAGAAATAGGAAGGCCATCAGTTTATGGGCTGCAAACACTTGATTTTAGCATTAGCTTCCTAAATTGAACAACTGTTTTGAAGAGTTAGCATTTAAGTTTTGTGAATATTAACAGCATGCACCTTTTGCAGATGGTGCACTGTGGTACTGGTCCTATTATCAAAAACATTCACTTCACTATGAACACCAAGCTGCAGTGGCCTCGTCCTGCTTTTAGTTCCGACTGCTGCACATTTTAAGGTTTAAGCAGCAGCTCGTCTTTTCCCTCTGATGCTTGTGGTGGTTGCCAGTGCGTGAAAGGCCATCACTTATCACCAGAGCCTTGGTTAGGATGTGAACCAAACCACAGCTCAGAAGCAAGATCATTCTTCAAGTTTAGACACATTATGGAGGTCTCCTTCTTGTACTTTACTGAAGTTTGATAAATAACCAATTTCTAACTTATGCTTCTTTCCCTCGATTTATCCAGCGAGTACATTTTGACTGCCTTAAGATAGATGTGTTGCAGAGCGTTCTTTTGTGTTTGATCTGATTGCATCTTGTCCTCTTACAAATGGTGATTTTCCAAAAATGGCACATAAAGTGGAGTCTTACTGCCAACTTACACAAATGCAACATTACCTCTATACTGACTGGTGTTCTTTTGGCTTAAAGGTTACTAGTTCCTGTGAGCTCTCTTGATTGCTTGATAATTAAGTTTAAGTTTACAGGTACCACCAAAGTCCCCATCCTCCTTTGCTAATGCTCATCTCCTCAGTTTGAGACATCCCCACACTTCATTCAAACAGACTGTATTAAATACTGTATCGTGTTATTTTAAGGGCTGGGGGGGGGGGGCCGAATACATGAGAAATTACTGCAGACTAGCCATGCATTGAATTAGAGACCTCTGCAGGGATGGAAGCAGTTCCTGTGAGGGGGAGGAATAGAAGGTTCCTGCAAGGACAAACAATTCCTGCAGCAGCGGGGGTGTCCCCACAGGGACAGAAACAATTCTTGTGGGGGGGGGGGGGGGGGGGGGAATCCCCCATGGGAATGGAAAAAATTCCTGCCGGAGGGGGGGGGGGGGGGGGGGGGGGGGTCTCTGCAAGGACGGAAACAATTCATGTAGGGAGAGGGGTTCCTGTGGAAGTATATGCTGCACTTGCACCAAACTCTCACCTACCAAGTTCTTTTGAGTGCTGTCTCCTCCTCCTCATAGCACAGATGCAGAAAGTCTCCCATTAAGGAGGTGGTAGACACAAATGGTGACAGAATTCAAAAAGGCGTGGGATGAACACAAGAGGATCTCTAATTAGAAAATGGAAGTTATAAAAAAAATCTAAATGACTGCATGTATGTATGTTGAGTGACGCTTAGATGGCAACTCTGGCTGTGATGAACTAGGGCCGCCGATACCAGGCAGATTGTATGGTCTGTGTCTTATATATGGCAATCTGGTTTAGGATGGGGTGGGAAGGGCTTAGACAGCAACTTTAATGGCTGGAACATAAGGACAGTGCTGGACAGATTTACGGTTTGTGTCCTGCAAATAAGAAAAGAAATAGGCTGGTCTGGGCTTTGAAGCAACTCCAGCAGTTGGAACATAAGGATAGGGCTGGGCGGACTTCTATGCTCTATGTCCCAGTAACACCAAAAGACAGACCATAATCACTTACTTAACCAGTTAGTGGTCTGAATATGGCCACTAAATTTTTAAGTCCTGGCTCCTTCCAAGCTGTGCCCACAGACTGCCCCAACACTAACTAGACCGCCCAGGGGCAGTCTGTGGCGATCTTCAGTAGCATTGGCTAGTTAAAGGCCAATGAAGATCAGCACTTAGGTAGTCACAAGTGATTTAACTGGGCAGGAGCCTCTCCTGACTTTGAATATCAGGCAGACACTTATCAGTGGAATTTGTCTTCTTTGGACTTGCACAATGCATTTGTTTCTAGCTCTGTTTGGTATCACATGCAGGGCCTTATAACTCAGAGGCGCTGCAGAAATGATTTGTAGTAGTACACTGACCTCTTTGAAAGTTTTACTAGGGCCAAGATCCTAAATTTACAAGCAAAAATTCACAACCTCTGAATTTTGGTGTAACAAGTAGGTGGCAATAATGGTAGATTTAAAGGCCTAGGAAAAAGGTTAGGAGCTTACCACTGACTTTCAGCACTAGGCTCATTAACTTCAGCTCAAATCTAAGCAAATGACTGGCAGGCCTAAGTTGGCAGGCCTAAGTTTTAGCATAACTAAGCTCTAAAATGAAGCTGAACACGGGCACAAATTTAGGATTTTGTCTACATGATTCTATTAGGTATTATTCTGTATTAGGTGAGCGTTTCTCTGTGCTCTGGGTGACAGGTGCTGTAATTTTCTTTTGTTGGAAATATTAAGAATCCAAACAGCTTATATTAAGAAATGATACAGTTCTATTTTACATCCAGATTCCATGGCTACACAACAAACATCAGCTAACAGCACCTATCCTCAAACTGTAGTTAATTTATGACAATTATAAAGACATGCATTTAGCGTGTAGCTTCTGTATAGGAATCTGTCTCCCCACTGGGAGGTACAATTGTTTTCTTGGGCCTCTGCCAGAAAAGGTTTGCTTTGCACATACAATCACAAGAATGAACCAGACTCTTAAGCCATGTTCCAGGGCCTCTTAAAGGGTATGATACATACCTGTAGCAGTTGTTCTCCGAGGACAGCAGGCTGATTGTTCTCACGACTGGGTGACGTCCGCGGCAGCCCCCACCAACCGGAAATAAGCTTCGCGGGACGGTCAGCACGCAGGGCACGCCCACCGCGCATGCGCGGCCGTCTTCCCGCCCGTGCGCGACCGCTCCCGCCAGTTGAATGACTAGCAAAAAATATGAAACACACAACTCCAAAGGGGAGGAGGGAGGGAAGGTGAGAACAATCAGCCTGCTGTCCTCGGAGAACAACTGCTACAGGTATGTATCATACCCTTTCTCCGAGGACAAGCAGGCTGCTTGTTCTCACGACTGGGGTATCCCTAGCTCTCAGGCTCACTCAAAACAAGAACCCAGGTCAATTGAACCTCGCAACGGCGAGGGTATAACAGAAATTGACCTACGAAGAACAACTAACTGAGAGTGCAGCCTGACCAGAATAAATTCGGGTCCTGGAGGGTGGAGTTGGATTTACACCCCAAACAGATTCTGCAGCACCGACTGCCCGAACCGACTGTCGCGTCGGGTATCCTGCTGGAGGCAGTAATGAGATGTGAATGTGTGGACAGATGACCACGTCGCAGCCTTGCAGATCTCTTCAATAGTGGCTGACTTCAAGTGGGCCACTGACGCTGCCATGGCTCTGACACTATGAGCCGTGACATGACCCTCAAGAGTCAGCCCAGCCTGGGCGTAAGTGAAGGAAATGCAATCTGCTAGCCAATTAGAGATGGTGCGTTTCCCGACAGCGACCCCTAGCCTGTTAGGGTCGAAAGAAACAAACAATTGGGCGGACTGTCTGTTGGGCTGTGTCCGCTCCAAGTAGAAGGCCAATGCTCTCTTGCAGTCCAATGTGTGCAACTGACGTTCAGCAGGGCGGGTATGCGGCCTGGGGAAGAATGTTGGCAAGACAATTGACTGGTTAAGATGGAACTCCGACACCACCTTCGGCAGGAACTTTGGGTGGGTGCGGAGCACTACTCTGTTGTGATGAAATTTGGTATATGGAGCATGAGCTACTAGGGCTTGAAGCTCACTGACCCTACGAGCTGAAGTAACTGCCACCAAGAAAATGACCTTCCAGGTCAAGTACTTCAGATGGCAGGTATTCAGTGGCTCAAAAGGAGGTTTCATCAGCTGGGTGAGGACGACGTTGAGATCCCATGACACAGCAGGAGGCTTGATAGGGGGCTTTGACAAAAGCAAGCCTCTCATGAATCGAACGACTAAAGGCTCTCCAGAGATGGCTTTTCCTTCCACACGATAATGGTAAGCACTAATCGCACTAAGGTGATTCCTTACTGAGTTGGTCTTGAGGCCAGACTCTGATAAGTGCAGAAGGTATTCAAGCAGGTTCTGTGCAGGGCAAGAACGAGGTTCTAGGGCCATGCTCTCACACCACACGACAAACCTCCTCCACTTGAAAAAGTAACTCTTTTTAGTGGAATCCTTTCTAGAGGCAAGCAAGACCCGGGAGACACCCTCAGACAGACCCAGCGCAGTGAAGTCTACGCCCTCAACATCCAGGCCGTGAGAGCCAGAGACTGAAGGTTGGGGTGCAGCAACGCTCCGTCGTTCTGCGAAATGAGAGTCGGAAAACACTCCAATCTCCACGGTTCTTCGGAGGACAACTCCAGAAGAAGAGGGAACCAGATCTGACGGGGCCAAAGGGGCGCGATCAGAATCATGGTGCCGCGGTCTTGCTTGAGCTTCAGTAAGGTCTTCCCCACCAAAGGTATGGGAGGATAAGCATACAGGAGGCCGGTCCCCCAATGGAGGAGAAAGGCATCCGACGCTAGCCTGCCGTGTGCCTGAAGTCTGGAACAGAACAGAGGCAGCTTGTGGTTGGTCTGAGAGGCGAAAAGGTCCACCGAGGGGGTGCCCCACGCTCGGAAGATCTTGCGTACCACTCTGGCATGGAGCGACCACTCGTGCGGTTGCATGACTCTGCTCAGTCTGTCGGCCAGACTGTTGTTTACGCCTGCCAGGTACGTGGCTTGGAGGAGCATGCCGAACCGACACGCCCAACGCCACATCCCGACGGCCTCCTGGCACAGGGGGCGAGATCCGGTGCCCCCCTGCTTGTTGACGTAATACATTGCAACCTGATTGTCTGTCCGAATTTGGATAATTTGACAGGACAGCCGATCTCTGAAAGCCTTCAGTGCGTTCCAGATCGCTCGGAGCTCCAGGAGGTTGATCTGCAGATCCTTTTCCTGGAGGGACCACAGACCCTGAGTGTGGAGCCCATCGACATGGGCTCCCCACCCCAGGCGAGATGCATCCGTCGTCAGCACTTTCGTGGGCTGCGGAATTTGGAATGGGCGTCCCAGGGTCAAATTGGTCCGGATGGTCCACCAGAGCAGTGAAGTGCGGCAACTGGTGGAGAGGCGGATGACATCTTCTAGATTCCCGGTGGCCTGGAACCACTGGGAAGCTAGGGTCCATTGAGCAGATCTCATGTGAAGACGAGCCATGGGAGTCACATGAACTGTGGAGGCCATATGACCTAGAAGTCTCAACATCTGCCGAGCTGTGATCTGCTGAGACGCTCTGGTCTGCGAAGCCAGGGTCAAGAGATTGGTGGCCCTCGCTTCGGGAAGGTAGGCCTGAGCTGTCTGGGAATTCAGCAGCGCTCCTATGAATTCCAGAGACTGAGTTGGCTGGAGATGGGACTTTGGGTAATTTATCACAAACCCCAGCAGCTCCAGAAGTTGGATAGTGCACTGCATGGACCGGAGGGCTCCTGCCTCCGAGGTGTTCTTGACCAGCCAATCGTCGAGATATGGGAACCCGTGCACTCCCAGCTTGCGTAGATAGGCCGCTACCACCACGAGGCACTTGGTAAACACTCGTGGGGCAGAGGCGAGCCCAAAGGGCAGCACACAATACTGAAAGTGCCGTGCGCCCAGTCGGAATCTGAGATACTGCCTGTGAGCTGGCAGTATCGGGATGTGAGTGTATGCGTCCTTTAAATCCAGGGAACATAGCCAATCGTTTTTCTGAATCATTGGCAGAAGGGTGCCTAAGGAAAGCATCCTGAACTTTTCTTTGACCAGGAATTTGTTCAGGCCTCTCAGGTCTAGGATGGGACGCATCCCCCCTGTTTTCTTTTCCACAAGGAAGTACCTGGAATAGAATCCCTGCCCTTCCTGCCCGGGTGGTACGAGCTCGACCGCATTGGCGCTGAGAAGGGCGGAGAGTTCCTCTGCAAGTACCTGCTTGTGATGGGAGCTGAAAGACTGAGCTCCCGGAGGACAATTTGGAGGCAGGGAGGCCAAATTCAGGGCGTATCCACACCGCACTATTTGGAGAACCCACTGGTCGGAGGTTATGAGAGGCCACCTTTGGTGAAAAAATTTTAACCTCCCTCCGACCGGCAGATCGTCCGGTACGGACACTTGTAGGGCGGCTATGTTCCCGTGGATCCAGTCAAAAGCCCGTCCCCGGCTTTTGCTGTGGAGGCGCAGGGGGCTGCTTAGGCGCACGCTGTTGACGAGAACGAGCGCGCTGGGGCTGTCCCTGTGCCTGACGAGGCCTTCGGGCCGGCTGGTTGTACCTACGCTTTGCAAAAGAATAGGGTGCAGCCTGCCGTGCCCGGGAAAAACGCCCACCCGTGGGGGCGGGTGCTGAAGGCGCCCGGTGGGAGAGCTTGTCGAGAGCGGTTTCCCGCTGATGCAGTTGGTCCACCATCTGCTCGACCTTCTCACCGAAAATGTTATCCCCCCGGCAAGGGACGTCAGCCAGTCTCTGCTGGGTGCGGTTGTCCAGGTCAGAGGCACGCAGCCATGAGAGCCTGCGCATCACTATACCTTGGGCCGCAGCACGAGATGCCACGTCACAGGTGTCAAAAATCCCCCTGGACAGGAACTTTCTGCACGCCTTCAGCTGCCTGACCACCTCCTGATAAGGCCTGGACTGCTCCGGCGGGAGCTTATCGACCAGGTCCGCCAGCTGTTGCACATTGGTCCGCATGTGGATGCTCATATAGAGCAGGTAAGATTGGATGCGGGTCACGAGCATGGAGGATTGGTAGGCCTTCCTCCCAAATGAGTCCAGAGTGCGAGACTCCCGCCCCGGGGGCGCCGAGGCGGTATCCCTCGAACTCCGTGCCCTCTTGAGAGCAGAATCCACGACCGCTGAGTCATGGGGCAACTGGGGCCGCATGAGCTCTGGGTCAGAGTGGATCCTGTACTGGGACTCTGCTTTCTTGGGAATGGTGGGATTAGTTAGTGGTCGCACCCAGTTCCGGAGCAGCGTCTCCTTCAGGACATTGTGCAGCGGTACCGTGGAGGACTCTCTAGGTGGTGATGGATAGTCGAGGACCTCGAGCATCTCGGCCCTCGGCTCTTCCACAGAGACCACGGGAAAGGGAATGCTTATAGACATATCCCGCACAAAGGAGGCAAAGGAGAGACTCTCAGGAGGTGAGAGCTTCCTCTCCGGTGACGGCGTGGGGTCCGAGGGAAGGCCTGTAGACTCCTCGGAGGAGAAATATCTCGGGTCCTCCTCTTCCCCCCACGAGTCCTCGTCCTCGGTATCGGACATTAGCTCATGTAGCTGAGTCCGGTACCGGGCCCGGCTCGACGTCGAGGCACCAAGGTCTCGGTGTCGTCGAGCGGTGGACTCCCGCGCCGGCGGGGACGGAGCTCCCTCCATCGACGTCGACGGGGACTCCACCTGCGTGGCTGTCGAGACCGGCACCGCAAGCGGCGGCGGTGTCGACTGCCCCGGCGCCGGGCTAGAGCTCGCCGGCGCCACAGTCATCGGCGCCGAGGGCGCAAGCACCCCCGGCGCCGGCACAGCCTGGCGCATCAGCCCTTCCAGGATCCCCGGAAGGATGGCTCTGAGGCACTCGTCCAGGCCCGCTGCCGGGAAAGGCGGTGGGGCCGGTAAGGGTGTCGGTGCCGGAAGCTGCTGGGGGCCAGGAGATGGCACCGAGGTGCCGGAACCCCGACGCGTCGGTACCTCCACCACCGACGGAGATCTCTCCTCTCTGCGATGACGCTTCGGCGTCGACTCCTCTTCAGGGTGCACCGAGGGCTCCCGGTGACGGCGCTTCTTGTCTTTTTTCCGGTACACGTCACCGGTGCCGGAGGGCATGGAGGAGGAGGAGGTCGATCCCCCTCGGTCTCGGGGTACCGGGTCCGACAGGGTTCGGTCCCGTGGCTCACGAGTTGAGGGAGTGACCGGGGCCGACTGCCCACGCGGTCTCTCTACCCCACTCTCGCCGGCGGACCGGCGGGCCGACGGGACCTGTTCTCCTGGGGTCGCTGCCATCGGTGCCGATGTCTCGGGCATCGATACCGGTACCGAAGAACCGGTCTTCGATACCGATGCCGTCGAGGTCGACGTCGAGGGGCCGGCGCAAGTTCCAAAAAGACGGTCCCGCAGAACTTGCCTCGCAACCTGAGTCCGTTTCCGGAGACCGAGACACAAAACGCACGACTTGAGATTGTGCTCCGGCCCGAGGCACTGGAGGCACCAAGCGTGGGTGTCGGTCTGCGAGATCGGCCGGCCGCAGCGACCACACTTTTTAAATCCACTCGGGACCTTCGAGGACATCGACGGAAAAATCGCGTCGGCGAAGTCAAAGTCGGCAATGGTGGCTAAAATCACACCACGAAAATTGTAACCGACCGAGCGGCCACTAGGCCGCAACGAGGCGTCCCCGCTAGAAAGCGAGGGAAAAGAAGGAGCGCGTGCTCCACACGCGCAAAATTCTTTTTTTTTTTTTTTTTAATAAAAGAGAAAGAAGAAAAAGAAGAGGCCGAACAGGCCAAAAGCGACGATCCGCGTAAACGCGGTCGAAAAAATCCGGCGGCTGAAACGAGAGAGAGGGAAAAACACAACTCTCTCAGTCGCGGAAAAAAAGTAACTGGCGGGAGCGGTCGCGCACGGGCGGGAAGACGGCCGCGCATGCGCGGTGGGCGTGCCCTGCGTGCTGACCGTCCCGCGAAGCTTATTTCCGGTTGGTGGGGGCTGCCGCGGACGTCACCCAGTCGTGAGAACAAGCAGCCTGCTTGTCCTCGGAGAATATTATTTACAGCACTGCATTTTCATAGGTAAAACTGGTGCTGCTTTTATATTTCATAGATGGATTGGAAATAAGTTGTACTCTGTTTTGCAATTATAGTATAGCTTAATATATGTATCAGATTTATTTCCACAATAGGACTACAAATTAGCTGCAGACATTAATGTAGTGTTCACACTTTGTGGGGGGGGGGGGGGGGGGAGAATTAAAACTGTATTATAGTGCCCCCCAACAAATGGTGGTGTGGTGGGAAGAGGGAGCGATATCACAAATCATTTGTACAGGGCAGCAAAACAAGTAGCACTAGCCCCGCAAATACTTGAGACACACTGATAATGTTAACTGGCAATAACCTAAATATGGACTGACAAAAATACTGTTAAAAAAACACATCCGTCACTAAATCACTGGCTCTTAATTCAGTCACGTTAACAAGACAGATTAGTTCCGTTTTCAGGATATCCTGAATACACGCAGGAAGGATTTACATACATTGGATCTCCAGTGCTTCTTATGCACATTCCTTATGGCTATGCTCACAACCCAGACCATTAGCAGCACCATGGTGGCAGACCACACTACTCTTCCAATGAGCAACGATCTTTTTAAAGACCATTTTAAGTCCATTCTACAAGACGTGCTACCAAGAATAAACGTGTACATCAGCATACTCCGCTCTCTGAACAAATCTCTCTTATCGTCCCCCTTCTCCTCCACCGCTAACTCCAGACTTCGTTCCTTTTATCTCGCAGCACCTTATGCCTGGAACCGTCTTCCCGAACCCATATGTCTAGCTCCATCTCTTCCTGTTTTTAAATCTATGCTGAAAGCCCACCTTTTCACTACTGCCCTTGGCTCCTAACCACTACTCATTTGCCCTCCTCCTCCTCTTTACCCATTAATTCCCTTGCCCGTTCTATGTCTTGTCTCTCTGTTCTACCTAGATTGTAAGCTCTTTGAGCAGGGACTATCTCTCTATGTCAAGTGTTCAGCGCTTCGTGCGTCTAGTAGCGCTATACAAATGCTATTAGTAGTAGTGAAGGCACACACATGCCGCAACATGGTACCATGTCAAGTCAGATTTAATAAACATTTATAATTTTACACCGGTGTCCTTAATCTGCTTTTGCAAAGCCTGATACAGTTCCCACTCGTGCTTTGACTAGACCTGCAAACACCATACTAGGTGCCTAAGGTCTTGGGGAGGCTTTTCTTCAATTCAGCATCTATAAAAGAAAAGCTTTGTAATCCAGGGTTCTCAACCCAGTCCTTGGGACAAACCCTGGCAATCAGAATATCCTGAATAATGCAGGAGATAAATTTGAATGCAGGTTTCTCTCATGCATATTCACGGTGGGTATCCTGAAAACCTGACTGGGTGTGCCCCAAGGATTGGGTTGAGAACAGCTAGTTTAAGCTAGGACGGGGAAACCCAAATCCTTCACATCCCAAGCTTTCCACTTGGGGAATCTGAAGGACACAGCTTTTTAACTATTTGCTCCTCCACCATGCAACTGAGATAGAGGCGGAGTGCTGGCCTGCCCCTGGTTGCAGCACTTGTCCAAAAGCCTAAAACGCAGATGTGTAGGACCTTGTGGATCTAAACCGCATGGCCTTAAAAATCTTTGTGGTGCCAGCCATTCTTTGCATCTGAGGGTGTGCCCATCAATGAATTACAGCAGTCCCGGCACTCAAACCAGGTGGTTTGATAACAGGAGACATCATGAGCCTTTAACAGCCGTAAAAAGACACCAGGACAGAGCTTGTCGCCATATTGAGTGATGGATACGAAAAGGGGAAGCAATAGCAAGTGATACACACACAAACGTTACAACCGATATAGTTTACAATAAAGCACCGACATAGGAAGCAGCATCAGATCGTTCCACTGTGATGTTGCTCATTAGTGAGCTTTAAAGATGATGTTTTGCAGCTCCTTTCTGATCCCCCGAAGCAGGTCTGTTTAGACTGAAACACCTTCTTTCAATGTGGCATTGGGAGCTTTTGATATCTTACAGCGCTGTTACCACTCCTTATGGTCTCGAGATAAATAGCCTCTATCTTTTTATATCATTATATGTTTCAGCAGTTTTAGTATCAGGATACAGTAAAAAATGCATAAATATTGAATTGAGCACCGTTAACTAGGAGGCACATGATTGATGAATTGAAAAGGAGCTGGATCTGAAATAGCTGGGGCCATAAGAGATCCCATAGCCCATTACAATCTAATCTTATCCAATGCCTCTTTGTATTTTGTTGCTTTTTTTGTAAGCTACAGTTTTAACATTGGTTATGTGTACTGGCTATTATTGCTTCCCTTTTTCCTATTATATATATATATATATATATATATATATTTTTTTTTTTTTTTTTTGGGGGGGAGCAGTTTTTCTGTTTCCTCCCCCATTCCTTCAGCCATATTGAGTGACACCAGGAAAGAGCTTCTGGCACACACTATTGAAAAACAACACTGATAAAACAATAGAAACTGCAAAGTTTCCTGTTCTTTCTTCTATGAATGGATGGATGGTGGGGAGTGTAAGGAGAGTTTTGCAGGGCAGGGAGGTGGGTTCAAGGGGTATGTATTTATCATCTGTGAAGGAGGGGGAGGGTCCAACGGGATCCATGTTTTACCTGAACCCCATTCCCAATCCCTCAGATCTGCCTTTATTGCTAAGAAGAAACTTAGAAAATCCAGGGAGTCCAGATCTGCTTTCAGGTTTTAATCATTTGCTCATTTCTGATCTGAAGAAGGGTTACCTTCCAAAGTTCATCAAAAAATATATTTAGTCTAATAAAAAAGGAATAATCTTATTTTCTTTTATTTGTATTTACTATTAGGTTTAAGGGCAAATGCCACAACCAGGTGTGCATTGTCACCCTCCCCCCAATATGTTCAATTTCTTTTATTTTCAACACTAGCACTGTCAAACATTTCTCTTTAGGACATATCCATTTTTTTTTTTAACTAATCTGACCCCCCTTCAAAAACCCCCTTATCACTAAAAATGTAGAGCAGTTAGGGCTTACAGCTATGGAAACGCTTTTCTGAGGCTGGGGGCTGCCTCGTTTATTAGGAATTTAGAGGCCCCTTTTTACTAATGTGCCTAACACAGGAATGTACTAAAGTGCCCTGCGTTAGTTTTCCCACGAGTACGCGCTAACCACAGTAGCTATTTTTTGTAGGGACAAATCATGGGCGAAAAGCGGGCATTTCTGCGCTACAGTTAGCACATCTACATTACTATGTGCTAACTCAGTGGGTCCCAAACTGTGTGCTGTGGCATCCCAGGGCACCACAGCATATTTTCACCTTCCTCCCATAGACCTGCCAATTCTCCCACATTGGCAGGTTATCTCCTACACTCCCAAAGCGTGGAATTCTCCCGCTGAGACACACTGCCAACACCACACCGCCACTGCTGCTTCTCCCAATGAGCAGCAGGGGGCAAAAACAGAAAGCAAGCATGGAGCTGCAGCCTTCAGGCATGCGTTGTCTGCTCTGCCAGTCCTCTGCCCCCATTGATTGCCCCAGAATGGAAGCTGACGAGGAGGACCGGCAGAGCCGACTGCATGTGCATGAAAAGGCTGTAGCCCAGCGCTTGCTATTTGTTGTTTTGCCAGGGCCACTGCAGCTCATCTGGAGAAGCAGCAGTAGCCAGGAAACTGAAGATAGTGGGTGGAAGGGGAAAGGAAAAAAAAAAGGGGGGGGGGAAGCATGGAGAGGCAGGTGATGCTGAATGGAGAGAGGGGAGGAAAAATTATTCAAGAGTGGGGACACTGGATAGACATGGGTAGAGAGAGAGAGACGAGTGAAAAGATATGGGCAGAAAAGTGGGAAACATGCTGGATGGAAAGGTGCTGAGAGCGAAGGTGATGGGAAGGGGGAGACCGTGCCTGGAAGGATGGAGACAGAAAGAGTGCAGAAGCTGGACAGAAAGGAGAGAGAAGATTGATGGAAGGGGGCAGATATCATCAGTGGCTACGGTGGAGGGAGGGGAAGACTAGAGAGGAAATGTGTAATCTAGGGGCACTGTGACCTGAGAAATTTTGTGAACCACTATGCAAACTGGTTAGCACATGGTCAATATGGTAAGCCTTTACTGCCTCACTAAATGTGTGTGCATAGCCATATATGAAATTAAAAGAAACAAGACAGTCTCTCAACAGAGGTTACAATCTATACAAGGCAAATAGGGATTAGGGAGTATCATTTAGTCTGAGAACGATTACGGCAACAGGGCTTGTAGCCTGGATCTGAATAGGGCCACAGAAAGAGCATGATTACTTAACCACTTGAAGTCTATCACAGGCTTTTCCCCGCCCCCGTAGATGTATAAGCTTTCTAGGTGAAATGTGACAGATGAATCACGTTTTAACCTCCTCTTATAGTAGAGGGTGTTTGGAAACAAAATGGCCCCTTTCAGCATTTTCCCGACCTGTAATCGTGGGTCGGTTCCCCAAATAAAAATGTAAGGTGGCAGCAGAGGAAAGGGGGGAGGGGGGTGGGGTAGGAATAATCAACACAGAACACGAGTAGGAAAGGGAGATGCTGGACCATTGAGAAAGGATAGGTAGGGATGCGAAAGAGACGCTGGCCACCTTGGGGGAGGGGAGGGGGGGCGGGGTATCATCGCTGTTACTTTATTGGGATGGGATGGAGGGGGCAAAGGATAGAGGAATCATGCTGAATTAGTCCTGCTCCCTGTACAATCAACATTGGGATCCACAACGGGTGGAAGAGAAGGCTGGGCCGCAGGGTCCAACCCCTAAATCCCCCTCCCCCACCTATACTACCCAATCAGGTCAAGAAAAATTCCCCCAATCTGAACCTTCACAACAGCATGTTTCGTTTCCAGATTACGGGCTACGTTCTCCCTACATTTTTTGTCTCCCTTTCCCCGTGAGTAAAAACATTGCTAAAACCAGATCTAAAGCCCCTCCCCCTCCGCACTGTCCACATCGTTTTAGAGTTTAGAAACCGGTCAGGTTTCAAGCAAAGCAGAGCATTACAGCAAAAATGCTAACACCTCAAAAAAAAAAAAAGAGAGAGGGCCAACAGCCCCTTGATGCACAGACATCGTTTCCGGTTACCCGAGGAAAGACGGATATACCTGAGACATGGTGGGTGGTGAAGAGTCCAATCCGCTAGAAGAACGAGACACCTGCGGAGGCCAACGAGCTTGAGTGGCGCGAGGCTCGGACTCGGAGCGATCCCCAACTCCTTGAACTAAACGAACTCACTGCAACCTCTCCGGCTCCGCCCCTTTTCCTTTCATAGTCGAAGACACGCCTACCCGTCTGCCTGGCGCGCGGGGATGGGGTGACAGAAATCTGCAGAGCGGGGCAGTAGCCAATGCAGGGACTGGCGCGAGAGCGATGGTCTTTGGCCAGAACAATTACCTTAGTCTTTGGTTTAAATTGCAATTCTTAGCAAGGCTCCGTCTGGCAAGGATATTTGCGCAATAGTTAAACCTCTAATCTTTCCATCTCCTCATCCTTCCCCCCCCCCCCCCCCCCCCGCAGCGCCGACTCCTGACCGGCTTCTGTGGTGGCCCTAAGCCATCTTTTCAGTTGTGGCCGGTAGGAGCTTCTTCTTTGCTGGCCAAAAGGGGCTCAACAGGAGTAAGTCTGGCAGTTTGACCTTTCAAGGTTATGAATATGTAAATATGGTATTATGAGATTGATCCTGCACACCAGTGGAAAACCCCACTATTAAATACCCTCCTTGAGGGACCGCAGCAGAGATACTAGGGTGGGACCTTCGGCTGGCTGAGGAACCTTTGCTGGCCCAAAGCTTACCTCCTAATTACAAGGTCTTCTCAGCTGTAGGGCAAGAGGGGCGGGACAGTAGCTCTCTTAGTGGCCCTTTTACAAATGCACGTTAGGCGCTACACGTGTGCATCGTGTGCCAAAACGAGACTACCGCCAGGCTACCGTGCTCCCCTGGTGGTAATTTCAGATTTGGCGCTTGCCCATTATACTACCTGGATGATTTATTTCCTCCCACGTGTGCTGTTTCCAGCGGTAATAGGCACTTGGCACACGCCAACCGGTCACCGCACATGTAGTGCGTGAATCCATACTGCTAGATCAATGGGTGGCGTTAAGGGCTCAGGCCAGTTTTAGGTGTGTGCTGATTTCACATGGCCTTTTCCCGTCTCACTAAAAAAAAAACAAACCTTTTTTTACAGATGCAATAAAAACTGGCCCAGGGTGCGGCCAAAACGCGCCTACACTTCTGCAGGCCACTTTTTACCACAGCTTAGTAAAGGGAACCCTTAGTGCCTGCACCCTGCGGGTCTTCCTTTAAAGAGCTTTCTTCGCATCCTTTTGCCTACCTCGAACAACTCCTCTTTTGCATTAAGTCTCCTGTCCCATTCTGGTTTTTGTTTTTGCTATTTTCCACCCTCCTTGGATCCTTCCTGAGTTGCAGGAAATTTTATTTCAGTCTATTTCTGATGCTGTAGTCTGTTTTCCACACCTGCTTATTCTTGGTGCTGTTTTGAAGACCCCCCCCTCCCAGCCCTAGGACATGCCCTTTTCCTCTCTACTTGCTGATCTCAACCTTCATGTGCCACTCCCCACCCACATGGTGGATCATACATGACCTCATTATCTTTCACCGTTCTGACTACCTCACGCGCCAGCGGCCCGACACTTGAAACCTGACGTGCTAGAGCTGATTATCACTGGCATTAGTAAGCACCAGCAGTTTACCGAGGGCGGGGCGGTTCGCCCCAGTTGCACACTGCAGGGAAGGTGCAGGGAGCAGCCGTGCGGCAGTTGGCTCCTCCAGTTCCCTGCTCCCTCTGTTACTTCCTGTTCTGGGGCAGAGGGAGCAGGGAAACCTGCGGAGCCGACAGCTGCACAGCTGCTCCCAGCACCTCAGGAAGTAAGAGCAATGCAGGAGAGGAGGTTTGGAGGTGATGCACCGTGGGATGGGGGGACGCACCTGAAGGGGTGCACTGTGGTGATCCACCCCAGGTGGCAGCCAACCAAGGAAACCACTGCTGAGCGCAGAATGCTGCCAAAGATTAGCACAAATAGCATGCAAATTTAGTCAGATATTAATGAGGTCATTTCCTATTCCCTCCCAATGCTCTTCTTCTAAGAGTGTACAGTGCTACCTATTAACACAATGCAACTCAGGTGTACTCGGGGCCAGATTTAAAATTTTGGTACCCATAGACAAGACCAGAGTGAGCGCATAGATCTTCCATTTTAGCTCAGAGGGCCGAGGTAGGTCTGCGGGAGTGGGGCTGTTGGGCTAGAATGTTATGTAGTGCCCTTTGAAGTGTCAGTGATGAACAGCCCTAAAGTAAGTGGGAGAAGGCTTCTTTCTGGCTTGGATATGTGGCACTGTCATCATTTGACATCTAGGCCTCGGTTTTATGTTTCTCCTTTTGTGCTTTAAGAGATCCTCTCATGCTCAGCTGTCTGGCATCCCAAACAGCACGCATATGATTGCACTGAGGGGTAACCTATATGGAGTGACCACATTGGCAACCCAAATTTCAGTGAGCATGGGGATGAGAGGAAGATGAAAATCAAGCCAAACCACCACAAGGGTGGAGGTACACAAATTCCTACGAAAAGTAGAATCTGAGGAAAGGGGGAGTAGGAGGAGTAGGCTCTTGAACAACACTAGTAGGCGACGTAGATTAGGAACAATCTCTTTATTTAAATATACACTCGACTCAACACAGCCGTGTTTCGGCGCTACAGACGCCTTCTTCAGGAGTCTATGAAATAAAACCAAACTGGTAATATAACAAACATGCAGAACAAAAGTAAAATAAATGTAGAACGTTAAATGTGTATAAACATAAATTCCATGTAGAATTAAAAAATTAATAAAAACATTTTTTATAAAAAAACTTTTTGTAAAAAAATTATTATTAGTATTGCAGAAATGCTATAATATATATACACAGGAAGATGAAAATGCCTGAAGTGGAGGCCTGTACTTTAGCAGATTCTAGGGGTGTTTGGAATAAATATAGAGAGCAGTGATAGGACAAGAGTTGAAGTTACTAGTAAAAGACATTAGGGTGTGCATGCAAGAACATCTTGCTTGGTTTCCTTTATTTTATGTTCTTTATAAAATGTGTTTTTGTGTGTGTGTGTTTGTTTTCAGTGGACACTATTGGTAAGCAGAGCACGTAAAATGACTCAAGAGAGAGAGAGTCTTGCCCAGTCTTGCATTTTCCTGGCAGCACTTACCAAATAAGAGCTTTGGCAGCTGGTTGTAAGAAAATTGGATCATCTGCAATGTGCAGATCATGTGGGTGCCATACTGTTGTCATGTGTGGCATTAATGAGCAAGGGACATTTAATTTACACACTTATATCCTACTTTCTTATTTTCCAGAAATGTTCAAAGCAATATACAGTACTGTTATCGTTTATCATCTATTTATTTTATTTATTTATTACATTTGTATCCTACATTTTCCCACCTATTTGCAGGCTCAATGTGGCTTACATGGTACCGTAAAGGCGTTCGCCAATTCTGGTATGAACAAATACAGTAATGTTGTGGTAGAATAAGGTTCGTGTGTACAGACACATTAGGGAATCGTAGAGAGGAAGAGTTATTAAATGTCCATTACGAGCTTTGGTTTCGTTGTGTTGCAGGGTACAGGCATTTAAGTTGGGTCGGTAGGGTATGCCTTTTTGAACAGGTTAGTTTTTAATGATTTCCGGAAGTTTAGGTGATCATATTAAAAGCTTTTACAGTTCAAGGCAGTTTACAGAAAATATAACAATAATATAATGTTAAGAAAAGAAGGCCATAAAATATAGGAAGGACTTAAATGTAAACATACAAAATAGCAAGCAACGCAAAACATTCAAGGGAATAATTCATACCTCATAACTCATAGGAATCATTAATGAATTCTATCCTCCTCTTTAGGTTGTTCACCAAAGCTAAAATAAAATAATAACTGGCTGATATTCTGCCAGCGGTAGCTACTACTGGTCAAACAGAACAAGTGGGATTTATATAGAGATCTACACAATTTACATGCAAACAACATACCACACCTTGGTCACAGGTAAAACACAGTGACAGACCTCACCAAATAGAGAACACAAATTAGAAATAGAAATATAAAAATTGAACTGGTAACCCCAAGAAGTCAAAACTCATCACTCGACACTGGAAAAATAAAAGCAAATTAATTTACTCTTGTACTGAATACAATACAAAGATATCCATGATGCTCATTACCCCAAACTAACATATAAATTCAGAGTAAAAACACTTTTTTCCTACCTTTGTTGTCAAGGCATTTTATTTTTCCAATCATGTTGGTCCCAGTGTTCTTCTCCCCCCCCCCCCCCCCCCCCTCCAACCACTGGTCTAGTTTTTCCTCTTTCTTTCCCCCACCCACCGTTAGTCCAGCCTTTACTCTTTCTTTACCTCCCACCCACCACTGGTCCAGCTTTTCTCCTCCCCACCACCTAACATTGGTCTAACTTTTCTCCTCCCCACCCCACTCCACCCACCATTGGTCCAGCTTTTCTCCTTCCCACCCCACCCCACCCACCATTGGTCCAGCTTTTCTCCTTCTCCCTCCCCTACCTACCTATCCACTTACCTGCCATTGGTCCAGCATTTCTCCTTCTCCCTCCCTCCCTCCCCTTCAGCCAGCCAACCCCCCCCCCCCTGCCACCATGGTCTAGTTTTTCTCTCCACCCCACTCCCCATACCTTTTCAAAGCTGTCTTCTTGTTTTGAGGCAGCCATGGCATAATTATATATATAAGAAATCATATGAAGGGTTAATTCTGTTAAAAGCTTGGTATTTGAATTGAATTCTTATTTCAAATTTCAACTTTTACTTTGTAAGTGAAGTGAAGGTATGCCAGATGGTTCAGATTATATTGAACTCTAGCGTTTGCCGGGCTGGGTTAAAAAGGTCAGAGACAGGAATTTCTTTCACCCTTGTGAATAATGAATGCTAGCAAACACATATGTATTTTATTATGAGCCGGCATATTGCAGGCAGTTTGTTTAGGATTAAATAGAAAAATGCTTAGATAGAAAATACTATTTAGAGAGAGAGAGGCAATAGATTAGTATTTACAAGTTTTTGATATTTAGAATATGTCTTATAAGAAATACTGATTCTGTGTAAATTAATAAGGTTTGTGTCTGTGTAGAATATCTGTTAAATTCTGTATTACTCTTTGTCTGCTGTTTAAGAGGTCAAGCAAGGACTGCATTGAGGAGATCAACATGTGGTTTGACTTAGCCATAGTTCTGGCTGGTTCAATGTATAAGCTGATAGGTGAACGAGGTCAGGGCTAGTCAGCTCTCTTCTCCTTGATTAATTATAGCTAAGTGTAGGACTGGCCTCCTGGAAGTAATAACCTGATATGTATGCTATTAAGTAAGATTGGCTTTTGACCCCTTTAATGAATGCCAGAGTTTAGTTAGCAGTTAGTATGAACCAGACTAGGAATATGAGAATAACCAATCTCACTAGGGCCTCTTGGTCTCTAAGGGAACCCAGTTAAGCTATAGATGAGAAATCAATCATAATGAGAAATATAAGAGTTCTGGAGACCAAATGTCTGGCTTAAGGGGCCCCAGGTCACAGGTCAGTTTAGGATGTCTGGAACCTATGTAACTGATATTTCAAAAGTAATGATTGGTTGAGGCAAGGTAGCCAATCAATTTCTTAACCAATTGGGAGTAAAGGGGGCTAGGCTAGGAGGAGGGCTTAGGACCCTATTTAAGTAGGAGCAGAAGCAGTTTACGTCAGAAGGAGCTCAGAAGAAAGAGAAGGACAGAAGGAACAGACAGAAGAAGGAGAAGACAGCATAAGAAGAGAAGCAGCTGAGACAAAGACACAGAGAGCTGAGAGAAAGACACAAAGAGGAGAAGAGAGCTAGAACTGATGTCTTGCTTTGTTTGCTGGCAAATAAAGAAGATTTTTCTCTCATACTGGTGTGTGCTGTCTGACTCCTGAAGCATCACAAATTCCTATCTCAATTCCTGCAACAATTCTTGGTGGCAGCGGTGGGATGCATCCTGCATTAATCCCAGCACCCAACTGACTGGAGAACATTCGCCGGGTATGTATTCTGTATTCTGTATTGTAATTCTAGCTAGAAAATTGTAAATCAGCCCCTCAAACAAATTGAGGAAGGAGAGCCTGATCAACTCTCAGCGAAGGCCCTAGTACCTTCTAATCTAGAGGAGATTAGAAGCGAAAACGCTTGAGCTTATCTGTATCTGAGAAATCTGAAATTGTTGGGTGGGATTTTCTGTACTGAATGAATGTGTGATGCCTGAATGTTAATGAGTGCGGACTTCTTATAGCTGCATTTCCAGTTAACGCGAGTTCAATTGGTCAGCAACGGAAGGAAGCGATTGCTGTCTGTCTACCTAGTGTCTCGAGAGTGCAGACCCCTTACTGCACTTTCAAAAATTCCCTCCCTTTTTGTGTGTTGTAACTGTAAGCATTATGGGTGGGACATCATCTAGACAAATTGATACCCCCCTAGATTGTATGCTTAAGAACTTTAGAAAAGGATTTTTAATTAATGACTATGGACAGACTTTAAGCTCAAGTACTCTAAGAACCTTGTGTGAAGTTGAGTGGCCATCTATGGGAGTGGGGTGGCCCCCTAGTGGCAGCTTAGATATTGAAGTAATCCGGAAGGTCTACAGCATAGTTGTAGGAGAACCAGAATATTCTGAACAACTCCCTTATATAGATTCCTGGGACAGCCTTGTGACTGACCCTCCCTCCTGGTTGAAAACTTATATGGGATCCCCAGTAAAATTCATGTTAGGCCGTGTTCAAAGAAAGATTAGAAAATCTAAACTAGAAGAGGGAAAGAGCCCTAGGAAGCTTACCACCCAATCAGTGGCTTCCGCCCCTACCCTGTCTGAGAAACCCATACTCTCTGATGACCCCTCAGATCTTGAGCCACCACCTTATGGCCCATTGTTGGGGTTCCGTGCCACCCCCAGAGATCCACGCCGCCCAGCCCAAGCTTCTCCAGCACAGGCTTCTCCGGATAGTTCTTCCCCTCCTGTGCCAAACCTGCCACACCCTAGGTTGGACTTTTCACCCGGCCTCTACCCTTCTGTGCCACATCCTCTCCTGTTAACTTCTGAAGACCCGTTTTGGGTTCCACTCCCTGACTCCTCAACTCCCGACAGCCCAGCCTCTCCTTCTAATACCCCTACCCACTCATCAGGGGCCCGGCATCCCTTTCAATGGACTGACTCACCTGTGACCACCTCTCAGTCTATGAGTACCCCTCCCCATCCCTCAGGGGTTCAACCTACCTCCACTGAATGGGTTAGACCCGCTGCAATCACCTTTGAGCATGATAGGAGGGTAGCTCCTAGCTCTACCTCAGGTTCCATTCCCACCTCCTCGAGAGTTCTGCCCCTCCGTCAGGTAACTACCACTCGACCGGATCCTAATAATCAGGGTCAGGTTATACAGGCACAGGCCTATCAGTATGTACCCTTCACAACCACCGATCTCCTGAATTGGAAGACGCATTACCCCTCTTATACTGAAAAGCCTCAGGCAGTGGTGGACCTAGTGACTAGCATTATGGCCACCCATAACCCAACCTGGACTGATTGTCAACAACTTCTCCTGACCCTCTTCACAACTGAGGAGAGGCGGAAGATTTTGCAAAATGCTGAGGCCATCACGCGAGAGCGTGTCCCCGGGGGGACACAGGATCCAGAGGGATGGGTTAGAGCTCGGTTTCCTCGCGCAGCTCCAGATTGGGATCCAAATGATGGGCAGCACTATGAACTGTTGTCTGGCTATTGCCGGGACTTACTGGAAGGTATGAGGAAAGGCATAAAGAGGCCCATTAATCTGGCAAAGGTCTCTGAAATTCTCCAAGGGGCAACTGAATCCCCTGGGGCCTTTCTAGAGCGACTAATTGAAGCCTACAGAACATACACCCCATTTGACCCTGAAGCCCAAGAAAACCAGAGAATGGTGAATAGTGCATTGGTGGCCCAGAGTATGCCAGATATCCGGAAGAAGTTGCAGCGTCAGGAGGGATTCGCAGGGATGAATACCACCCAGCTAATTGAGATCGCAACCAAGGTTTTCATTAATAGAGATCAGGAGGTGCGCCGAGAGGCTGACCGGAAGATGCAGAAGAAGGCCGACCTTTTAGCGGCAGCCATTACTAATTCCACCCTTAACTGAGGTCGACCTCTAGCTAATGGGAAGCCAAAGTGGGACCCCGGACCACCAGCCAGGCCCCGAGATTCCTTCAATCAATCCCGGCCAAGGGGGGAGAATCCCAGACCAAGATTGGAGAGGGACCAGTGTGCCTATTGTAAGGAAAGAGGGCACTGGAAAGATGAATGCCCCCAGAGGCGCCAGGGACTGAGAAGGGGACCAGGAGATCGAGGAAGCCGAGGCCGAGTTCGAGAGGGAAGATATGAGCCTCCTGAATCTGACATCATCGGGATAGCCGAGATGGCAGAATGGGACGAATAGGACAGACCGGGTTCCTACAAACTGGGCTCCCAGGAACCTATGGTCAAGCTAACTATAGGGAGCCGCTCAATTCCATTTATGATTGATACAGGAGCTGAACATTCTGTTGTAACGGAGCGATTAGCGCCTGTGTCTGGAAAAACTGTCCGAGTGGTGGGAGCCACGGGGGTGCAGAACCGGAGGCCTTTCCTGACAACCCGTAGATGCCAATTAGGCTCACACATAGTCACTCATGAATTCCTGTATATGCCAGACTGTCCAATCCCTTTGTTAGGTCGAGACCTGCTGTCCAAGCTTAGGGCCCAAATTTCCTTTGACTCTGATGGCCAGACTTCAGTCTCCTTTCGGCCCCCGATATCCAGCCCTAAGGGTATATTGAGTTTCTGCTGCCCTCTTGAAGAAGAATGGCGGCTGCATCAGTCGCAGGGCCAAGTTGACCTACCCCTGGCAGACAGCTTTCAGGTCAGTGGGGTATGGGCAGAAGATAATCCCCCAGGGTTGGCCCGAAATATTCCTCCTGTACATGTAGATTTACTTCCAAATGCCCGGCCAATCCATCTTCGCCAATACCCAATTCCCAGAAAGGCTCTGGAAGGGATTCAAGCACATTTGAATCGTCTGTTATCCCATGGAATTATTCGTCCTTGTCAGTCTCCATGGAATACGCCACTATTGCCAGTTCAGAAGCCAGGGACTGAGGACTACCGGCCAGTCCAAGACTTACGAGTGGTCAACAAATCCACTATCTCATTACACCCTGTAGTGCCTAATCCATATGTCCTGCTAGGATTGATACCTTCTGGAGCTACCCATTTCACAACACTAGACCTAAAAGATGCCTTCTTTTGTATTCGGGTGGCCCCAGCCAGTCAATTGCTTTTTGCCTTTCAATGGGAAAACCCAGTAACAGGAAGGAAGCTTCAGTATACATGGACCCGCCTGCCACAGGGGTTCAAGAATTCCCCCACCATTTTTGGGACTGCCCTAGGACAAGATCTTAAGACTTTTAAATCTGAGCCTTCCAGGCGAGTTTTACTCCAGTATGTAGATGACCTCCTGATTGCAGCAGTGACCCAGGAAGAGTGTTTTGAGGCTACTAGAGAATTGCTGGAGCTACTCTTGGATGCAGGCTATAAGGTCTCACGCTCAAAGGCCCAACTTTGTCAGTCAGAAGTGAAGTATCTGGGCTTTTGTATTTCCCAGGGAAGTCGGAGACTGGATGCTAGTAGGAAGCAAGCAGTTGCTGCAATTCCCCAACCCAAGTCCAGAAGAGAAGTTAGGGAATTCCTGGGAGCAGCTGGATTCTGCAGAATTTGGATTCCAAATTTTGCATCGATGGCGAAACCCCTTTACCAAGCCACAAAGGGGGGTGAAAAGGAACCATTTGAATGGGGACCTACTGCTCAACAATCCTTCATTGCCATAAAGAAAGCCCTACTCCAAGCCCCTGCGTTAGGCCTTCCTGATGTGGAGAAACCTTTCTCATTGTATGTCCACGAGCGACAGGGGGTTGCTCTGGGTGTGCTGACCCAGATGATGGGATCCTGGCAGAGGCCTGTTGCATACCTGTCTAAACAGCTGGATGGAGTGGCTAAAGGATGGCCAGCCTGCATGAGGGCCATTGCAGCAACAGCCTTACTGGTCCAGGAAGCTGATAAGTTGACCTTGGGGCAAGAACTGGTTGTTAAAGTCCCCCATGCAGTTCTCACCCTCATGGAGTATAAGGGCAACCACTGGTTTACAAATAACCGCATGGTTAAGTACCAAGCCAGCTTGTGTGAGAATCCACGGATACACCTGGAAACAGTGGCTACATTCAATCCTGCTACTCTTTTGCCAGCATCTGAGGGACCACCGGATCATGACTGTATCCAAACCATGGATGAAGTGTACTCCAGTCGACCAGATCTTAAAGATGTTCCGTGGAGGGACCCAGATGTAATTTATTTCACAGATGGAAGCAGTTATGTGGAGAACTCCAAGCGATTGGCAGGCTATGCTGTGGTGACAGAGGACAAGGTGATAGAAGCAAGAGCCCTGCCCCAAGGAACTTCAGCCCAGAAAGCAGAACTTGTGGCCCTCATACGAGCTCTGGAGCTAGCAGCAGGACTGGTGACTAATATTTATACTGATTCTAAGTATGCCTTCACAACCCTACATGCTCATGGAGCTTTGTATAAGGAAAAGGGACTCATAAATGCTGCAGGCCAACCTGTTAAGTATGGACCTGAAATACTTCAGCTGCTAGAGGCTGTGTGGGCCCCTAAGAAGGTAGCTGTCATTCACTGTAGGGGACACCAAAGGGTAGATACTCCAGTGGCCCGAGGGAACCGCCATGCTGATCGGGTGGCCAAGGAAGCTGCTCGAGGACCCCCAGCAAGTACTGTGACCCCCCTGTTCCAAATTCGATTGCAAGAATGGACGCCTATGTATACCCAAATGGAAGAGAAATGGGCTCAAGAGGAAGGTGCAGTAAGGAGACCTGATGGCTGGTTACATCTCCCTGATACCAGAGTTCTGGTGCCACGCCACCTAGCTTGGCCTGTAGTGTCTCAAGCTCATGACCTATCACACTTAGGGAAAACAGCACTAGCCCGCCTACTCAATCGAGTAGTGGTGCTGGAAGGATTGGATAGTCTGGTTGCCACTGCCTCTGCCCGATGTACTCTCTGTGCCCAGAATAATGCTCGTCAGGGACCCCGTATTCCACCAGGAGTTCAGTCTAGAGGACTAACACCCTTTGAGTCCCTAGTTATAGACTTCACAGAAATGCCCAGGAGCGGTAGGCTCCGATATCTCTTAGTCATGGTCTGTACCTTTTCTGGGTGGGTGGAAGCATATCCTACAGTCACTGAGAAAGCCACAGAAGTAGCTCGAGCCCTCCTTAGGGATGTCATCCCCAGGTATGGACTGCCCCTTGCCATAGGTTCAGATAATGGTCCCGCCTTTGTTGAAGCTACACTTCAGGCCCTGTCCCGCGCATTGCGCATTACCTGGAAATTGCATTGTGCCTATCGTCCCCAGAGTTCAGGGCAGGTTGAGCGAGCAAACAGAACCTTGAAAAATAGCCTAGCAAAGATTTGTCAGGAAACCCAATTGAAATGGCCACAGGCATTGCCACTAGCCCTCTTTCGCCTCCGATGCACCCCAACTAAAGGAACAGCCCTCTCTCCCTTTGAAATTGTGTATGGGAAGCCCCCAGCCATTTTACAGGGAATTAAGGGAGACATAGGGATTTTAGGGTCTGCCCAGGTGCAGGAGCAGGTAGCCCTCCTGGGTAAGATAATTTCTGAGCTTCAGTCTTATGTGAGAGAAATAAACCCTGTCCCCTTCCAGGCTCAGGTACATTCCTTCCTGCCAGGGGATAGAGTTTGGGTGAAAGACTGGAAGCTCCAGCCTTTGGGGCCCCGATGGAAAGGACCTTTTACTGTTTTGCTTTCTACTCCTACAGCTGTGAAGGTCGCAGGGATTACTCCATGGGTCCATTGGTCTCGAATTAAGTCTGCTGACCAGACTGAGCCCAGCACGGATCAGACGGAGCCTAGACAGTGGAGAGCAGAAAGTGATCCAGCGGAGCCATTGAAGTTGCGCCTGACCCGAACCAAAGAATCTACTAGCTGAAAAGAAGGGTCAACTGCATACTGCAGGAGCTGCTGAACTTCGGCTTCATACTGAGACTCTTTCTGTCCAGATTCTGGCTTTCTTGGAATTTGAAAGCTTGATCCTTATCAGTTGAGGGTCTATCCCAACTGGTATAAGAACTCAAAGACTGAGAACACTATATGAGAGTAATCTGTGATTAGCACAGACTGTTGAAATATTATTGCTTAATTAGTTTGCTGTATTTGTTTTAGATTAGGAAGAAAGAAAATGTTAGTAGTTTGGATGCTTTTGTTGTTTTCTACTCCTTGCCTCCTTGTTCCTAATACCCCAACTCGCTCCAACCTTTGGTTACACTCAGTCCAGGAACTAATTAGCCAGGCAAAGATTACTTCCCCTTGTATTGTGTGTTCCCGATTTTCTCCTTATACTACAGATGTCCCAGCTGTACCTGTCCCTGTGCAACTCCCAGCTCTTATACCTCCCTACTTTTCGAGTTCAGGCCCTTGGAGCCAGGATTATACTTGGTGGTCCTTTTATAATGCTACTTCCCCCTCTGACTCTTCTCTAAGGCCAGTTTTTACGTCTCCCTATCCAGCTTCTGGAGTGTTTTGTTTAACAAGAAGCATCTCAACTGTTCTTCCCATTCCCTGTAACTATACTAATGTTCTCCCAGAAAAAGGAGAATCTGTGTGGGTAGTTTCTCCAGGTACTCCTATGTGCCCTGCTACCATACCTGTAGATTATGACCCAGGTGATTATCTGGCTCCTAAGCGTACCACTGAGAAGACTATAGTGTCCAAGCTTATTTTCTACTTTCATAAGTCCCCGGGGTATGAAGAGTTATTAACAAATGAGCAGCCTGTCACAATTGGGGATTGGCGCCTATGGTGTGCAAAGTCTCCATTTCGTCTTCGTTCCCCCTGGGATAGGGGCTCGCATTATGGGCACCCTAAGTACCCTGTCCAGCCTGAGCCAACATTTATTGGGAACTTTCCTCACCCTCTTCTTGGTCATTACTGGCTCTGTGATAATGTCCTCCACATGATTCTTCCCCCTACATATGATTTTTGTGTATTGGTAACCTTGAATTATTTTCCTAAAGTTATTCCTCTTAAGCCACTATCCCCGCACCGCTCTAAGCGAGAGGCTTTGTCCTTACCTTCCTCCGTTGCCACAGAGGATGAGGCGATTGAATTAGCCCTCCAGTATATTAATTCTACTTATCCTCTGACTAAAAAGAGACTTGTAGCCCTTTCTGCCACGGCCTGGATTCCAATTGGAGGCCCGGTAGCGGGTATTACTGAACTAGATATGGCTACCCGGAGACTTCAATCCCTACTCCATGTTTTAGTTCATGAGCTGAACGTGGTAGTCAATGCATTGCAGGATCAAATTAATGAATTAAGTATAGTTTCTAGGTATAATCGTATGGGCCTTGACTATCTCTTTGCAGCTCAGGGTGGTCTCTGCACAGTGTTAAATTCTTCAGAGTGCTGTACTATTGTCATAAATAGGACGCATGTAGTTAGGCATGCCATGGATAAAGTCCTACAGTTGGCTAGCCTTAATGTGGAGGATTACCGAGGAGGATTAGACCTTACCTCCTGGTGGTGGTCATTGACCTCCTGGATACGTCCCTTGTTCATTTCCCTAATAGTCTTAGTTTTAGCAGGGTTGTTGTTTTGTTTCCTGGCCTCATGTGCTTCGGCAGTATGCCGTCGAACCTTAACAAGTAGGGTAATGGTGATTCACAAGTCTATTCCTAGTTAGGATCACTATAATCTCCAGAGTTTGAGTTGTGAGACTTATCTCTGCATAAGCTGATTTTAGTCTCAAAGGGGGGAATGAGGCAGCCATGGCATAATTATATATATAAGAAATCATATGAAGGGTTAATTCTGTTAAAAGCTTGGTATTTGAATTGAATTCTTATTTCAAATTTCAACTTTTACTTTGTAAGTGAAGTGAAGGTATGCCAGATGGTTCAGATTATATTGAACTCTAGCGTTTGCCGGGCTGGGTTAAAAAGGTCAGAGACAGGAATTTCTTTCACCCTTGTGAATAATGAATGCTAGCAAACACATATGTATTTTATTATGAGCCGGCATATTGCAGGCAGTTTGTTTAGGATTAAATAGAAAAATGCTTAGATAGAAAATACTATTTAGAGAGAGAGAGGCAATAGATTAGTATTTACAAGTTTTTGATATTTAGAATATGTCTTATAAGAAATACTGATTCTGTGTAAATTAATAAGGTTTGTGTCTGTGTAGAATATCTGTTAAATTCTGTATTACTCTTTGTCTGCTGTTTAAGAGGTCAAGCAAGGACTGCATTGAGGAGATCAACATGTGGTTTGACTTAGCCATAGTTCTGGCTGGTTCAATGTATAAGCTGATAGGTGAACGAGGTCAGGGCTAGTCAGCTCTCTTCTCCTTGATTAATTATAGCTAAGTGTAGGACTGGCCTCCTGGAAGTAATAACCTGATATGTATGCTATTAAGTAAGATTGGCTTTTGACCCCTTTAATGAATGCCAGAGTTTAGTTAGCAGTTAGTATGAACCAGACTAGGAATATGAGAATAACCAATCTCACTAGGGCCTCTTGGTCTCTAAGGGAACCCAGTTAAGCTATAGATGAGAAATCAATCATAATGAGAAATATAAGAGTTCTGGAGACCAAATGTCTGGCTTAAGGGGCCCCAGGTCACAGGTCAGTTTAGGATGTCTGGAACCTATGTAACTGATATTTCAAAAGTAATGATTGGTTGAGGCAAGGTAGCCAATCAATTTCTTAACCAATTGGGAGTAAAGGGGGCTAGGCTAGGAGGAGGGCTTAGGACCCTATTTAAGTAGGAGCAGAAGCAGTTTACGTCAGAAGGAGCTCAGAAGAAAGAGAAGGACAGAAGGAACAGACAGAAGAAGGAGAAGACTGTTGGATTATTTGTAGTAAATAATTAGCAGATTTTAGTACACACAGCTTCAGCTTTAGAAATGTTAATTTCTTTCTTCATCTCTCTCTCATTCACCCCTGAATAATTCACTGCTGAGTCACTTTAAAGTTGAAGTAACAAAACATCTGTTTACTCACAGTTTGTAGTTAGATTATAATCAGACAGGCTTTTATATACATATTACTATACATTTGTATTATCAGCTCCTTCCATGTGCTTAGATGGTAATGGATGCTCACACCACCATAGATCCTCTCAGGTTAGGAGAGATCATGAGCTCCATGTGCTGCATGTGCTGCATCTAATCCCCACAGGAAGTTACATAGCTGTGTGACCTCTCTAAGTAATTCACATCAGAGGTCACAGAGTAATCACAGAGAAATAATAGGTGACAGGCAATGCATGTAAAATACAATAAATTCCAACAAACCCCTTCTCATGCATAACTGTCATGCAATTATTTATTCATACAAAGTCCAAGCTTTATACGCAGATTCACAAAATGTTCTCTGTGTAACGGTTTGGTCATGATGTCAGCTGTCATCTCACTGGTGTGACAATAGTGTAGACTGATGACCCCTTCTTTTGCCAACTCTCGCACGTTGTGGTATTTCGTTGCGATGTGCTTGGTGCGTGACTGAACCTTGTCATTCTGTGACAGTCGGATGCAGCTCTGATTATCTTCCATTATCTGGATTGGTCTCTTTTCAGCTATTCCAAAATCCAGCAAAAGTTTTTCAATCCACATCAGTTCTCTGCACGCTTCCGATACTGCCACATATTCAGCTTCTGTAGAAGACAAACTCACAATACTTTGTTTATGACTGGCCCATGAAATGTGTACATTTCCATACATAAACACATATCCACTTGTGGATTTATAATCAGAATGATCCCCTGCCCAATCTGAATCACAGTAACATATTAGTTTTGGATTACTATTGGCTGAAATCTTTAATTTACAATCAATGGTACCCTTTAAATACCTTACCATCCTTTTAACTGCAGTCCAATCTGATTTGGTAGGTGAGCTGACCCTTCTGCTCAAAATTCCTACTGCATTTGCTATATCAGCCCTGTATGTGGTAGCTAGATATAAAAGCTTACCTATGGCTGATCTATATTGGATGTTATCTGGTAAAGGTTCTCTTACTGTTTCATCCTTCAGAAAATCAGTGATCATGGGAGTGCTTACAACTTGGGCATCTTGCATACCTAAACTTTCAATAAGCTCATTTATTTTCTGCTTCTGGCTTAGAAGATAAGAACCATCATTTTGTTTCTCAATTTCTATACCAAGATAGTATGACACATTTCCAAGTTCTTTTATCTCAACATTCTGGTTTAAACACTTTACAATGTCCTTGTACTCTTGCTCACTTTTGCTTGCAATGAGCAGATCATCAACAAAAGCTAAAATGTATGCATATTGTCCATTTCTGCACCTAGTGTACAAACATTTATCTGCTTCACCTTGCTTAAATCCTAAATTTGTCAATATTTCATGCAATTTATCATTCCAACATTTTGCACTTTGCTTTAATCCATAAAGACCTTTGTTTAATTTACACACTAGCTGTCTTTGTTTTGTATTTATGAAACCTGTTGGCTGTTCCATGTACAAGTCTTCAGTTATATCTCCGTGAAGAAACGCTGTTTTCACATCAATGTGGTTGACTTGCATGCCTTTTGAGACTGCAATGCTCAGAAGTGTTCTGATTGTCGTGTGTTTCACTACAGGTGCAAACACTTCATCAAAATCTTCTCCATATTTTTGAAGATATCCCTTTGCCACTAATCTGGCTTTATACCTTTCCACTTTTCCTTGTGCATTCCTTTTTAACTTGAATACCCATTTGCATCCTATAGCTTTCTTGCCAGGAGGTAATTTTGTAAGAATCCAAGTATTATTTTTATCCAATGCATCAATTTCTTCTTGTGCAGCTTTATGCCATTCAGCAGCTTCTTCTGCTGGCATTTTCTCAATCTCATCCCATGTTAAGGGCTCTTGAGCTTCTGCTGACTTTGTTAGGTAAGACAGTCTTGGGGGTGGAACACCTTTGTTTTCCCTGGATGAGCGTCTGACAACAGGTTGGTCTGACCTTTCCGCATCCTCTAAATCTGAGAGTCCTTCTCCAATTGATTCCCCTTCTCCAACTGTACTGTCTTCTTCAATGATCCTTTCTGTGTCTGCTTCCTCTGCCTGTTCCTCGTTAGATACAGGTGCGTTGCTTTCAGACATCTGCCTTGGTATGGCATTTATATACACTGGCATGTCTATTATGGTTCTAGTTTCATATTCTGGATGATAAGGCTCATCTGGGATAATCCAGCCTTTATCAACCCTTTTGTTTTCATCAAAATATGTAACATGTCTTATGCCAACAATGCCAGTTTTCAGATTAAAAATTCTATATCCTTTGTGTCCTGGAGCATAGCCAACTAAAATGCCCCTTTCTGTTGTGGAATCCAGCTTATGCCTTCTTTGCTTTGGTACATGAGCATATGCTGTACTTCCAAATGTTCTTATGTGTGACAGGTTTGGCTTCCTACCATGCCATGTCTCATGTGGTGTGCGCTCAGCGCCTTTAGTTGGCATTCTGTTTTGTAGGTACACTGCTGTGAGAATGGCTTCCCCCCATAGTCTTTTAGGGAGATTGCTATCTGACAGCATACATCTGGTCATTTCCACAAGTGACCTAAATTTTCTCTCTGCAACAGAATTTTGCTCTGGTGTATAAGCTACTGTTGTTATATGCTGAATGCCTTCTTGTTCTAGAAATGTGCGCATGCTTTGTGAAGTGAACTCACCACCATTGTCGGTCTGAAGAACCTTTGGTTTTCTTTCAAATTTATTGCTCACCATGGCTACGTATTTCTTCAGCATGTCTGTGACTTGACTTTTCTCTTTCAGCAAATAGGCCACACAATATCTAGAGAAATCATCCAAGAATATTAGCACAAATCTGTTATTTCCCAATGATGGGATATTAAACGGTCCACATAAGTCACTGTGTATTAAGTCCAGCACTTTATTACTCCTATTTCCTGTGTATGCAGGAAATGAGGGTCTCACACCTTTTTGAGTAACACAGTCTATGCATTTCTCCATTTTACCAGCATCTGCACTTATCTGAATGCCAGTGGCCAGTTGCTTACTGTGAAGATCCTGGATCACCTTAAAATCACGATGTCCCAGGCGGCGATGCCAGATTTCCAGACTACATTTACCTTCATTCTTCCTTACTTGCGCCATATGTGAGGCTTCACCTGAAATGTTCAGCTTATAAACATCATTATGCATAAAAGCTTCAGCATACACTTCATCATTTTTAGAGATTGTGCATTTACTGTTTTCAAAATGAATCACAAATCCCTTCTTATCTAATGTAGATACACTAAGCATATTGCAAACTGCTTGGGGAATATACAAGACATCACTTACAGGAATTTCTTTAACTTCATTAGACACTTTGCATTTTAAGAATCCAATACCTTTTGCTTGGATCTTAGCAGTCCCTGCGTTTGCAGTTTTAAGAATACCTTCCTCTGGACACATTTCCTGAAAGAAATCCTTACAATTGGTTAAATGGCATGTGCTCCCCGAATCCAAAATCCAAGTACTTTCATTTGAATTATTATTTACCATAGTCAAAGATTTTTCTGCCATTAGAAAGCCCTTGTGTTTATCTTTGTCCTTCATACATTTCCTGGTTTGAAAATTCTTTAGTTCCATTGGCTTAGGTGAGCTAGAGGGAGTGTTTTGTGTTTCCTTACACCATTTAGATACATGTCCCTCCTTTCCACATGAGTAGCAAATCAGCTTGCCCTTGGGTGGAGTTTTCCCATAGCTCCGCCTTCCTCTGTTCTTTGCCAAGAAATTTGTTTCATTTCTCTCTGACTGACTTTGAGAACACATCTCCTCAGAATCATTTATTATGCATTCCTGCCTTAGTTTTGATGTTGCCTGTTCAAAAGATTGCCCTTCAATGGCCTCATTTACAGACCTAAAAACATCAAACTTCTTTGATAGTGAGGTAAAAAGAAATGCTCTTTTCAATGCATCACACATGGGAATTCCTGAAAGTTCTAACTTTTGAAATGAAGACATAAGATGCATAATGTGATCATTACATTTACTTTTATCCCCTAATTTGGTTTCATTCAACTCTGCCAGCCAAATTGGTTGCTGCTTTGCATATGTAGTTGCATACATAGTTCTCAGTTTATATAAAATGTCCTTTGGTGTATCTTTTCCCTCCACTAATATGGCTTGTTTCTCTGAGAGAGCTTCCAAAAGCATGCACTTCACATAATAGTTTGCATTGTCCCATTCAGCCATATTTTCAGCTGTTCTGTCTTGGTCTAAGCATATATTTAATCCTTTTGCTCGAAGGAGACATATGAATCTTAGTTCCCACTGCTGATAATTAAACTCAGTTAATTTAGGCACCTTGAGAGAATAGAACAATAGTGAATTTCTTCCCTCTGCCATTTTCTTAGCCTTCTGTCTGCTGTGTGGGGGGAGAGAGAGACAGACTGAATCTTTCCTTTAAAACTTAAGAGAAAAAATGTGGCCTTTTTTTCTGCCTGGTAATATTTCTCTTCTTTTTCAATTCCTGGACCCTGGGCCCATAACCCTTTTGTTGGATTATTTGTAGTAAATAATTAGCAGATTTTAGTACACACAGCTTCAGCTTTAGAAATGTTAATTTCTTTCTTCATCTCTCTCTCATTCACCCCTGAATAATTCACTGCTGAGTCACTTTAAGGTTGAAGTAACAAAACATCTGTTTACTCACAGTTTGTAGTTAGATTATAATCAGACAGGCTTTTATATACATATTACTATACATTTGTATTATCAGCTCCTTCCATGTGCTTAGATGGTAATGGATGCTCACACCACCATAGATCCTCTCAGGTTAGGAGAGATCATGAGCTCCATGTGCTCCATGTGCTGCATGTGCTGCATCTAATCCCCACAGGAAGTTACATAGCTGTGTGACCTCTCTAAGTAATTCACATCAGAGGTCACAGAGTAATCACAGAGAAATAATAGGTGACAGGCAATGCATGTAAAATACAATAAATTCCAACAAAGACAGCATAAGAAGAGAAGCAGCTGAGACAAAGACACAGAGAGCTGAGAGAAAGACACAAAGAGGAGAAGAGAGCTAGAACTGATGTCTTGCTTTGTTTGCTGGCAAATAAAGAAGATTTTTCTCTCATACTGGTGTGTGCTGTCTGACTCCTGAAGCATCACAAATTCCTATCTCAATTCCTGCAACAGTTTTAGAGGTTGCAAGCAGCGATTCACAACACACTGCTTATGCCAACATCGGAGCCTTCTGTCTGACCTTTCTATCTATGCAGAAACAGGAAGCTGCATAAGACAGAAGGCTCCAGTGTCAGAATGAGCAGCTTGATGTGAATCACTGCTCGTTGCCGGCAACCTCTAAAACAAGAAGACAACTTTGAAAAAGCATAGGGGTGGGGAGGGGAGAGGGAGGGATGCCATTGGGCACTAAAGAGCAAAAGGGAGACAAGATCGAACGCAGGTGGGGGAGAGGAAGGAAGTCATGGGTGCTGATGTCACTTCCTGAGCCCAAAGAAGTGCCGGAACGCCATTTTGCTCCATTCTGGCACAAATTAAACCCTGACTACATCAACTGGCTCACCTTTATCCACATGTTTAGTATGAACATTCTGATTTCACCAATGTTTTGTTATTCTTCTTTCTTATGTAAAATCAATAACATGTATTGCAACAACAAAGGGGCCTCACTGTATGAGACTCTGCCTATGAATGCTACTTACACATGCAGGACCGGCCTCAGGCAGGGGCGACAGCGACGGTGGCACAGGGCCTTGTACTGGTAGGGGCCCCGTGCTGCCAACCCTGACATATCTGTGACATCAGCTGCATAGTTTAAAATGCCTGCCTGTGGGGTCCGGATCTCTCCCTCCTTTCTCTCAGCATGAAACAAAGTCTGTCCTTCTTTCCCCCAGTCCAGAGCAGGGTAGGGCAGTTCACACCTACCAGATCAGCAGCCCCCAACTCTCCAAACACCTCTGTCCATTCACCCCAGCTACTAAAAAGGAGAAAACTAAGAACTCTGCTCCCACTCCTTCCCAGGACGGCACCTAAAGGGGAGGTGAGAAGAAGCTGTTCCCTACCTGCGGTGTGCCATCCCCCCCCCCCCCCCCATACCGATGTACAGAGTAGATGTTCCTTCTTCCAGTACCATGTCATCCATGATACAGGTGAGGAGCTTTTCTTGCCTACTAGGGCTACTGGTAGGTAAATCAGGGGTGTTGCTTATTTGAGCTGGTCCTGTTTATGGTGTTTCCTAATGTTTTCAGTTATTTCTAGCTGGAAGAAGGGTTCTCTTCCTGAAATCTGCTCAGCATGCACTGAGCTGCTGGGCGGGAATGAGCACCAGCTAAAACACTGATGTTGTCTCTTTTTCTTCTTTCTGCAGTTAGAGAGTAGGAGCCAAATGATCCCTTCCTGGACACCGGAGTTTGCTCAAGCATGGAGCTGTAGGGTTACCATATGTCCAGTTTTACCCGGACATGTCCTCTTTTTGAAGACACTGCCAGATATCCGGGCAGGCTTTGCCAGCCTGCCCATCCGTCCAAATTTGCAGACGAACGGGCAGGCTTGCGGGCGGATGGGCAGGCGGGCCTCAGGGTATCCTATCCCCCCCTCCTCTCTTTTATCTTATTGTAGTGCCCTGGTGGTCTAGTGGCCTCATTGGGGCAGAAAAGAGCCCCCTCTTTCCTGCCCAGTGCGGCTGCAGACCTGTCTTGCTCCCGGTGCCACTTCAGAATGGCTGCTGAGAGTTCAAGCGGTAGCCTTGCGACACTTCCGCAGAAGTCTTACAAAGTCACTGCTTGAACTCTCGGCAGCCATTTTGAAGCGGCACCGGGAGCAAGACAGGTCTACAGCCGCGCAGGGCAGGAAAGAAGGGGCTCTTTCCTGCTCTGAAGAGGCCACTAGACCACCAGGGCGTTACAATAAGGTACAGGAGGGGAGAGGAGGGGTAGTGAATGGAGTCATGTGAATGGAGGGAGTCTGGAAAAATGGGGAGGGGATATACATGGGGGGAGAGAGAGGGAATCTGATTTTCCTGGGGGGGGGGGAGTCAAAGTGACAGGGGGCGGGGCAGGGTGTGAGAGGCGGGGTGGGTGTGACAGGGGGGGCTGGGCAGGGTGGGGCATGTGTCCTCTTCTTAGTGCAAATATGGTAACTCTATGGAGCTGGCACCTATGATGATGTCTGAGGGTTGAACCCCTTTCTGTGTTTCTCGGAGCTAAATCTTCTTCCCTTTTCAGTAGGTGTTTGTTGTTGTCTTCAGATTATATTAAAGAAATTAGGAGTGCTGCTATTTAGTTTTCTTTCCTCTCTGTCCTCAGCTGTTGTGCTTCCCTTCCCGCACAATCATTGTTGATTTTCAGACTACCTCTTAAATTTCGTTTAGTGAGCAGCTTGCAATAGGACCTTTCAAAACAGGCATCATGCATGCCTTGTTTGGTAAATTTCTGTTCCATTTTTTGGAGAGTTAATTGTGGCTAGATCAATGAGATTTAATCCATTTTACAGAATGTTTTCTAAAATTGAATTTGTTAAGTAAGCATAAAACAAAAAACAATTACTTTTTTTTATTGGACTAATGAAATATTCTTGAGTAGCAACGGGAAACTAATTCCCTTCCTCATATACTACTACTTATCATTTCTATAGCACTACTAGATGTATGCAGCACTGTACATGTGATATGCAAGTACTCTCTCTGCCCCTTGTGGGCTCACAATCTAAGGTTTTGTTTTTTTGTACCTGGGGCAATGGAGAGTTAAGTGACTTGCTCAGGGTCACAAGGAACTGCAGTTCCCCAGGATCACAGCTGACTGCACTAACCATTAGGCTACTCCTCCACTCATATCAGAACAGAATGAGTAATAAATAACACCAGAAAATATAAGTACTTTGGAGAACAAAACGTATTGGCCCATGCAGGGAAAATAGACAAACGGTAGGTAGGACTGGAAGTGGCATCTTTCAGCTTTAAATTGACCCCACTTTCTTTCTCCAGTGGGAAACAAATAGGACTCACCGTAAATCTTAAATAAAAAAAAAAAAATTGGGAAAAAAGCCTTGTCATTTGGGGATGGGGTGGGACTAGGCAATGGGTCGGGGGGTCCCGCAATTCAGTGGCGTACCAAGGGAGGGGGGGCGGTGGGGGTGGTGCGCCCCAGGTGCACGCCACTGGGGGGTGCCGCACGTCTGTCGGCAACGCTCGTTCCCTGCTCCCTCTGCCCCGGAACGGATTACTTCCTGTTCTGGGGCAGAGGGCGCAGGGAATGAGCGAAGTCGACAGACGCGCGGCACCCCCCCAGCAGATAAAGATGCACCCGGGGGGGGGGGGGGGTCTGTCGTTTCACCGCTGGGGGGGGTGCCGCGCGTCTGTCGGCAACGCTCGTTCCCTGCTCCCTCTGCCCCGGAACAGGAAGTAACCCGTTCTGGGGCAGAGGGAGCAGGGAACGAGCGTTGCCGACAGACGCGAGGCACCCCCCTAGCAGGTAAAGATGCACCCGGGGGGGGGGTGTCCATCGTTTCGCCAGGGAGGTCGCACTGCACCCGGGGGGGGGGGGCGCATCGGCGCTCCGCCCTGGGTGTCAGCCACCCTAGGAATGCCACTGCAGCAATTACTAAGACTGGCCTTGTGCACATGAGTGGTGCTGTGATCCTGGGGCACACTGCTTTATACACACCTTGCCAGGCTGCTCCTAATTGATCTCCATGCCCTCATGGAGACGTTGTGGGTTGCAGGTGGTGGTTCTTGAAAATTCCTCATGAGGACCAGGATCTCTGTCTCTGGTATACTGAAATTGGGCTCCCTCAAAAGAGACACAACTGGCCACACTGAGAAACATTCCTCCATCCACAGGAGATATATATGCATGTTTTTCATGTAGAGAGAATGTTCTGCAATTGCCATGGGTGTTTTCTCAAAACGAGGACTAGTACCGCCATTGCATATTTTGCGTAGTGTATGATTGGCAGAGATGTTTATCTCAGAATGTCTATGACATGTGTAGTGTGTCCTCTAAACATTTTTTTTTGTTTATTTTCCAATATCGGAACATGTTTATTTATTTATTACATCATGGACTTGCATCTTTAAATGTTTTCTGGTAAATGTTTATTTTGCCATTTGAACATCATATCAAAAATGTCCCTCATAAGATACAAATATACTAATAGTAACTTTTGGAGTCAGAATACATAGGTCTAATAACAATAAAAAATACAGAGGTCTAACAAGAGGAAAGCATTTAGGAGTCCTTTTACTAATGTGCACTAATGGATTTAGCACACGCTAACAATTAGGGAACGCTAAATGATAAGATGCCTATTATATTCCTATGGTTATCCTTATAATTTAGCGCACACTAAATCTGATAGCAGGCCTTAGTAAAAGGACCACTTAGTTTGCTGGTGCATATGCTATATAATAAAGCTCACCTCCAACATTCTGAGGCTGCCTGGTGGCTTCCAGTAGAGTAGATCGTGACGTCAGGGAGAGGGGAGGAGCCACAAGTGTCCAATGTGGAGGTGGAGTAGGGAAACGTCAGGGAGAGGGGAGGAGACGCGAGTGTCCAATGTGGAGGTGGAGGAGTAGGGAAACATCAGGGGCAGGGGAGGAGCCACGTGTCCAATGGGGAGGGGGAGGAGTAGGTACTCCTCCCCCTGCCCAGGAATCCGAACGGCGCGCCAGCGAGGGCCAACAGTCTGCATCCTCCTCTCCTGCAGCCGATACCATGGGACATTGTCAGGAGGTTGAGAAGCTCACGCCCGCGCTGCAGCACATGGGAGCGGGGAGCAGGACTCGGATACCGGCGATCGTGCTGATTGCGGAATACCTTGCTAGCACCTGTTTCATTGCTTTCTGAAACGGGCCTTTTTTTACTAATATATAAATAAATGAAAATAAATGAACAATGAATAAATAACAAATGGTTTAATGATAGCAAAAAATTACACAGACTGTGTGATGTCAGCTCATTGGAAATAAACCCAAAGCGTAGGCGTTCACTGCAAGGTCTTTTTAACTCTGAAAATCTGATAAAATGGACAGATTGGTCCTATAAAATCCAGGGTAGTCAGGGAGGTTCGACATATCCAGTAATGGCAAGGGTAGAGCGGTATGATCTGACCTTCTGGGTGTAGCATCGAGGGAGAAGGTTCAAGCATTAGCTTATGAGTTGAATGTATCCTTAGTCAGACATGAGTTCAAGAGTCTCCTCTGCAACTGATCCTCACTCCCTAAGTTTGAAGGACCCACTTGAAAACAAGGTATATACCTTCCCTTGGCTTTCCCCAGCATAGGCATTTCAATTGTCAACATCAACAAGAATCCATTCAAGTGTATTGATTGTCAGGCTTTGCAGTGCTTTGTTATCTTTCATATGCATGATAAGTTTCCTTTTTTGTTTGGCCCAGGTCCGCCAAGAGGCGGGGGGGGGGGGGGGGCAAAATTCCCCGGGCCTAGGCCTCTAAGGGGAGCCTGGCGCCGGGGTCTCTCTCTCTCTCTCTCCTGTTTCTGATAGGACCCCAGCGATCGCATCCCAACAGGAGCAGGAGAGAGAAAACTCCAGTCCTGGGCCCCCCTTGGAGGCTGGGGAGGACCCAGAGGAGTGAACACTGCAGGTCTTCCTCCAGCGCTGCTCTTCTGCCCATTGCTTGCTGAGCAGCTGCTTTTCTTCTCAGGGCCACGGGATCCCCGCCAGCCCAGGTATTTGAAATTGTGACTTGCGGCAGCGGCGATGATCGTGAGGGGGGCGGCGGACATGCCCCAGGCCCGGTTCAGTCTCTCAGCGGCCCTGGTTTGGCCTATCACTTTATTTTCATCCCAAAACATTATTGGCTCTATAACTGATAAATATTAGATCTTATTTTCCGAAGTCTTTCTTCCTAGATAGAATGCAGGAGAGAACCTTTGCAAACGAGCACCCATAAACAATTATGCATACTTCAAAACTCTTCACAAGCTACACATTAGTCAAGTGCTCTAATTAGTACATTTATTGATTGCTCAATGTATTTTTTAACCAAATGGCTTTAAGTTATGTGCAATGATAAGCATGAATTTGTGATGCAGTCTGTGACAGCTGTGGTAATGCAGGACAATTCCCAGTGGTCTGTGAGCATGGCGTCTCCTGGCAGAGTCTGACCAGGGGCAGCAGCTGTCAGGAGTTGATTGTTTTATTTATGAGCCTGTAGCATAGACTGGGATTCTCTCTGGGAATTTCTTTCCTCTCAGTAACGGAGACCAGGTAGCAATGAATAACAACTGTCTTCAAAATACCAAGCCATGAGTTTCAGCAGGACTCAGCTCAGCTTCAACAATCAAGCATCATAACTTTTGGCAGCTTTTCCTGACACAGAAAGTGAACACTTTCCATGTTGGCATGGATGATCACAAAGGTCAGTTTGATATCTGAGTCAGAGAGAGCATTTGGAATTAAACCAAGAAAACAATACCAATTATTTTTTTTTTTACTTTAGGTATAGAATTGTGATTTGGGCATCTTGGGAATGTATTCCTACTTCTCTTTAAATTTGTGACACAAACGGCCTTATTTTCGAAAGTGATGGGCGCCCACATTTCGACCCAAATCAGGAGATGGGCGCCCATCTCACAAAGGTGCCCAAATCAGTATAATTGAAAGCCCTTAGAGCTATGGTAATGGTGTAGACTTGTGGGCAGTGGGTTTTGGGGGGGGGGATTTGGGGGGGCTCAGCACACAAGGGAAGGGTGCTATGCACCTGGGAGCTACTTTAAATTTTTTTTTTAATTTGTAAAAGTGCCCCCTAGGGTGCCCAGTTGGTGTCCTGGCATGTGAGGGGGACCAGTGCACTACGAATCCTGGCCCCTCCCACGACCCAATGCCTTGGATTTGTTTGTTTTTGAGCTGGGCGCCTTCGGTTTCCATTAACGCTGAAAAACGATAGCGCCCAGCTCAAAAACGCCCAAATCCTAGGCATTTGCCCCGCACAACCCATATTATCGAAAAAACGATGGGCGCCCATCTTTTTTCAAAAATACGGTTTGTCCCGCCCCTTCGCATGGCCGCCCACGGAGATGGGCACCCACTTTCGATTATGCCCCTCCACGTAATTTTGCATATAAACTGACTATTAAATCACAAATATTTCACTTATCTGAATAACAATCCTCAACATCCAGCCAACACTATTTATGCAGTGTGAGGAATGTTATGTTGGCTGGATGCAGAAGATTGTTATTCAGGTAAAGTACAGTAAATGACGGCAGATAAAGACCTACATGGTGCATTCAGTCTCCCCAACAAAGTGGCCAGAGCCCCACCTGCCATTCTGTGCAGGTTATAGTCATAGTCATTCATGGCTAATCACTGGATGGCAATTTGCCATCAGGCCAACCACATATAAGCAGTTAAATACGACTCAGTCTTGGAACAATATATGTTATATGTTAAAACCAAAAGTATTGCTAACAGTATTTAACTTGCTAATTTCAACATTAAGATGTCTTCTCCTCCCTTTTGAGGTGCACAGCACCCTTACTCATAACATATGATATTAAAGTGATACATAATACACAGTCTTGATATTCTTCTGTCTTTTGCCATTTGTGGGACACAGACCATAGACGTCTGTCCAGTAGTTGCCTTAGTTCCCAACTACTGGAGTTGCTGAATCTGTATCTGTTTTTTTCCATTTGCAAAACACAAACTGTCTGGTACCGGTCTTAGTTCCCAACTACTGTTGCCCAATATAACACCTCAACAACCATGTTTTGATTCCATCCTCTTTCTACTTAGGCATCCCCTGTGTATATCCCATGCATTTTTTAATTCCCTCACCATTTTAGTCTCTACCACCTCTACCAGGAGGACACTCCAGGCATTCACTACCTTCTTTATGAAAGTATTTCCCGACTTTACTCCTAAGTCTACCACCCTGCAACCTCAATTCATGCCCTCTAGTTCTACCACTTCCCTGTCTCTGGAAGAGATTTATTTGTATATTAATACCTTTTAAGTATTTAAATGTCTGTATCATATCTCCTCCTATCTCTCCTTTCCTCTAAGGTATACGTATTCAGGTCTTCTAGTCCTTTTTTTCATATGCCTTTTGGCACAAACCCTGTATCATTTTTGTTGCCTTTCTCTGAATCACTTCAAGTCTTTTTATGTCCTTGGAGAGATACAGCCTCTAAAACTGAACATAATACTCCAAGTGTGGCCTCACCAATGACTTGTCATGGGACATCAACACCTCCTTTCTTCTGCTTCTGACCTGGATTGGCCACTGTTGGAAACAGGATACTGGGCTTGATGGACCTTCGGTCTGTCCCAGTATGGCAATGCTTATGTTCTTATGTTGCTATGCCTCTCTCTATGCAGCCTGGCATTCTTCTGGCTACAGCCACTACCTTGCCACATTGTTTTGCCGCTTTGAGATCCTCAGACACTATCATCCCAGGGTCCCTTTGTTGATCCATGCACATCAGTCTCTCACCCCCTAGCACATTCTGCTCTCTTGGATTTCTACATCTCCAGTGCATCACTTTGCACTTCTTTGTATTACATTTTAACTGCCAAACATTAGACCGTCCTTCTAATTTTTGTAGATCCCTTCTCTTATTATCCACTCCCTCTGGGATTTTCATCTGTTGCAAATCTTGGAGTCATCCGCAAAAAGCCAACGTTTCCTTCTAACCCTTCAGCGATGCCACTCAGAAATATATTGAATAGAATCAGCCCCAGTACTGATCCCTGAGGCACTCCACTACTTACCTTATCATCCTATGAGTACCTTTGCATTCTGTCAGTCAACCAGTTTCCAATCCAGTCCACAAGTAGACTACATCTAGCACATGTCTGCAATTCAATTCTCTGATCACCCAGTCAAGAAATCAATCAGATTCGTTTGGCACGATTTTCCTTTGGAAAAACCATGTTGCTTTGAATCTTGTAACCCTTGGACTCCAGGAAATTCAGTATCCTTTCCTTCAGCAGCACCTCCATTACTTTTTTGACCACTATAGTAAGGCTTACCGGCCTGTAGTTTCCCACGTCTTCTCTGTCTCCATTTTTGTGAAGGACCACATCTGCTCTTTCCTAACCCCAGGGAATCTTTCCCATCTCCGAGGATTTACTAATCAAATCATTAAGAGGACCTTCCAAATGTTCCAGGTAAATGGAACGGTTGCCATTTAATATATAGTTTATATGACAAAAAAAGTATATCTGGGATAATTAACTGAATTGTGGACTAATGATATGAAAAAGTCGTTAGAGCAGTCATTAAAGTGATCATGTGACTCTGTGCACTGAGGTCCTTTAACAAGGACAAATTACATAGTAGATGATGACGGCAGAAAAAGACCTGCATGGTCCATCCAGTCTGCCCATGACAAACTCATATGTGTATACCTTACCTTGAAGTTGTACCTGTCCTTTTCAGGGCACAGACCATATAAGTCTGCCTAGCAGTATTTCCCGCCTCCCAACCACCAGTCCCGCCTCCCATCACCGGCTCTGTTACAGACCGTATAAGTCTGCCCTCCCCTATCCTCGCCTCCCAACCACCACCCCCTCTTCCCCCCAACTGCTCAATTGTTTGTAGTATTGAGGTTTGGTGTGCTACTTAGGGTGGGAAGTATATATTTTATAAAGGTATCAACAGTGCAAGACTCATTTAATGACTCCCTGTAATGCATTCTCACCTATAAATTTATGCCTGTTCTGAAAAAGTAAATGTACATGCATTCTCATAACATACATGGGTATGTTCCAGCTCTTTCCCAGCTCCACCCAAATTATGTCTCTGAGAACACCTATGTGCAAACTGCGTAAAAGTTGGCACAATTTTGCAGTGCACCATACATACCCATGCACAACTTTTTTGAAATAATATTTTTATTAAGTTGCCAAGAAAAACAAGAAGACTATACCTACAAATCATACATTAACTATTGTATGATACAAAGAATATTGTAATAACTAACAGCAACAACACAACTCAGGCAATGAATATTGTATTTTAAACTTTCTCCCCTCTACTTATAACCCCCCTCCAATACGGTCTAAGAATCCAGACCTCATCAAGTCTAGTTGTGCTCTTATACCATATTCAGATAGAATTTATTTACCCCCTCCCTTTGAATCCCCTCCCTCATTCATTTGCTTGTTTCAGTCACTTCTAGTTTATTTACCCCTTCCCTTTTAATTCCATTCTAATCCCCTCCCCCAATACCCTTGTACAACTTTGTAACAGCCATTTTCTACATATAAAATATAATTTATATACAAAAACAGCTTTATAAAATTACCCTAATATATATATATATAATAAGTATCTAAGGCTTGATTTAGTCAGTGGCTAAAACCAAACCTTAGTTATTTCAGTGAGTGATTCAGGTCACAACTACTACTACTTAACATTTCTAAAGCGCTACTAGGGTTACGCAGCGCTGTACAGTTTAACAAAGAAGGACAGTCCCCGCTCAAAGGAGCTTACAATCTAAAGGACAACATGTGCAGTCAGCTTACAATCTAATAGACAACATGTGCAGACAGTTAATTGGGGCAGGAAGGAGATTTGTTTTCCAACATGTGACGTTGAAAATATCTTATTGGTATGAGTATTAGAAACACTCTATTACAAAATGGCCTTATTGTAGCAAGTATTCTAATTTTTAAACAACTCCCTCAATTTTAGAATATGCTGTAGTATCTTCTCTCCATATTACACTTTTGTTTTTAGCTCTTTATTTTCTTGTTTCAATCCCTTCTTGTGTTCTGTTGCTCCTTCTCAATTCGTCCTTTGTCTCTTTCTCTCAGTCAGTGTTCCAGTTGGCAAAAAAAAAAAAGTGAAAGTGTCAGAAGTCACAAACTTTGAAGCTCTTCTGTCTGCCAGCACTTAGAGATCTGGAGCTTGGGTTTCCATGGCTCCTGCCAAGCCTATGTCCCTGCCTCCTCCTGCTGAAGCTCTTTGGCTCCATTCCCTTCCAGGCAGGCTTTAATCTATGCATGTCCCCAAATGCACTAGCCATTGACCTGTGCTCAGAATGCTAGAAGCATTTTTATCCCTGCCCATGTCATGAGTGATGGAAAGCTGTGGAAACTGGACAGGTGTCTTGGACTGAAATAGTTTTACTTACACTGAGGATGCGAGATCCAGTGGTTACATCAGTGTGCATGATCAGCTGATTTACTGGCCTCTACCACTAATACGTATTTCTATAGAGCTACTAGATGTATGCAGTGCTATACACAAACACATAAGAGACAGTACCTGCTTGGCAGAACTCACATCTATTCAAGACAGACAAACAGGGCATTAAGAGATTAGGGAGTTTGATTTGATTTAACTTAATATACTGCTTAAAGCAATTTACATTAAAATAAGCAAACTACAGGTGAATGAGTTAAGATTTCAGGATAGAGAAAACCATGGTTGTGCTACTGAAAATTAGGATGTGAGGCCTACCTGATTGTTAGAAACACTGAGCCCAATATTCAGACTGCGGGAGTTACATAGAAACATGACGGCAGATAAGGGTCAAATGGCCAATTCAGTCTGCCCATCCTCAGTAACCACTAATTCCTCCGTTCCCTAAGAGACCCCGTGGCTAACTCCCGTGGTTGGCGCTGAGCCAGGATATTCAATGCTGAGCCATTTACAGTGACCAGAATTGAACATCTGGTTTATTTTTGGCCGATTCCAACTTAACTGGCCAAGTCGATATTCAGCACTGGCGGTTAAGTTGAAACCGGCCAAAGATATTTTAGGTATTCACGCAGTCAAATATGACCGCTAAACTCATGCTGCAAATTCGCGGATATCTGGTTATGTGGCATTTAACCAGCCAGGTGCTGATCTTGGCCAGTTAAATGCTTTTGAATATTGGGGGGACTGTCTTTTTAAACCACATAATTTCTTCTCTAAGAGACTGCTACAAGATCATGTTTTTTTCTCATATTTTTGCTTCAGGGAGAGCCTTCTAGTACAGAAAAATACATGTTTGGCCCCCTCTTATCAGTTTATGAAGAACACAAGGCAAAGCAAGATGGGATCATCTCCTGATTCTCATTGAAGCCTGGATACCTGTTGTAAACAAGTTTTTTTTTTACATGTTTCTCTGTTTCTGATTGTCTCTAAGGATCACCACCTCTTGAGCAGAAAGTATAATCTCTATTGTATAATCTTGTTATTTGGAACAATTATTTGGAGGACATTTAGACTGGGGGAAATCTGTTTGGGTTTCTCCATCAGCCTCAGTGACACAAACTATGGGCCCTGTTTACTAGGGTGCACTAGTGTTTTTAATGCCCATATTCCTATGGGTATGTAAAAACGCTAGCGAGCCTATAGCACGGAATAGTAAACAGGGCCCTGTGTATTTTATTGCACATAGAACAGTCTGGACTCTGTAAGCTGGCTACATTTTTGAAAGATAGGCAAAAACAATTGTTGGAACTGTTGGAATGTGGGACACTCTCACAGAAGTCCTTAATGGATGAACACTCATATAACATATGTAAGAGTTGAGGTCTGCCACCTTTGCACTAGGCAGGCAATTAACCAAGCAATCCTCATGTCCAACAGCCAACCAGCTATCTACATGGCTAATGATTTTAATTTCTAACTAATATGGCTGTCCTAACCCCCTCCTGGGCAGAAGCCCCTGGGGATGTATCCTCAGTGCGAGAGGATATTGCATCCTCTGGGGGACAGGTCCTGGCTACAGGATCACTTCCTGCCTCTCCAAGGTGATGCTTTCCCTTTAGGAGACCTTTCTCCACCATGACAGCACAGAGGTTGCCAGACTGGAGGTGGGACCTCTCTACTACATCCCTGTAGGCCTTCTCTATATACAAGGAAGGGAGTAGGAAAGGTAGGCTCTTCCAAAGGAACCGGAGACAACGAATATAGAAAATCAAATCGTTATTCAATTGAAAACACTGACATACTTGACTCTTCTATGTGCAATAAAATACATAGGCCCTGTTTACTATTCCGTGCTATAGGCTCGCTAGCGTTTTTAGCACACACTAATGCTAGAGATGCCCATAGGAATATGGGCATTAAAACCGCTGCTGTTAGTGATCTGTAACCTGTTGTTAAAATTGTCCGTAGTACCTGAAGATTGGAGGGTGGCCAATATAATGCCTATTTTTAAAAAGGGATCTAGGGCTGATATGGGAAATTACAGACCAGTAAGCCTGATGTAAATGCTGGGTAAAATAGTGGAAATACTATAAAGAATAAAATCATTGAACAGAGACACAAACATGGGTTTAATGGGACAGAGTCAACATGGATTCAGATGTCTATTAGTTTAGGTTTACAAGTCGACGACTGACAGCATGGATGCTGCAAACATGGAATCACAATGTTGTAGGATATGTTGGAGGAGCAGTTGGTTATAGATTTAATAGACTGCCAAATTTCCAACCAGAAGGAATTAACAGATGAGAAGTCCAAAAGTATGTGCCTCAGAGAGCCGAAGGAAGTAGAACAGTGCCAACAGAGATCATTCTGATGAAGCTTGGCTCTCCACATTTTCTTGGGGGTCGATATTGCACAATGTAGAAAACAATATACTGAGGATGTGTCTCCAGGAGCTTCTGCCCAGGAGGGAAGGGTTAAGACTGCTGTTGTAGTCGGTGATTCGATCATTAGACATGTAGATAGCTGGGTGGCTGGTGGGCATGAGGATCACCTGGTCACTTGCCTGCCTGTTGCGAAGGTGGCGGACCTCATGCGTCACCTAGATAAGATTTTAGATGGTGCTGGGGAGGAGCCTGCTGTCTTGGTACATGTGGGTACCAATGACATAGGAAAACATGGGAAGGAGGTTCTGGAAGCCAAATTTGTGCTCTTAGGTAGAAAGCTGAAATCCAGGTCCTCTAGGGTAGCATTTTCAGAAATGCTCCTTGTTCCACACGCAGGACCCAAGAGGCAGGTGCAGCTCTGCAGTCTCAATGTGTGATTGAGACGATGATGCAAGAATGAGGGATTCAGATTTGTTAGGAACTGGACAACATTCTGGAGAAGGGGGAGCTTAGGAGGCAAATCTGCAACAGGGCACCACAATTTAGGGGCCTTCTTTCCATGGGCTGTGAGCCTATTCTATGTGAACATGTATGCATATGTGTTCTTATAGAATACTAGCATAAATGGGCACTGGCATGCCTAAACAGAGGTGCACTCACTTCTTCCAGGCATAATTATAGAATAGCAGATAGGTGTGTGCCTGCAATTTATGCACAAGTTTGCACTTATGTGTGCAAATTACAGTATTCTATATATTTAAGTGCACAAATGCATTTAAATTTAGGCATCCTGTTATAGAATGGTGGTGTTAGTGTCCTTTATTACCTTGGCTATTAGGGATTCAGCTTGGAAGACCTCAATTTCTATTTTTATTTCCCTCCTGTTGGTTTCCTCTTGTTCCTTGGGGTTTTTGCTAAATTAGAACCAGGCAACTATTACAGCTGTTTTATTGTAAATTAGGTTTATTCCCTCAGCCCCTTCTCTCCATAACCAGGTGACTATTCTTGGTAAGGGGCCACAGATCACTGTTCCTTAGTGGCTGGTATGTTTGTACCCCAATTTCTACCTGTAAGTATCACTGTTATATGATGAATTCCCTCAACCTTCATGGGTTACTTCCTAAACAGTATTCCCACCCTGATCTACAGTAGTTGAGGTTGGTACCTGAATTATCTTCTCTATGCACTGTACAGTAGTGCCAAACAGCAGGTAGCCAAGTCATTACCATTTTAATTATTTGCATTCTTTATATTTTTTCAGCCTTTGAACACATACAAGCTAACTTTTCAAATTGACTGAGGGTGTGTGTGTGTGCTAAAGTCAGTAGTCTTTTCTTGACACACTGAAGAAGGTAAATGAGTGTGGAACTAGATTTACATTGGACTTAGATACTGTAGATTTTATTTTATGCTACTTGTTTTGCTTTTGAAGCTAGAGTATGCAACTTAATTGGGACAGCTAATGAGTTTTTCCCCTTTGTGTCCTTATTCTGCATTAATATAAATGGAGGAAAAATGTTACCAGCAAAAGCTGCAGCTCCAGCCACAAACCGGGGGGGGGGGGGGGGGGGGGGGGGGGGAGGCAGTTCTATAAATTGGCACCTCAGTTTGGGTGCCCTATAAAGGGCACACTTAGCACCAATTCTATAATGGCTTATGGGCACACCTACGCCATTACAGAATACTGGCACAAACCAACATTTGCATGCCAAAAGGTAGGCACACAATAGCTGGCGTAAGTGGCTGCACATGCCCACGCTCCATCCACTAATGTGCCCCCCCCAACCAGTTATGTAATTTAGGCCCACTGTTTATTGAATAGCATATAGCATTTACATGCATATCTGCCAATTATTGGTAGCAATCGTAAGTGCTACTGTTCTATAAAATTTAGGTGTGCTAGTTTATAGAATTGCAGAGAAGCCAAGCTACCCTGTGGCTGGACATTTATAGACAATTCTGGATTTCTCACTACCTCATCCTAGTGTATTATCTATCATATTATGGGTCTTGCAGCATTGATTGCAATGGTCAGGATCGGGCACTACAAACTCCATGCTGCGTTGGGGATGTAAGTTCAACACAAGGACTGTCTCAAAACCTCCAGCCTTGAACTAGATAACTTGCAGCTCTGGAATTACTTTTAGGCGGTTGTTCATCATCAGGTCGCAGAAGAACGAACCTATAGGTGTACCAAGAGGGCAGCTGCTGAAGGAAAAATTAGCCACAGCTACCTTAAGTGCAGAGCAACAGAGAATTCCACCAGAAGCATTTCTACAGACACAAAGACATTGCAACAACCTTCACTTTTCCGGGTCTCAAGTACAAACCGTCCAATTTTAAGACTCTTATGTTTTTCATTCTAACTATTCAACCGGTTATGTCCAAAGAGAGGCTTGGAACGCATGGTTCCGCCCGGCCAGCACGAACCTTCTACTTCCGCCTCCCCTGCCGTCGCGACTCGCTACGCTAGTAGTAAATACTACGTGATCTGCGGAGACGGTAAGTTTGTCCCACGTGAGTCCCCATCTCGGGAGGGGCCGCACGGTGACGGCGCGCGGAAGGACTGTCACTGACTGAGTAAGGAAATGAATTGGGCTGGGCGTTCAGTGTACCAGCGAGTAGTACCTCATGATGCTGGGAATTTCATCCTAAATTTAGGATTCTTCCTCTATTGTTATTTATAGAGGGAGGACTGTCCACATTCCATCAAACTGCTCATGTTACTCCTCTCCGTAATCTCAATCCCTTTTCTCTCCATTTGCTGTAGTCGGTACCGATCTCTTTTATCTGACTTCTCCACGTGAACCTTTCTCACCCTTTGCCTTCTCTGTCTGTTACTTTTTCTCACTTTTCCTGCTTGATCTCCCTCTCTGGCAGGAAGAAAGCAGCACTTTATATCACACTAGTAAAAAAGGCTAGCAAGGTTTTCCTTTGAGTGTGTATGTTTGACAGTGAGTGAGTGAGTGTGTGTGTGTGAGAGAGAGAGAGACAGACAGACAGACAGACTGTGACAGAGAGTGTGTGTGTGGGAGAAAGACAGAATATGGATTGATTGTGTGTCAATGCTCAGGTCAGTGTTAATCTTCACTGGAAGAAAGAACCACCCAGAAAATACCCTTATTAATCAATGAATCAAGATGCAAGGATAGGCTTCCCTATCTCTGTCAGTATCTATATAGGCATAACCTTCCTATTTTTTTGTCCAAGCTCTAAATATCAAATTAAGAATTGAAACGTATGACGACGATGGCGGCGGCACTAGCAGCAGCATCGGTAAATGGCATACAGGTTCGGACCAACTCCGTCTCTCAGTTCTGGTCCCACCCTCATTCAAGGGTGGGACCAGAGCTGAGAGACAGACGGGCCGAGCCTGTACGCCATTTACCGATACTGCTGCTGGTGCCTCCGCTGTAACCCCGAACGGGTAACTGAGACTTCAAAAATTCGTAAGGAGGGGGGCTGGCAGTGGATGGGAGGGAGGAAGGGAGGCATGACGACCCTGGAACTGGGAGGGAGGGTGGGAGGGGGGATCCTGGAAGTAGGAGGGAGACTATGAAACTCATGGATCTGGGAGGGACCGTGGTGTGTGTGGGGTGTTGATGTGCTTTGGGTGGGGGGGAGGGGGTGTTTGATGTGCCGGTGGGACTTGGGTGATGCGCCTGGGGGAGGGGTTTCTGTGGTGCCACGCTTGTAGTGTTTTGATGCCCAAGTGGCAGGGAGCGGCGCACTGACAGCTGATTCCCAGGCAGGGGGAGGAGTTCTCCTCCCCTTGCCTTGAAATCAGCTGTGAGTGACGTCATCCTGGATACGGAGCCTAGCTCAGCAACTCCAGGGGCCACGGACACAGGCAGTCCCACATTAGAACGTTGGTGGTGAGAATTATTATATAGGATTTGTCTCCTGTGCTGTCCGCCTTTGCGCTGTGGTTTGATTGATGGCGTGTCCTTTGAGAATACACTATATGGTATTGAAGGCAACTGGTGGTTTGATTGCTGGCGTGTCCATAAAGAATACACTATATGGATTGAAGCCGGCTGGTGGAAGCGACAGATGTAGCATAAAGTGGTATTTGCTTTGGGCTACCCAGAGGGAGAGGAGACTGCACTGCTGTTGAACGTAAAATACCTTGACACTTCATAGATTCTGTCAAGTTTGATCCCATTTTGGTACATATATTTTGAAGTTTGAGGTAGCACCAGAATTGTAAGTTCTATGAAGAAGCATGCATGCATGTGCAAAGTGATGCATGTGGGTAAGAGGAACCCGAATTATAGCTACGTCTTGCAAGGTTCCGCGTTAGGAGTTACGGATCAAGAAAGGGATCTGGGTGTCGTCGTCGATGATACGCTGAAACCTTCTGCTCAGTGTGCTGCTGCGGCTAGGAAAGCGAATAGAATGTTGGGTGTTATTAGGAAGGGTATGGAGTCCAGGTGTGCGGATGTTATAATGCCGTTGTATCGCTCCATGGTGCGACCGCACCTGGAGTATTGTGTTCAGTACTGGTCTCCGTATCTCAAAAAAGATATAGTAGAATTGGAAAAGGTACAGCGAAGGGCGACGAAAATGATAGTGGGATGGGACGACTTTCCTATGAAGAGAGGCTGAGAAGGCTAGGGCTTTTCAGCTTGGAGAAGAGACGGCTGAGGGGAGATATGATAGAAGTGTATAAAATAATGAGTGGAATGGATCGGGTGGATGTGAAGCGACTGTTCACGCTATCCAAAAATACTAGGACTAGAGGGCATGAGTTGAAGCTACAGTGTGGTAAATTTAAAACGAATCGGAGAAAATTTTTCTTCACCCAACGTGTAATTAGACTCTGGAATTCATTGCCGGAGAACGTGGTACGGGCGGTTAGCTTGACGGAGTTTAAAAAGGGGTTAGATAGATTCCTAAAGGACAAGTCCATAGACCGCTATTAAATGGACTGGAAAAATTCCTCATTTTTAGGTATAACTTGTCTGGAATGTTTTTACGTTTGGGGAGCGTGCCAGGTGCCCTTGACCTGGATTGGCCACTGTCGGTGACAGGATGCTGGGCTAGATGGACCTTTGGTCTTTCCCAGTATGGCACTACTTATGTACTTATGTACTTATGTATTAGCAATGTTATCAAGTTATCAAAATGAAAAAATAAGTGTTTCCGTAGAAAATGACCCAGATGAAAAGTTTTATATGTAAGGACGTGGTGGACAGCATAAGAGCAATTTTATGCTGCCAGCCATTGAAGCTTGACCGCTTGTAGGATATTAAGCTCATTTATACAAATTGCTTTTTGTTGTTTTCCTCCTTGATTTTCCAGCATTGCAGTCGGATGAGATGGGTTTTGAATTGAATGTAGGAACTTGTGTACTCCAAACAGCTATGAATACCAGTGAGGCCGCTGGTCAGTCATCTTGGCCAATTAAATCCTGATGGTTTTGCTGGGTGATACCAAGTCATGTCCAAAATGCCAGCACTGATCTGGTTGGTTTTTGAGGAATTATAGGCTGGCCCATGGCTTGTGCTGGGGCAGGCTCCCTTTTCCTGCCCCCTTCTTCTTATCACCTTGTTGGATGGTAAGCGGCCACTACTAACTCATTTGTGGGGTGCTAGGGTCTGCTGCCCCCAGCACAGCTACTCTGTGACCTGCTTCTCCTGTTTTTATCACACTGATAATCGGGGGCGGACTGTGAGTGGTTTAGGCCCCCTGCCTGGCCGCCGCCTGACACCCTTCTGCTGCCCTGGACCTACCTGAAGGGCCCTGGTGGTCTAGTTGTCTCTGGGGGGAGTCTTGGCTGCCATTTTTAAAATACAGCGGTGTCGGGCAGGGGGAATAGCGGCATAACAACAGGCAGGAAAGAACTTGTTCTTTCTGCAGAGGCCACTAGATCACCAGCAGTGCATCTTTAAAGGTAGGACTGGGGAAGGCTGTAGTATGCGGCCTGCATCCGGACAGAGCCTCTGGGCCCTCGGGCACTGTCCAGTTGTCTGAATGGTCAGTCTGCTCCTGCTGATAATGATAATGAAACAGAATGCTGTGTGTATTCTGTAAAGCCCTGAAGTGAAATCATAATATTTATTTATCACATTTGTATCCCACCTTTTCCCAACTGATTGCGGGCTCAAAGTGGCTTACAATAATATTATGGTAAAGTTACGATGCAAGAAGTACAATTTTTGCGACTTGAGAGCAGGATAGAAATAAGTTAACAGTGATAGGTTTTGAAGTAAGATATAATTAACAATTATTCGGTAGTAAATAATAAGAAGATAAGGTGTAATTAGAGTCCATTGGATCTTATAATAGTAAGGGATAATTCTGATTATGTTGAACCTGAGGAATAAGCCTTCTTGAACAATACTGTTTTCAATGATTTCCTAAAATTTAGGTAGTTCTGGGTAGTTTTTGTTAATTTGGGTAAGGCGTTCCACAGTTGAGCGCCATTGTAAGTGAAGTTTGAGGCGTAAATTGATTTATATTTTAAGCCATTACAGTCTGGGTAATTAAGTTCAGATATGATCGTGAGGAACTGGTTCTGTTTCTGGGTGGTAAATCAACCAATTCAAGCATGTGTTCTGGTACCTCACCATAGATTATTCTGTGGATTAATGTGCATATTTTAAATATGACACCGCAAGGTGGTATTGAGCAGCTGAAGCCTGGCAACTAGCAGAAGAACCGATATTTTTTTTTCCAGTAGTTTTGGCTAATGGTCCTTTGTGTACAAAATAGAGCTAGAGATAAGTGTGGTGAGTGATTTTCATCTACAAACACATTGCTAAATTATTTTGTAGAACAAATGCCTCATTCAGTGCTGCCAACGTATGATTTTTTTTTTATAGGCTGCTAGATCTGTAGTAACCTAACTTTATGAAAATGTATTTCACCATTGCCATTTTATGCATTACTGTTTCTTGGTGTATAAAGAGAATATAAGCTTTGCCTTACTGGGACAGACCAAAGATCCATCAAGCCCAGTATCCTATTTCCAACAGTGGCCAATCCAGGTCACAAGTACCTGGTAAGATCCCAAAACAGTAAAACAGATTTTCTGCTGTTTATCCTAGAAATAAGCAGTGGATTTTCCCAAGTCCATCTTAATAATGGCTTTGGACTTTTCTTTTGGGAAATTATCCGAACCTTTTTTAAACCCTGCTAATCTAACTATTTTCCAGAGTTGAATTACATATTGAGTGAAGAAATATTTTCTCCGGTTTGTTTTAAATTTACTACTTTGTAGCTTCAATGTGGGGCCCTAGTATTTTTGGAAAGAGTAAACAAGCGATTCACATCTGCCCACTCCACTCCACTCAGTATTTTATAGACTTCAGCTGTCTCTTCTTCAAGATGAAGAGCCTGTGGAGCTGTATTTGAGGGTGGTTGTAAAGCGTTTTCGAAAATGCATCAAGGAGTGGACATTTATGCACTGGTTATGTGTGATGGGAGCACCCATTTTACAACCATAAATGTCCAAAATATCAATGGGGCCAACACAGGCACATAAAGGTAGATGTGCTGGCACAGACATGTTTTATATACTGAAATAGCAATGTGCACATGTTTTTGTGAGGACATACACTTAGTCAGCCATTTTAGAAACATAAACGTTTAGTTTTCCAAAAGCTGTCACAGAGCCTGGCATCCCATGCCGGTTTTAGTTGGGGAGAGGGGACATAAACCATAGGGGGATTAAGTGGTGACCTCTCCTAATCCTTCTAGTGGAACACTGCTTGGTATGGGCACTTTTCTGAAACCTATACGTCCTGGGTAGCAGATGTAAATCCCTACGTTGATCTTCCTGTATTGACATAGCTATGCCGTCGCCTTCTGAAATGGGGATTACATTTGCCTAGATCACACCCACTTCCCAGATGCACGTTTTTGAGTTTTACATATATACTAGGAAAAAATGCCCGTTTCTGAGCGGAATGAAACGGGCGCTAGCAAGGGGCCCCCTCCCTCTGTCCCTCGAAGCTACTTGCCTTGTTCGCTGTGGGCCGTTTCGGCCCTCGAGTGTCAATAGCTCCGCCCTCGACGTCATGACGTTTTGACGCGTCATGACGTTTTGACGCGAGGGCGGTGCAGACACTCCAGGGCACACCGGATATCTCGGGCGCCTCAACTTCCGTGGAGGCTTCAGAACGTTGGGGTTGCCTTTTATATATATAGATATCCGTCTTTGTAAAATTGGGATTAAAATGTATGTGCAATATGAATATTTAAATGCTAGTTTGAGTGTCTAAAATATGAATAGTGCTTCTAAAATAACCACTATAGTCTCCAACTCCCAAGTATTGTGGCCGCACAGACTGAGCCCATGTCCATTGTTCATGATGATTTTCCTGATATTAAAAAACTGTATCCGTAAAAAGAATTTTTAAAATTTACTGACAGTTGGCAAACAGAAAAGTCGATGGTGAAAGCTAGGACGATGCTTGGGTGCATAGGGAGCGGAATGGCCAGTAGAAAAAAGGAGGTGATGATGCCCCTGTATAAGACTATGGTGAGACCTCATTTAGAGTATTGTGTGCAATTCTGGAGACCGCACAGGAGTCGGTCCAGAGGGTGGCTACTAAAATGGTCAGTGGTGTGCGTCATATATATATATTTTTTTATTACATTTGTACCCCGCGCTTTCCCACTCATGGCAGGCTCAATGCAGCAGGCAATGGAGGGTTAAGTGACTTGCCCAGAGTCACAAGGAGCTGCCTGTGCCGGGAATCGAACTCAGTTCCTCAGTTCCCCAGGACCAAAGTCCACCACCCTAACCACTAGGCCACTCCTCCACTGTTGCTACTATTTGAGATTCTACATGGAATGTTGCTATTCCAACATTCCATGTAGAAGTCGGCCCTTGCAGGTCACCAATGTGGCCGCGCAGGCTTCTGCTTCTGTGAGTCTGACGTCCTGCACGTACGTGCAGGACGTCAGACTCACAGAAACAGAAGCCTGCGCAGCCTTCTACATGGAATGTTGCTAGTGGAATAGCAACATTCCATGTAGAATCTCCAATAGTAGCAACATTCCATGTAGAATCTCCAATAGTATCTATTTTATTTTTGTTACATTTGTATCCCGCGCTTTCCCACTCATGGCAGGCTCAATGCGGCTTACATGGGTCAATGGAGGGTTAAGTGACTTGCCCAGAGTCACAAGGAGCTGCCTGTGCCGGGAATCAAACTCAGTTCCTCAGTTCCCTAGGACCAAAGTCCACCACCCTAACCACTAGGCCACTCCTCCACTCATCTGGGAACACACTTAAAGATCTCAATGTGTATACTTTGGAAGAAAGGCGGGAGAGTTGAGATACGGTAGAGATGTTTAAATACTTATGTGGCATAAATGCACAGGAAGAGAGTCTTAATTGAAAAGAAGCTCTGGAACGAGGGGGCATAGAATGAAGGTGAAAGGTGACAGTCTCAGAAGTAACCTGAGGAAATAGTCCTTCATGGAAAGGCTGGTGAATTTGTTGAACGGTCTCCCGGTAGAGGTGTTGGAGAGAAAACTATATCTGAGTTCAAGCAAGTTTGGAACGAGTACATAGGATCTCTAGGGGAGAGGAAGAGATAGTAGATGGCATGCATGGATAGGCAGACTGGATAGGCTGCATGATCTTTATCTGCCTTCTTTTTTTTCTGTTTCTAACCCTGGTCTCCCTCAGGGGCTAATACAGAAAGCTACTGTGAGCAGAAGAGCCTGGTTATTGTGAGGTGTACATGCATGTTACTGGCCACACAATGCGCACAGGGATTCAGCACTGGTTAACTTGCATGGTACACAGGGGAGCACAGTATATTAGATGAGTTCGTTAGTTATTATGCTGCAATGCACAGAAGTAAATGCGTATTTTAACACACACACACACACAGAATGTGAGAAATTCACCTTCGGGTCCGAGGCAGCATAAAAGGATTAATCAAAAAGGTGTAATGCCACTTTTTAGGATTTACAGCTAGCTTTTTCGATTTTTCTGCGACAATAGCAAGTACCTGCAACTTTAAAAGACAGAACAGGAGGTAACAGTTCTGCGTGTGTCTGAAGAGAACGGAAGTGCCAGCACACATCTGCGCATGAACCAGAATGTTCTGCTTATAAATATCAGTCTCGCAAAACTTTTATGTGCAAGAAACCTTTGTGAGGCTGATTATTTATGTGCATATTATCACTCAGGTTTCTGCACAGATGTGTGCTGGCACTTTTGTGTCCTTCAAACATGTGCACAGTGAATCCTTCCTTAACTTTCTGTGCATATGTTCTTCAGGCTTTCCCTGATTATCCTGCGAGTTCTGCGCTCTTTGAATTTACATCTCATTAGCTTGCTTACAGCGCTGTGGAATATTTTCATGTTAATCTCATAGTAGAAGCCGAACACTACTACTACTACTTAACATTTCTAGAGCGCTACTAGGGTTACGCAGCGCTGTACAGTTTAACAAAGGACAGTCCCTGCTCAAAAGAGCTTACAATCTAAAAAGCGAAATGTCAAGTGTCAAGTGGGGGCAGTCTAGATTTCTGAATAGAGGTATGGTGGTTAGGTGCCGAAGGCGACATTGAAGAGGTGGGCTTTGAGCAGGGCTTTGAAGATGGGCAACTCTGTGTGGCTTTGTACGTCGACCCCTCAGTGAGTTATAAATTTGCAGCCCATCACTAACATGGCTGACTTGCAGCCAACTTGATGCTGTTTCTGCTAATACCTCTAAGCAAATATGATTAAACCTTTCTGTTTCAGGTTATTTGCCGTACTTCATTCCTATGTCATCAGGAGAAGTGACAGTCACCGTCCGACTTGTTCGTTCCTTTGAACACCGCAACTTTAGGCCCGTGATATATCACAATGTTAATGTGAACCAAACTGTGAAGGAATTTATCACGCTTGTAAAGAATGGTACGTCCCTGCTACTGTATCTTTTCAGCTTTGTTATTGTGTAGTGGTGCATGGAATGTGGGTTTGCCTTCAGTAGCAGTGTGGTGGTGGCGGCGCGGTTTTTGGGTACTAGCAGACTGTGGTACGGGTTGGGTTTCTCCTACTAACCTACAAATGCACTCGATCTGCAGCCCCTCCCTACCTCTCTACCCTCATCTCCCCTACGTTCCTACCTGTAACCTCCGCTCTCAAGACAAATCCCTCCTTTCAGTACCCTTCTCCACCACTGCCAACTCCAGGCTCCGCCCTTTCTGCCTTGCCTCACCCCATGCTTGGAATAAACTCCCTGAGCCCATTCGCCAGGCCCCCTCCCTGCCCATCTTCAAATCCTTGCTGAAAGCCCACCTCTTCAATGTCGCCTTCAGCACCTAACCACCTACCTCTATTCAGGAAATCTAGACCGCCCCAACTTGACATTTCGTCCTTTAGATTGTAAGCTCCTTTGAGCAGGGACTGGCCTTCTTTGCTAAATTGTACAGCGCTGCGTAACCCTAGTAGCGCTCTAGAAATGTTAAGTAGTAGTAGTGGCATAGCCAAGAATTTTTAACTTGGGGTACATCTCCAGCCACCCTCCCAGTACCTTAAAATCACCTCGGCTCCAGTCTTCGCCTGGGCAGCGGCACTCATAGGCTGCCTGCGGCCAGCACTGGAACTTTCTCTCTGAACCGATCTGCCCTTCACAAAACAGGAATTTCCATCAGAAGGGGCGAGACGTTTCAGAGAGAAAGTCTTGGTGCAGGCCGCAGGCAGCCTATGAGTGCTGCTGCCCTGGCGAAGACTGCAGTGGGGATGATTTTAAGGCACGGGGGAAGGGGGGGGGGCAGGGGACTGGGTCTTAACAGGGAGGTGCATATGCAATACACGCATCTTGAATAAATACGCCACTGAACCCGATTGCTTGTAGTACTGCAGTACACCAACTTAAGAACAGGTGAAGAGAGTGGAAGTACTGGGCAGACGTTGGAGGGAAAGCGGTAGTGAACACTGTGGAAACCCAATGATCTTATTAGTAGACCTTTAAAAAATGTAAATTCCATATCATCAAGCTGATCAATCCATAGACTGGTGGGTTGTGTCCATCTACCAGCAGGTGGAGATAGAGAGCAAACTTTTGCCTCCCTATATGTGGTCATGTGCTGCCGGAAACTCCTCAGTATGTTCTCTATCTCAGCAGGTGGTGGTCACACACAGCAGCAGCTCTGGCTAGGCCTCCAAGCCTAATTTTTAGGTTTTGTTGAGTGCCTGGGGTTGAGGGCTCTTTTGAGCAAGTGCAAACCTGGTGGTGCCAGGTCCCTCCTTTTCTCCCCCCTCCCGCTGGCTCCGTTAAAAAAAAAAAAAAAAATTTTGAACGTCCTTAAAGGCGTTTATTTCGACGTTTATTTAAACGTTTATTGCAGCTACTCACTGGGACACCAGGTCGTTACAGCTCGGAGCGGAAAGCAGGTAATTTTTACCTTTTTATAGCGGGCAGGGGGTTCCCCGATTGATCTCCACGTGGCATATGGCGTCGGAGGGCGAGGGCGCAAGGAGTCGCTCCCCGGATCGCTTTGGCGCTTCTAGAGGGGATGCGGGGGTCTTAAAGTCTGATTCGCCTTTGTTGGGTGACAGTTTCGTGACCGATGAGTGTCCCGGTCCTTCCTCCGGCGTGGCGGTTTTTTCCCGCCATAAACGCCCATCCCCCGCTGCTCGCCTCCGCCATCTTGGCCGGCCACGCGGCTCGGACGGCTTCTTAGTGGGCCGCCCTTGAGGGAGACATTAATGCCATGGACGCCCTTAATTTGGGCGACGGCACCAAAGCGGCTAAATTTAAGAGCCGTTTTTTTCCCGCGCGGCTCCTTCGCGGAGTGTCGCGCCGGACGCCATTTTGGATGCGCAGCATGTCTCTCCCCCGCTCTTGCGAGCGCCGGTTGAGGGTGCGTCTAGGGCTGTAGCCCAGGCTGCGGAAGTGCACAGTCTGGGGGGTTTCTCCCCCGAGTTTGTTTTGCTGCTGCATCAGGCCTTCCTTATGCAAAACGCTGCCCCTGCTCCCTCGTTTGGTAAAGAGGTTGAGGTCCCCGGAGGTAAACGCCCTCGGGTTGATTCACAGGCCTTGGAGGACCTTGTCTCCTCCGATGTAAATGAGGGCAGCGTATCTGAGTTCTCCCAACGGTCCTTTGCGGATCCCTTGGAGGAGACGGATTCCCGCTCGGTTGGAGCGGATGACCCCTCTGCAGCGCGGCTTTTTAGCTCAGAGGATTTGCCCAACCTGTTAGTGCAGGCCATGGGCATTTGAAGTTTTCCTCTCCGGAGGACGTCTCTCCCTCAGCCCCTGTTGGCTCTGCCATTATGCTGGGGACGAAGCGCCCGCCTAGATCCTTCCACGTGCATGATGCCAGGCACACCTTAATTTCGGCTCAATGGGATGTCCCGGAAGCGAGCCTCAAAGTGGCTAGGGCGATGTCCCGCCTCTATCCTTTGCCTGAAAGTGAACGTGAGGCCTTTCTGTGGCCTACCGTGGATTCTTTAATCACTGCGGTGACTAAGAAAACGGCTTTGCCGGTGGAAGGTGGCACGGCCCTAAAGGACGCCCAAGACAGAAGACTGGAGGCGGCCTTAAGGTCGTCCTTTGAGGCGACTGCTTTAAGTTGCAGGCCTCGGTTTGCGGTTCCTATGTGGCCAGGGCGTGCCTGACTATGGTGCAGCGGGCTTCCCCCTCGGATCTTTCCTTGAGGGCTGATTGGCCGGCCCTGGAATCGGGCTTAGCCTATTTGGCAGACTGGCTGTATGATGTCTTGAGAGCCTCAGCTAAAGGCATGGCTCAGACAGTCTCTGCGCGGCGGTGGCTTTGGCTGAAACATTGGTCTGCTGACCACGCCTCTAAATCCCGCCTGGCTAGATTGCCTTTTAAAGGCAAGCTGCTCTTTGGGGTCGAGCTGGACAAAATCGTGACCGATCTCGGCACGTCTAAGGGCAAGAAGTTACCTGAGGTCAGGGTTCGGGCTAGTACTCGTCCCGGTACCTCCAGAGGACTGTTTCAGGAAGCCCGTCGGTACCGCCCGGGCAAGCCGGGCTCTTCTGCCCCCTCTTCCTGCAAGAGGATTTTCTCCCCCACGCAGCATTCCTTTCGCAGAGACCGCCGTCCCGGAGGTGCTCCCTCCGGTCCTCCCCCAGGGTCTCGTACCCAATGACGGGGCCTTGGTCCTCGCCCCAAGGCAGTTTGGAGGACGGCTGTCCTCGTTTCGGGGTAAGTGGACCACAATGACTTCAGACGCGTGGGTGCTGGAAGTCATCAGAGACGGCTGCAAGCTAGGGGTCTGCCGACCCTTAAGAGACGGGTTTATACTCTCTCCCTGCAAGTCTCCGGTCAAAGCTGTGGCAGTACAGCAGACCTTGGACAACCTGATCCGCCTGGGTGCGGTCGTTCCGGTGCCAGAAAATCAGATTGGCAAGGGACGTTACTCCATTTTCTTTGTGGTTCCAAAGAAAGGAGGTTCTGTCCGGCCTATCCTCGACCTCAAAGGGGTCAATCGGGCCTTGAAAGTGCGGCACTTTCGCATGGAGACTCTCTGCTCTGTTATAGCGGCAGTGAAGGCAGGAGAGTTCTTGGCTTCCTTGGACATCAAGGAAGTGTACCGGCATGTTCCCATCTGGCCTCTTTACCAACGCTTTCTGCGTTTTGCAGTCCTGGGACGACACTTCCAGTTCAGAGCCCTCCCTTTCGGGTTGGCTACTGCTCCGCTGACCTTTTCCAAAGTAATGGTGGTCATAGCGGCCTTCCTGCAAAAGGAAGAAGTACAAGTCCATTCTTATCTGGACGACTGGTTGATCCGAGCCCCCTCTTGTGCAGAGTGCGGCAAAGCTGTGGCCCGGGTAGTTGCTCTTTTGAGCTCCCTGGGATGGATCATCAACTGGAAGAAGAGCCAGCTGCGCCCGACTCAGTCCCTGGAGTATCTGGGAGTTCGATTCGACACCCAAGTGGGCAGAGTGTTCCTGCCAGACAATCGGATTGTCAAGCGTCAGGCTCAGGTGGACTAGTTCCTAGTAGCCTCTCCTATTCGGGCTTGGGACTACGTGCAGCTGTTGGGCTCTATGACGGCCACGATGGAAGTAGCGCCCTGGGCCAGGGCTCATATGAGACCACTACAACAATCTCTGCTGCTGCGCTGGACTCCGATGTCGGAGGATTATGCTGTGCACCTTCCCTTGGACCCAGCAGTGCGCAAGGCGCTGAGCTGGTGGACGCAGACAGTCAGGTTGTCTGCAGGAATGCCTCTGGTGACCCCGGAGTGGATTGTCGTCATGACAGACGCCTCTTTGATGAGCTGGGGAGCCCACTGCTTGGGAAGGACAGCGCAGGGGCTCTGGTCCCCTGCAGAGGCAAGTGGTCTATCAACCTCCTGGAACTCAGAACCATTCGGTTGGTGTTATTGAAGTTCATCCCGGTACTGCTGTTGAAGCCTGTACGGGTCCTGTCGGACAATGCCACTGCTGTGGCCTATGTCAACCGCCAGGGAGGTACCAAGAGCGCCCCTCTAGCCAGGAGGCTATGAATCTATGCCAGTGGGAGGAAGCGAACCTGGAGCAGCTTGCAGCGGCCCTCATTGCCGGAGTCATGAATGTCAGAGCGGACTTTTCCAGTCGCCATACCTTGGAGCCCGGAGAGCGGCAGCTATCTGCTCAGGCGTTCTTGGACATCACGAAGCGCTGGGGCCAGCCGAGCCTAGATCTGATGGCGTCATCGGCCAATTGTCAAGTGCCGCGCTTGTTCAGCAGAGGACGGGACCCTCGATCCCTGGGAGTAGATGATCTTCTCCAACAGTGGCCGACACAAGAGCTTCTCTATGTGTTCCCGCCCTGGCCCATGTTGGGCAGGGTGCTAGACCGGGTGACAAAGCATCCCGGCAGGGTAATCCTGGTGGTCCGGATTGGCCCAGATGTCCCTGGTATGCGGACTTGATCAGGCTCTCAGTCGGCGACCCTCTGCGGCTGCCAGTGGAGCAGGGCCTGTTACATCAGGGTCCCGTGGGGATGGAGGATCCCTCCCCCTTTGGTCTTACAGCCTGGCTATTGAGCGGCAGCATCTGGGAAAGTAGGGCTTCTCAGACAAGGTCATCGCCACTATGCTGAGAGCGAGGAAGCGCTCTACTTCTACTGCTTACGCCAGGGTTTGGCGTATCTTTGCAGCGTGGTGTGAAGCAGGCTCACTTTCTCCCTTCACTGCTCCAATTTCTTCAGTGTTGGCGTTCCTGCAAGAAGGTCTGGACAAAGGCCTGTCGCTCAGTTCCCTTAAAGTTCAGGTGGCGGCTCTGGCTTGCTTCAGGGGCCGCCTGAAGGGTGCTTCCCTGGCTTCGCAGCCAGATGTGGTGCGCTTTCTCAAGGGAGTTAATCACCTGCGCCCTCCTCGGCGCTCAGTGGTGTCTGCGTGGAGCCTCAACCTGGTGCTAAGAGCATTGCAGAAGCCGCCTTTTGAACCCTTGTCGAGGGCATCTCTGAAAGACCTGACGTTGAAAGCAGTCTTTTTGGTGGCTATCACTTCAGCCAGTAGAGTTTCCGAGCTCCAGGCACTCTCATGTTGAGAGTTTTTTCTGCAGTTTCCTGAGGCAGGAGTGACTATTCGCACAGTGCCTTCCTTCCTGCCCAAGATTGTTTTTCGCTTCCATGTGATTCAGCAGCTCTGTCTCCCTTCCTTTCGTAGGGAGGTCTACCCAGAGGAATACTCTGCTCTCAATTTCTGGATGTGAGACGAGTCATCATCAGATACTTGGAAGTGACCAATGATTTCCGGAAATCGGATCATCTGTTTGTCCTGTTTACAGGTCCTCGTAAGGGTCTGAAGGCTTCTAAGCCTACAGTAGCAAGATGGGCAAGGAAGCCATTGCAGCGGCTTAGGGTCCGTCTCCTTGGAAGAGATTTGCAAGGAGGCAGCTTGGGCTTCGGCCCATACCTTTGCCAGGCATTGCCGCTTGACTGTGGCTGCTCGGGCGGAGGCCCGGTTGGAGCTTCAGTGTTGCGGTCAGGGATTTCTATGTCCCGCCCTGGGTGAGTACTGCTTCGGTACATCCCACCAGTCTATGGATTGATCAGCTTGATGATATGGAAGGTAAAATTATGTATAATCATACCTGATAATTTTCTTTCCATTAATCATAGCTGATCAATCCATAGCCCCTCCCAGATATCTGTACTGTTTATATTCTGGTTGAATTTTAGGTTCAAGTTTAGCCTTCAGTTACTTCAGGAGGACTTCGTGTTCAAGTTCTTCTTTCACTTGGATTCTTCAAGAGTTGAGACGAGTTTGTGTTACAGTGAGCTGCTGCATTCCTCTCCCCTCCGTTTTACGGGGCTGGATTGAGATTTAAATTCTGCCGGCACTCCCTCCCGCTTCGTGCGGCTGTAGGGCAGCTTTGTACCCCTCCCGCTTCGGCGGTGGTAGGGTCAGTCAGCTCCTCCCGCGGTTGCGGTTGCAGGATAAGCCAGATCCCCCCGCATCGGCGGGTGTGGTGTCCCTCCCCCGCTCCGCGGGGATGAGCTGGACGGATTCCCCTCCCCCACTTGTGTGGGGATGAGCTGGGTTAATTCCCCTCCCCCGTTTCGGCGGTGGTGAGCTGGGCAGAGTGTCCCTTTGTGGGTGTAATTCTCTTAAGTGCTGAGTCCTGCGGATGGAGCTTTGATATCGACATACTGAGGAGTTTCCGGCAGCACATGACCACATATAGGGAGGCAAAAGTTTGCTCTCTATCTCCACCTGCTGGTAGATGGACACAACCCACCAGTCTATGGATTGATCAGCTATGATTAATGGAAAGAAAATTATCAGGTATGATTATACATAATTTTACCTTAAGTTCTAATATTTTTTGGTTACGATCAAACATTGCATTTACATATGTAATTACTGATTTTACAACACAGCTGTTTTACACATGTAGATGCCGGAGGATGCATAGAGCAAAGGGGGTCATGTTCTGGATGGTTTATTAAAATATTTGTATTTCCAGTTTTACAGAGGAGTCCACTTTAAAAAAAGTTTCTTGTATGATTTTATTAGGTGTCCTTTCCACAGGAAAACACCATCTAGCTTAATTTCGAAAGGGAAGGATAACCATCTTCTGACATAAATGGGGAGATGGGCGTCCTTCTCTCAGGGTCGCCCAAATTGGCATAATCGAAAGCCGATTTTGGGCGTCCCCAACTGCTTCCCATCGCAGGGACGGCCAAAGTTCCTGGGGGGCGTGTCGGAGGCGTAGCAAAGGTGGGACTGGGGCATGCCTAACAGAGGGGCGTCCTCGAGCGATAATGGAAAAAAGAAGGGCGTCCCTGATGAACACTTGGCCGACTTTACTTGGTCCTTTTTTTTTTTTTCGACCAAGCCACAAAAAGGTGCCCTAAATGACCAGGTGACCACCGGAGGGAATCGGGCAGGGATGATCTCCCCTGACTCCCCCAGTGGTCACTAACCACCTCCCACCCTGAAAAAATACAACTTTAAAAACTTTTGTCTTTTTTTTTTTTTTTTTTAGAGTATGGGTGAAGGACCAGCTTCACTATGCTTCCGTCCCTGCGACGGCAGTTGAGGATGTCCTTCAATATGCATCTGTCTGTGCGACGGCAGTTGAAGACGTCCAAAATGTGGATGTTTGTGAGAAGGACATCCATGCCTGCTATGCCTCCAACACCCCCTTTATTTATTTGGATTTTGGATCACAAGTAGCAACAGTGGGATTTGAACCGTCCACCTCTGGATTGCAAGACCAATGCTCTAACCACTAGGCCACTCTCCACTCCTGCATTCCACTCTATTCCCTTGAAATTTGGCCATTCCTGTGTGTGTGTGTGGGGGGGGGGGGGGGCGTATGCAGGTCCCTGTGGGGGAGGTATGTGTGTGTCAGCGCAGGCATAACGAGGGCGTAGACGTCCTTCTTTCAAACATTTTGGATGTCCTCAACTGCCCCCACCCCCAAACAGGGATGGCCACATTTCAAGGGAGTGGAGTGGAGGAGTGGCCTAGTTGTTAGAGCACCGCTGCGCTAAAAGTGGCCGCACTGCGCGGAAAACCCATGTGTTGACACCAGCATCGGCCACTTTTTAGTGCAGCTTGGTAAAAGGACCCCTAAGACTTAAAAGGGAGCATAGAAGTGGGACCATGTGTCTCCTAGAGGAACACTGGCTTCTTGTATTATATAAAAGTACATTTAAAATACTAATTTTTAGTCCATAAGATTTTGCACTCAGGTATTCTAATGTCTCTCTTTAGATATTTAATACCTTATACATCTACGAGATTGTTACGATCAACTCATCAGAATCTGTTAACAGTTCCTTTAGGGCTGCTTTTACTAAACTGCGCGGCAAATGAGAGGAAGCCATTTAATTCCTTTGGGCTTCCTCTCATTTGCTGCACCAGGAATCGCTAGCACGGTTTGGTAAAAGAGGCCCTTAGACATCATTTATTTACAGTTCATCCGGGATTCTATTTTTAGTATTGGACCAAATTATGGAATCATCTACCTAATCATTTTCGATTAGAATCTCATTACTCGGCATTTAAAACTAAATTGAAGATGTAGTTATTTATTTAGATCCTAATAATGAGAAAAGTACTGGATAGTGGACTGCAATAAAGCTATGGCCTGATTCAGAACAACTACGTTTCTTTCTGGAATGAATAAATATCTTTTTTTCTTATTTTTTTTCTCTCTTTTTGAACTATTTATTAACATGTTCTATAAACATTTGTAAACTGCTACATCTGTTACTACCTAATAGTGGTATATTAAGCTGTAAATAAACTTTATTCTCTAAGTTGGGCATGTCGTTGGGCAACACACCTGTGGCCCACCCATGCTCTGCCCATGTGTACAGCCCCCCCCCCCCCCCCCCATGCAGTTAATGTGCTCACTGGAAGTTCCTGTTTTTGGTGGCTGTTACTTCAGCTCACAGGGTCAGTGAGCTTCAAGTCCTAGTGGAGGATCCACCTTACATGAACATAAGTATTGCCATACTGGTACAGACCGAAGATCCATCGAGCCCAGCATCGTGTTTCCAATAGTGGCCAATCCAGGTTACAAGTACTTGGCAAGATCCCAAAACAGTACAATACATTTTATGCTGCTTGTCCTAGAAATAAGCAGTAGATTTTCCCCAAGTCCATTTTAATAATGGCTTATGGACTGTTCTTTTAGGAAACTATCCAAACCTTTTTTTAAACCAAGCTAAGCTAACTGCTTTTACTTCATTCTCTGGCAAAGAATTCCACAGTTTAATTGCATGTTGAGTGAAGAAATATTTTCTCCGATTCGTTTTCAATTTACTACTTTGTAACTTCATTGTGTGCCCCCTAGTCCTAGAATTTTTGGAAATAGTAAACAAGCAATTCATGTCTACCTGTTCCACTCCACTCATTATTTTATAGACCTCTATCATATATCCCCTCAGCCGTCTTTTCTCCAAGCTGAAGAGCCCTAGCCTCTTTAGCCTTTCCTCATAGGGAAGTCGTCCCATCCTCTTTATCTCTGTACCTTTTCTAATTCCACTATATCTTTTTTGAGATGCGATGACCAGAATTGCACACAATATTAGAGGTACGATCACACCATGGAGCAATACAAAGGCATTATAACGTCCTAATTTTTGTTTTACACTCCTTTCCTAATAATACTTAACATTCTATTTGCTTTCTTAGCTGCCGCCGCACACTGAATAGAGGGTTTCAATGTATTATGAACAATGACACCTAGATTCCTTTCATGGTCAGTTACTCCTAATGTGGAACCTTGCATTACGTAACTAGAGTTCAGGTTCCTCTTTCCCACGTGCATCTCTTTGCACTTGCTCACGTTAAGCGTCATCTGCCATTTGGATACCCAGTCTCCCAGTCTCATAAGGTTCTCTTGTAATTTTTCACAGTCCTCTTGCGATTTAACAACATTGAATAACTTTGTGTGATCAGCAAATTTAGTTACCTTAGTAGTTACTCCTATCTCTAGATCATTTATAAATATGTTTAAAAGCAGTGGTCCCAGCACAGAACCCTTAACAGAGTAGTTCTGTAAGTTTCTGCCTGTGGTTGTGTTGGAGTTCCATCCGAATCAGTTGATCGTTCTTCCAACATTCTTTCGCAAACTACATGCCCATCCTGGTGAAAGTGCACTGCACACTTTGGACTGCAAACAAGCATTGGCCTTTTATTTGGAGTAGAAGTTGCCATTGAGAAACGCACAGTCCCCAATTGGCTGGTACATTGCATTTCATTCAGTTATGCTGGGCTGACTCATAGGGTCATGTCAAGGCTCACAATGTCGGAGCCATGGCTGGGTCAGTAGCCCATTTGAGGTCAGCCTCTGTTGAAGAAATTTGCAAGAGTGAGACATGGTCTTCAGTCCACACATTCACATCTCATTACTGCCTTGACAGTTCTGCATAATTTGTTTTGGGGTCTAGAATCCAACTCCACCCTGTGGACCTGTTTTGTTCTGTTCCAAGCTGCACTCTCACCTATTTGTATATAGTTTCAGAGTAATTACTATCTTCTCCTTGCCTTTGTGAGTCCCAATTGACCTATGGTGGTTGTGGTGAGCCTGGTAGCTAGGGATTCCCGTATTTGAGAATATGGTCTGCTTCTCAGAGAAAGCAAAGATAGTTACCTGTAGCAGGTATTCTCCGAGGACAGCAGGCCATTCATTCTTGCCTACCCTCTCACCTCCTCTGTCTCCTTTTTCTGGTACACTATAGTATTATACCGGTAGTCCCATGTTCTTGTGGTGGGGGTGCTATGTGTGCTGTTAAAGCTCTATTAGCTTGTTTAAGCTCCGTGCCAATGTGAGAATGAATGGCCCAGTGGCGTAGCCAGACCTGACATTTTGGGTGGGCCCAGAACTAATATGGGTGGGCACTAGGTGTGAGTAGTGTTTTGGTTTTTTTTTTTTTTAGAAATTTTTTTATTAAATGTTAATAACAGGGGTAGGAAATACAAATTACAAGAAATAATCAGGTAATCACACCAAAGAATATCAGCGGACAGGTAACAGAGGGAGGAAAAGGAGCGAGGTAGGAGGAGGGTAGGGGGGAAGCAATTTGTGAATGCATTCAAAGCAAAACCTGCAATTTACACTTGAGTACAATGAAGACCCCATCTGAGCCTCCCCTCCCTGACCCAGTCCCCACCTGCCTACCAGCTCCGTCGATGGAGGGCCAGACTGACCCTCTTCTGCCACCCGGTACCCAGCCTTAAAAGAAGAATCGGTGAAGCACCTCGCGTCTGCTGCTCTGTCTGCCCTCCTCTGCGCTGCTGCAGCTGTAAAGCGATTTGCTCGTCGGCCCTTCCTTCACTGTGTCCCGCCCTGGTGGAAATAGGAAGTTACATCAGAGGCGCTTCACCGATTCTTCTTTTAAGGTTGGGTTCCGGGTGGCAGAAGAGGGTCGGTCTGTTCCTCGACGGAGCTGGTGGGCAGGTGGGGACTGCGATGCCGGCGGGGCGGATTGCCCCGCCTTGGTACAAGGATGTTGGGGCGGGCCCATCCAGGCCCCTGGAATGGCCTGCTGTTCTCGGAGAATACTCGCTCCAGGTAAGTATTTTCATTTTATTGGTGCCTCTGATGTGCCTAAATGCTGCTATTCTGTAACATACATATACACACACTGTTACACCTAACATTATCTATAACTTGCATAAGCTTCAGTGTTTTATAATACCATATTATATCCTGCCAGAATTTACTATTCTCCCTTAATCAGTGCACTGCACAGACAGGGGTTGATTTAAGACTGAATTTGACAAAATCGTTCTGTTAAAGATTTTTCACACTTGTGTATCTCAAATACCACTGACTGAAATTTTTAAATAATCTTGTACTGAGATGTGAAAAAAATACATGCCAGTAAATTTTACAAATCCGAAACGCTAAAGAAACCTGCAGTGATTTCCTTACTTTGATTTCACTTCTTTTCTTTTCTTTAATAGATATACCTTTGAGAACAGGACTTCCACCACCATTAAAAAAATATCAGTACGGTATGTGCTTTTGCCAACTCCAATCTGCATTATTTCATGGTTCTGTACTTCCATCATATTCCCAAGCTTTGCTAAACTTGCCTCAGAAGAGCTCCATATGTATTGCCTTGAATATACCTTATATGGTTAAGCCCCGCCCAGCGCATCGCCATTTTAAGTGGCACCTGGAGAGGAGGGAGGAAATGCTAGTCCCTTCTCCGCCTACAACCTTAAGGCATGAGGGGAGGGGGATGGGGGCATATCAAGGTTCCCAGTGGACCACCAGGTATTTTTGGTGGAAGGGGGAGCGGAGTCTGGGGGATCCAATGGACCTTCAGACCCCCACCCCACCAAAAATAAGGATCTGGAGGTCCACTGTACCACCAGGGCTTTAGGTTTGACAGGTCCAGGAGAAACGCCTTGACCTGTCAAAACTGCTCCCTTATTGTCACGTTTTCCAAAAGCAGGAACTAGGCTTGTGAGCCCTTGGGCCACTGCCGAGGAGCGGCAGGCAAAACCACCCCACACAGGGATAAGGCAGAACTCTGACAGGGCCAGCTAGACTTCACCTGCACTTAGCCACCGTTCCTCAGGAGTTGAGCCCCAGAGTTTTGAGCATGTGCACAATAGCATGTAACTCAGAAGGGGGCGTGGTCATGGGAGGTGCATGGGCATGTCAGGGCATTCCTAAAATTTGTACGCAGTGCTATAGAATATCAGGGATGTGCGCCCAGTTTGGTCGCTGAAATCGGCACTCAATGCTATTCTATAATGGGCGTTCATGAGTCCTCATTATAGAAGAGCATCGGGCATTGATTTTTGAGCACCATTTATAGAATTTTCTCCTTAGTGACCAGCTTACCTGAATGTGGTGGCTTTTGTAGGTCTAAAGTTACATATTTATTTATTTATTTTGCTGCATTTGTATCCCACATTTTCCCACCTCTTTGCAGCTCAATGTGGCTTACATATAATTCACAGAGTAGGAATGCTAGGACCAAAATTAGGATTCAGGCGCAGTTTGGAGGTGCAGATAACAGGAAAGAATAGTAGATCTACTAAATCTTGCATAGAATTGTATTCTTGAGATTGGGGGGGTGGGGGGTTAGTAAGTCCAGTAGTGCTGCAGAATAAAGCTCTGATGATGATGACTGCTGACTGTACTGGGAGAGGTCATTCACGAGTTATGGCAGCATCAGGTAAGAAAGACAGAGTGTTGTCTAGAAAATGGGAAGCTATAAGGAGTAGCCTAGTGGTTAGTGCAGAGGAATTTGATCCTGGGGAACTGGGCTCAATTCCCACTGCAGTTCCTTGTGACTCTGGGCAAGTTACTTAACCCTCCATTGCCCCTGGTACAAAATAAGTACCTTTATATAATATGTAAACCACTTTGATTGTAACCACAGAAAGGCGGTATATCAAGTCCCATCCCCTTTCCCTTATGTGGAGATCGCCACCTCCCCATTATTGTTTAATTTTGCTGATGAGGTCACTGGCCGTGTTATTAGATCAATTTCAATGTGTGCACTATATCTATGCAGATAATATTACCGTCTCTCTCCCATGTTCTCCAACTTTGAAACGTTTATAGAATTACTAGTAAAAAAGGCCCGTTTCTGGCTGAAATGAAACGGGCGCTAGCAAGGTTTTGCGCGGAGTGTGTATGTTTGAGAGAGTGACTGTGTGAGTGAGAATGTGCAAGTGTGTGTGTGTGACAGAGAGTGGGTGTGAGTGTGTCTGTGAGAGAGCGTGTATGTATGTGAGAATGAGTGTGTGCGAGTGCGTATGTGAGACAGTGAGTGTCCTTCCCTGTCCCCCCTGTCAGGTGTCAGGACTGGGGGGACTGTGGACAGTCATGAAGGCAGCCCCTACCAAAATAATGAAAGCAAGACCATTTGTATAATAATCACTGCATTCCAGAGAACAAAATGGAGCAAGTTCCCACATGCTATCTTTTGCTTTCTGTATTCAGTAGCTGACAGGCTTGCTAGACAGCTGCAATACACTGAAAAGAAAGCAAGGAAACCTATGAGAGGTAGATACTGCCGTCCCCTTGGCCTCTGACGCTCCTCCCTTCTTCTATTTGACTTCCCTCTGATAGGTCCGTCATTCGGTGTGACGCTCCTCCCTTTTCCTGTTTCAGTTCCCTTTGATAGGTCAGAGCGGTGCAGCTGTGACACTCCTCCCTTCTCTGATAGGTCAGGGCGGGGCAGAGATGTAGTGTGCTGAAAAATGGTTACAGAGCTTCGAACATGCGAACTGTTGAAGCCTCAGAGTGTGCTTTAGAACGTTGAGGGTGCTTTTTATGTGCAGATGGGGCGTGGCCTACGGCCCAGATGGGCGTGGCTGAGGGTGAGTAGTCCGAATAGCCTAGCCTACCAGGAGGACAGGAGTTCAGGACAGATGGAGTGAGCTTCAGAACGTCTGAGGGGGGATTTTATTTATATAGATGCTTGTCTATAATAGATTCCCGGGTTACTAATCGTCATTTGAAACTAAATAAAGAGAAAACGAAATGTATTTGGTTAGGCTCAGAGCAAGAGAAAAGATTTACATCTAACTTTAAAATTGATGGAAATGACTTTACATTGGATCTCCAATCTAAAATTTTGTAGTTGAATTAGACTTACAATGCTTACAAGAAGCCATATGTTTCAGTGATTTTGAGAAAATCTTATATTTTAAGGAAAATCAGAGCTATCAAAAAGTTTTTTGCACCTGATTAGATTGTTTGTTTGTACAGGCGCTGGTGCTAGCCAGGTTTGATTTATTATAATTTAGCACTAACTGGTTTTTCTTTGAAATTATTAGACCGACTGCAAGTTATGCAAAACAGGCCAAATGAGAGACCAACTGGACCCGGGGCAAGACCGGATCACTGCGCGCGCCCCACCCCACCCACCGTCGCACCGACCTGCGCTGCCTGCCCCTTACCAACTGCTCCTGCTGTGTGCCACCCAGGACCCGGATGATTGCATTAACGCAGTATCGTGTTAATGCAATCATCCGGGTCCTGGGCGGCATGCAGCAGGAGAGAGACCAACCTCCTCGAGAGAAGACAGACCTGTCCCAGAAGCAGGCAGGAAGGAAGAAGCTTGCCTGCGCCGGGCCCACCCTTGGAGGTCAGGCCCAGGGAATTTTGCCCCCACTGCACCCCTCCCCCCTCAGCGGTCCTGATGCAAAATATGGCAGTCAGATTCATTTATGGCCTAAACTGCTATGATTCAATGAAAGAATATTACTCAAAATTGCATTGGCTGCCAATTAAAGAACGCATTAAATTTAAACCTACGATGATATTTAAGATCTTGTCCGGAGTAGCTCCTTTGTGTATGATGGATCTTCTAACTCTTCTTCACCGATTTCAGACACAAAAGCAATTTCTTTTACAGTTTCCTAGTGTCGCTGCTTTAAAATCAATTAGACATTTCTCTCAATCACTTTCTTACCAGATGGCCTCCATTTGGAATTGAATCCTTTTATCCTTGCGATGCTGCTCACATTATGCTCTGTTTACGAAGAACCTGAAAACATTCTTGTTTCTGTGAACTGTGTCTTAATTTCTTTTGTTTTATGTTTTAATTGTTTTTACTGTTTCAACTGCTTAGATGTTGTAATTCCCAGACAATCAGCTTCTTCAGCTTTGTAACCCACCTTGAACTGTTGTATATGGCGGGCTGTAAGACGTTATACCATACCATTCAGCTGATACAGGAATGATGGTGCCACTTCACTTAAAACAGCTTGTGTTTGGAGAGATTTGAAAGATTTATGTGCAGCTCTTGGTGGTAAGAGCATTCAGTATATTGTTTAGTGCATAATTGTAGTCTCTTGAGAGTTACTGGCTCTAGCTTAATTGACATTCTTTGCCAGCTTTAATAATTAGGTTACCAATTAGCCTCATATGTGGTAACAGAAAAGATGGTAGTAGGTATCAATTGCTTGCAGAAAGTTACCTATTCAGGTGTACTTCCAGCAGTGCCATATATGGTTTCTCTACTAATTGGGCTTCTTCACATTAAAGCTTAACTGCCAAACATTAGCCCATGCTTCTAGCTTTCCATGCCTTCCAGGGTGTCAACTCTGTTTCTAATCTTTATGTCATGAAAGAGAGGGAATCCAAAGGCACATAAGTGAAAGCAAGTAGCCAAAGAAGCACAAGGAGCCTTCAAATGTAGCAGCGTCATCTGCAAAAAGGCATACTTTTCATTGTAACGCTTTGGCAGTATTGCTTACAGATATATTGAACAGAATTGGGCCCAGATGATCCCTGAGGCACTCAGTATTTACCTTTCTTCTGAGTTCATTCCATTTACTGCCATACTTTGTTGTCTGTCAGTCAACTAATTTCTGATCTACTTTACCATCTTGGGTAGTAGACTGGAGCAGAAACACCAGCCAGATGTTTGTGAGAAGAATGTAGATGTTTTGATGAAGGGTTTAGGGAGAATGAGGCCCAAGGGAAGCTCCTGAGAGGCTTCTGTTCCTACAGTTTACTCAAGAGTTTTGAGAAGTGATATAGTATAAATTTTCAGGGTTTTTTCCCCCCTGCTTTTGACCTGTATTTTCTTGTGTGCATTGGACTGTGTAAAGCTACAGATAGTTTTGTTTTGGATTCTTTCTGTACTGCTTTTTTGATGATGAATTTTTTTTTATTTTTGCTTTTGGCACAACACTCAGCTTGTGGTCTTTTATTGGAAAGACATCTTTTTTGGCCCTTAGAATCTGTGTTGGAGACCTTACAATGATTTTCCAGTACTCAGTAGCCTCTGAAAGTGTCGTCTTAAGTACTTAGGGAGCGGCTTGGAGTACACAGATTTTTGTTTTTTAGGTTTGTGAAGTAAATTACGTTTTAATGCATGTGTCAAGGTTTCTTGTTTCAGCATTCCTTTAAAATTCAAACTGCTAGCTTCCCAAGGCTCTTAAAAATGATCTGCCACCGTGAAGAATCAGTTTGGCATGGTACTGTAACATACAGAAGCCCTTTATGACCACATTTAGCCAGAGGCCTGAACGCATTTTGTAGTGTAATTCCATAGTTTCAAGTAGCCTACCTTACATTTGTCATCTAGATGGTTGTGCGTTTAGATAGTCATCTGCGTACTGGTAGCTTTTGTGTTGACATCTAAAAGTTAAAGCAAAACCTTTGAGGGACTGATACAGAAAGCTAGCACAGACGTATGCGGTTAGAACAATGTCTACGCTGAACTTTGTGGGCACCCGATGCAGCAAAAAAAGTTTTGTGCAGAAGCAAAGCATCATGTTAGACACCAGTGCACAGCATACTAAAACGGAGGCTATTAGCTATTCTGCTTCGATGCAGGGAATAACTCTGAAGCCTGAATGCCAGGTTTGAGGAGGCATAGAAGGGTTAACTTGTTTTTCTGCATTGGGGCAGAATAGCTAATAGCCCCTCTACCCCCCCCCCCCCAGAAACCCCCCTTATGTTTAGTGCCCCCTTACCTTGAAGAGGCAAAAGCAATGCCCATGACTGCTTCCAAAATGGAGGCACCTGACCCTGTGCGATGCATCCTGGGATGGAATGTGTGAGGGTCAGCCTGCCAAATAAGGGAATATTTCCCTTATTTGGTATCACTGCCCAGACTACCAAATAAAGGGGAAATCCGCTTCTTTTGGTGGTGGGGAGATTGGGGGGTTATCGTGGGTGTGAAGGCAATAGGCCTTTTTTAATAAATGGCTCCCTTGCTTGTTAGTACATGAGCCAATCACTGTTCACACCCTGACAGCAAAGAAGACTTTTTTTTGCTCTTCTAGGTTTTTTTCTGATCTATTAGAAAGCCCAATGCTGATGATTTATACTCATTCGTATGCAGCTGCTAATGATACTTACAACTGAATCTAGACCTCGTTTCACATGGGCTTCCGAGGCTTATGTTTCACCTGAATCGTCATCGGTCTAGATGGATTTAAAAAATCAATCCCGTTTATAATCAGACTGCTGGGATTAAGATAAGCGTGCAAAATGCCGTCTTTAAATCACTTAATTTATGAGTTTGTAATAAAGAACTTATTGAATTTTGAAATCCATCTAGATCGATGACGATTTAGGTGAATCATGAGCCTGTGAAGCCCATCTGAAACGAGTCACTACCGAGGTCTGGATTCAGTTATAATTTATACTCATTCGTATGCAGCTGCTAATGATACTTATCAGCATTGGGCGATTTCTAGTAGACAGTATATTGCTCCTGCTGTTTTTTTGACCTTACAAACTGTTTTTTTTCTGACTGTACACTTAATGCAGTTGTAATTTGCTTGCTATTAGCTGCATCAGAGAGCAAAACTTGTGCATAAGGTTCGCGTTAGAAGCCACGTGCCTAGCCATCAGCATACGGCTTTCTGCATCAGCTCCCAAGTCTTAGAGGGATAAATTATAGGTTTCTAATTACGTTCATATTCAATGTAACCTCTCCCTCATCCTTCTGAAAAATGACACATAATCTAAAAAATATATTTGTGCAGTAACGGATCTATTGACTTTCTTTTATTTGACATAGATACAATGAAGATTATTCACCAAGCTCATGGATCAAAGGTATGTGAATGCAGAAAATCTTGTTCATTATAAACTCATTAGAACAGTCTCCTGTACACGCTTACCACAGCTTAAAAGGGCTTACCATGGGATGTGCTGAGGCGTTCTGCAGTAAGGTTTTCTAATCCGCAAGCGCTACCCGTGTCCTAAAATTTTTGGGGGGGAGAAAGAGTGAGTGTTTCTGTGCTGATCAGTTAGCACATGGCAATGTAGATACACTAACTAATTAGCACAGGATTAGCTTTACTACCTACAAAGTGGGTGGTGGTAAGTTCTCACATGCTAATTTCTATTAATGTTCCTGTTCTAATGGTAACATTAGCATTTGATACTTCTAAAGCCAAAAATGGGATAAGGGCCCCCACAATTGCAATCAACAAAAATATCAACGTAAGGGATCCTTAAAGAATCGTGAACGAACAACACATCACTCTTAAATCTCTTTAAAAAATGGAGCAAAAAGCCTCAAGAAGCCACAATAGGCTTAAAAAAGCTCAAGGCTTAAAAGCCCAAAATGCTTTTTTGCTTCATCACAGGCAAAAATAACCTCCACAATAGTAACATAGTAGATGACGGCAGAAAAAGACCTGCACGGTCCATCTAGTCTGCCCAAGATAAACTCATATGTGTATACCTTACCTTGATTTGTACCTGTCTTTTTCAGGGCACAGACCGTATAAGTCTGTCCAGCAGTATTTCCCGCCTCCCAACCACCAGTCCCGCCTCCCATCACCGGCTCTGGCACAGACCCCCGTATAAGTCTGCCCTCCCCTATCCTAGCCTCTCAACCACCAACCCCTCTTCCCCCCGCCACCCAATGTACTAACTGTCTTCATATTTATAGCAAACTATTTAGCAAAAAAATGCTTGTACTTAACTTTGCATTCAAGTCTGTTTCTCCCTCAGTATAGACCAGAACCGGCGATCGCCAGCGTTTCGATTGCTGCGTCAGAGTCACCAGGTCCAAATTAGTGCAAAAAAGGACAAAAACAGATATATAAAAAAACTGGACAGTAATAGTACAGCCAGCTTAACTCAAATTTGCTCACATAGCATTTTTCTTGAGTGTGGCGCTGAGGTGGGAGGCAGACTCGCGTCAAACCCGGAACAGCTCTGTATATAACAAAAAAAAAAGAAGTGATGTCCGATGCTGCCAATCGGAACATCCAATAAGCTTTCAGGATCGCATTCAAAACAACCCCATACAAAAAATACTGCAAAAACTACAAAAGAAAACATGTGGATAAACTCAGAAAAAATGATTCCACTCAATTTGAGCATTCAGTCCATAAGGTGTCAAAGAATTCAGACGAAAAATCCATTCTTGTTCCTTTCTGAATAGCTGTTTACGCCTATCTCCTCCTCGATTCAATGGCGCCATATGTTGTAATGTCACACACTTCAAAGTTTCAAAAGCATGCTTCACTCTATACAATGTACAGCCAAAGGGGAGCTGACTTTCTCCATCCTTATTGTACTTTTATGTTCTGTCAAGCATGTGGAAAGTCTTCTGGCAGTCTGCCCAACATATTCTTTATCACATGGGCAGGTTACACAGTAGACCACATGACTGGATTGACAAGTAGTATTTAAGTGTAAAAAATATTCTTTCTTGGACAGCGGATCTTTGAACACCATGGTTTCCATCATAATATCACACATACTACAGGTTCATTATCTCTTATGTCCCTGAAAATCTGGATCATCGTTGTTTGTAGGGGGGAATCGCGGGCACAAATTTCTACCCCTACTAAATGCAAACTGTATAGCAGAATTTTCAAACACAGGAAGTGTAGTCAAAATACTCAAATGTCGCCTAATTATGCCTGCAAACTTGACTGATGTAGAAATATAGCGTAATACGTATGTGAAAACAGACTCTTCCTCAGTTCGTGGAGTCCTTTGTAAATGAGCCCTCTAGTATGTATTCCTAATTGTCAACTTAGGGCACCCATGTCTTCCAGTCTTTTACAGAGAAAGTGAGCTTTCTCCTTAAAGTCATTCTCATCTGAACAAATCCGTCGATATGATAACAGTTGAGAGAATGGAAGACTGTCCTTTAAAGATTTTGGGTGGCAGCTAGAATAATCTAATACCATGTTTCTATCGATCTCTTTCAAAAACAGTGGTTTTAAACCTATTTTGTTCCTTCTGTATCAGCACATCCAAGTAGGAAATCTCCTCCAAAGTACAGTGCATCGTGAAATGTATTTTAGGGCGACAAGAATTCAGATAGGAGCAAAAACGATCCAGATCTTTGTTCCCCTGTCAATAAAACAAACCAATAAAAAAATACGTTCAAAAAACAAACTTGAATACATATATTTCTCTTCAAAATGGGCCAAAACTGACGGCTATAGTTGCTCCCATCGCAGCTCCAGACACTTGCTGGAAAATCCTACCCTTGTACTGAAAAAAATTATTTTTCATAGCCAAAGAAGCTAGATTCCCCCAAAAAGAGGTGGGGACATCCAACAGCTGGCGTTGATCCAAAAAAAATCTTGTAACACACCTAATGCTTCTTCTTGAGGTATCAGCGTGTATAAAGAGACAATGCCAAAAGTAACCAGTCAAGACTGATTCAAGTAATTATCTAGTTCCTTCAAGCGTTTTATAACGTCAGTTGAATCTTTGATTTATGATTTTCCAGTTACCTCCAAAGGATGCAAAAAAACAATCTACATACATTGACAAAGGCTTCAGAAGCGAACCTTGGCTAGATACAATGGGTCTCCCTGGTAGATCGAGCAATGTCTTATAAACGTTTGGTAGTGTAGTGTTTTCTTTTGTAGTTTTTGCAGTATTTTTTGGATGGGGTTGTTTTGAATGCGATCCTGAAAGCTTATTGGATGTTGCGATTGGCAGCGTCTGACGTCACTTATACAGATTAGTTCTGGGTTTGACAGAAGTCTGCCTCCCACCTCAGCGACGCTCAAGAAGAGCTCTATGTGAGCAATTTGAGTTAAACTGGCTATACTATTACTGTCCAGTTTTTGGGTTTTTTTTTTGCAGTAATTTGGGCCTTGTGACCCTGACGCAGCAATTGAAACGCTGGCCATCGTTGGTCCTGGTCTATGCTGAGGGAGAAACAGACTTGAATGCAAGTATAAACATTTTTTTGCTAAATAGTTGGCTATAAATATGAAGACAGTACATAGAAGTGTAGTTTATGGAGGTTTCTTGCCTGTGATGAAGCCAAAAAAAGCATTTTTGTGGCTTCTTGATGCTTTTTCCTCCATTTTTTGAAGAGATTTAAGAGTGATATGTTGCTTGTTCAGGATCCCTTACTTTGATTTTTTTTGTTTGTTTGTTTTATTTGAACACTAGTAAAAAAGCCCCGTTTCTGATGCAAATGAAACGGGGGCTAGCAATGTTTTCTTCTGTGTGCATGTGGGAGTGTGTGTGTCCCTGCCCTCTGGCCTCTCTCCCCTCCCCCCTCTGAGTCCTTCACTGTTACAGAGCCAGTGATTTGATTTCGTGCTCTGCTGTTTTCCTTCACTGACTGTGTTACAGAGAGGGCGGGGCAGACACTCATAGGGAAACCGGATATCTTGCCCCCTTCACACTTCCGGCTGGAGGCTTCATAGAACGTTGGTGTTGCCTTTTATATAGAGAGATCAGCATATGGCCAGTAATTGGGAAAAACCCACATAAGGGCACGCTATGGCCACTTTTTACCGCAGCTTAGTAGAAGGATCCCTTGGTGTTTTACACCCCTTCTTTATATGTCCATCTTTCTGATGCTGCTCTTAAATCTGAAGCCCTGTCCTTTCCTTGATCAGAGCCTTATTCATTTTAGGCACGTGTTCTAGAGTACATAGGCAGTAGAATGGAGTAGCCCAACAGAACCTCAGCCTGCCCAATATTTTTATCTTTTACCATATCAGTAACTAGGGAGTTTGGGTGGTTGGGGGGTAGCAGGGATGAAAGGGTTTTTATTGTTTTGGTTTCCCCAACCAAATAGATGTTCCACCGCCCCTCCTATTATTAATAAATTTCTCAGAGGACAAGCAGGTCATTAATTCTCACAATTGGGTAACACGGCACTGCGTTTCCCGGTCCAGAGCTTATAACAAGCTTTATAGAGCTCTGTGGAGTGTGAGAGACACTCACCGCTCCACTGAACATGCATGAGTGCCTTCCCGTACACTGTGGGGCTGTGAGGCACGGTTACCGCAGTGAAGAGAGGGTCTGGAAGAGCTTTTCTGTGCCTTTCGTATTCTTTTGTGAAGTTTTTCGTGTACCCGTGTTTGGGTCCCCTTTTTTCCTCTTCCTTTATATTTTTAGATTTTTGTTTTTTGTCCAATTTTTAAGTTTCCTTTGTATTTTGTTTTCTGTGTTACTAGGCTGCATTTAGGCCTTGACTTCAGCCTTTCTTTTTTCTGGTGCCTTGCCCCTTTTTTCGCCTCCATCGCTTCGTTTGATTTGGCTGTGGAAGTTTTTCCGTCCATGTCCACTCAGTTTCCCAGGACTTCAAGCACAGTACCCGGTGCAATTGGACAGTCTCTAGTAAGGACATCCATTTGTGGTGTCTTCTGTGTCTAGGGCCCGACCATACCTCTGCTAATTGTGTACTCTGTCTTCGGATGAAGATGTGGACCCAGGGTGACAGTGAGGCTCAACGTGTGAAGATTTTTGGAGCCAATTCTGATTCGTCTGTGTCGGCATCAGCATCTACTTTTGAGCTCTGCATCGGGAGCATCAGTCCGCTTGGCTTCTACTGGACCTCTTGACACTAGGAGCAGTAGTCCATCAAGTGGGTCTCCACCTGTTTTGATAATGACTGCTGTGCAGGGCCCCCTGGACCATCCAGCATCGGACCTGACCCCGAGGCAATATGAGGATTCGATGTCGTCCTCATTGGCACTGAGGAGTTTCGATGCTGAGCATCGGTCGAAGATCAAGAAGCATCGGTCTTCCTTGACGTATGGTGCTGGGAGCACCAGGACGCCGAGGGATTTGGCACCTGAGAAGCATTGGTGCTGTGAGGACTGCTCTCCCTCTATCCAGGAGGTGCCGATGCATTGGTCCCTTAGCAACCAGGACCCAACTCCTGTTTCGACCCTAGCAGTTCTGCAGTCTGTCTAGGAGCCAGTGCCCCAGTCTTTCCCAGTGTCGGCCCTCAATGAGCATATATGGGCCTTGCTTCTGAGCAGCTGGATGGCCTTTTACAATGGTGTGCATCAACATCAAGTGTGCTTGTGCCTATCCTGCCACCCATTGCAGCCCTGCTTGGCCCTCAGCCTGCTGTGAGGCATCTGACACCGATATTGCATGAGACACCAGTGTGCAACAGTCATCCAAACTGGTGCCCCCTTGACTTCGGTGGAGGAAGCTTCACCAGAGTCGTGGGAGCAGACTCCTCGATGCCCCTCTCAAGGACATGGTTCCTCAAGTTCGAGGTGGGCTTGGTCTCAGACTACTCATGAGGAGTTGCTGTCTGACACCAATGAGTATCATTCATGGGAGTCAGAGGAGGATCCAAGGTGCTTTTCAGAGGATGAGTCCTATGACATCTCCTCTGAACCCTCCCTTCTGCTGGAAAGGAGAAAATCTCCACCGGAGAACCTTTCATCCCATCTTTTGTGAAGGAAATGGCTGAGGCTATTCCATTTAATTTGGAAGTGGAGGACGAGCCCAGGACTGAGAAGCTTGAGGTCCTGAACTATGAGTTCCCTCCTAGGGCAATACCTGAAAGATTTGCTGACAGGGTGGCAGGAGATAAGGGAAGAGGAAAGACATTGGGCCAAATTGAAAATTTTCTATAAAAAGGGTAATGGATCCCTGTTAAGAAAAGGAAAAGAAAAATGTTTTGGTTTTCCAATTTGATGGGTGACAAAGTAAGGGCTAAAAGACCAGTGTTGACAAAATACAAAGGATCAAAAGAGGAAGAACATAGAAAAGAATATCAGATAAAGCTGAGAGACATAAAAAAAAAATCAGAAAGGCTGAATTAATGGTAGAAGAAAAGATGTCCAAAGATGAAAATGAGGTAAGAAAACTGCTATATCCATGAGAGGAGGAAGACTAAGGGCCTTGTTTACTAAGCTGCACTGTAGGCGTGCAAACATTTTAGGTAGAGCCACCCATAGGAATATAATGGGTGTCTTTATTTATTTGTGGCATTTATACCTCGCTCTTTCCCGCTCGATAGCAGGTTCAGTGCGGCTTACAAAGTATGGAACAATGTATTACAGAGATGATATAATTACATAGAGTAGGATATTAGTAATAGATGTGGGGAAAGGACTGGAGTATGGGTAATACTAGTGGTGTGGAATTAGGTTTAAGAGTTAGGATGGGTCATTTGGATAGGCTTGTTTGAAGAGGTAAGTCTTCAGCAGTTTTTGGAAGGGAAGGTGTTCAGTGGTTTTACGGATGTGTCGAGGTATGGCGTTCCAGAGTTGGCTGCCTATGACAGAGAAGTTGGATGCGTAGTAAGTTTTGTATTTGATGCCTTTGCGGCTAGGAAGATGAAGATTGAGATATGTTCAGGAAGATTTGGACCAGTTCCTGGCTGGAAGATCGATCAGGTCGGACATGTAGCTTGGAGATCCGCCATTGAGGATCTTGTGGATCATTGTGTGGGCTTTGAAGTTTATGCGTTCCCTGCTAGGGAGCCAATGAAGTTTTTTCCGTAGTGGTGTTGCGCTTTCGAATCGTGATTTGCCAAAGATGAGTCTCGCTGCTGTGTTTTGGGCGGTTTGAAGCTTTTTTAGGATTTGGGCTTTGCATCCAATGTAGATACTGTTGCAGTAGTCAGCGTGGGTGAGTACTGTGGATTGTACCAGGTTGCGGAATGTTTTTTTGGGGAGGAATGGTTTTACTCTTTTCAATACCCACATCATGTGGTTAGTGTGCACTAATTTTTAGCACGCGCTAAAAAGTTAGCACGCCTACAGCGCTGCTTCGTAAACAGGGCCCTAAATTTGAAAGATGCTGAAGACGTATATGTAGAGAATGATGAGGAAAAAGCAGAAAAGCTAAACAAATAACTTCTGTTCAGTAGTCACAGAGGAAAGACCTGTAGAGGGGCCATGGATAATTTGCAGAAATACATATCAAAATGAAATGCACACAGCACCATTCCCCGAACAGGATGTTTGTGAACAGCTTGCAGGGCCGAAAATAAATAAAGCAATGAGACCAGAAGGAATACATCCCAGGGTTTTAAGGGAGCTTAGAGAAGTTGTGACAGGTCTCTTGAAGGATATGTTTAATAGGTCCAGGGCTTTTTTTGAGGGGGCACTGAGTACCGGCACCTTTTCCATTGTCTGCTAAAATTGACCCATGGACCTCAAGTTTTAATAAAAAAGTTCAGGCTCTACACAGCAATTCTGCCTTGTCATAGATTCGGTGACTGGTTGCAGGGGGCCTGGCTATTGTGGGATGAGTCCCTCAGTTTTCACCCCACCCCTGAAGGGTGGCCTAGCATTTGAGTACCGGCACCTTTTTTGCTAGAAAAAACACACTGAATAGGTCCCTGGAGGCAGGAGAGGTTCCACATGATTAGAGAAAGGCAGGTGTGGGAAACTACAAGCTGGTTAGCCTGACCTCACTAGATGGAGACACTGCTGAACTTTTTACAGTCCATTGGGTTGCAAGATCCAAAGCAGCATGGGTGACCAGAGAACTACATGAAGGGCATGTACTGAATGTGGTGTACTTGGATTTCAGCAAAGCCTTTGATATGATTTGTATAAATAAACTGACCTACTGTAAACAGTCAATCAATAGGAGTTAAATGGGGGAAAGACATTGGTTGACAGACAGGAGAGGTTAGTGGTAAATGGCATTTGTTTGAAAGAAAGAAATGTGATTAGTAGAGTGCCTCAAGGGTAGTTCCTGGGGTAAATCCTGTTCAGCATATTTATGACTTCTCTGAAGGGTTAGAGGAGAACATTTTGCTCTCTTGTGGATGACCCTACACCCCTGGAGTCTATAAACTTGTGCCACCAGCTGTACGCTTAGCGTGAAAAGTTGGGTGTGTCAGATTAGTTAATGAGCAATAATAGGCTTCAGTTGGCCTTGGCGCCAATTAGCAGTTATGTGTACAACCGCCTTTAGTCGGTATTCTGTAATATACATATGCAAATCCAAATGCACCTACTAGGGGGTATGGCCATGGAAGGCGCATAGGCGAGTCAGGGGCATGCCTAGCAGTTACACATGCATGTTATAGAATACCAATCCATAAGAAAACCTGCTAAACTTCACAACGCACGAAATGATCGTACAAGCACCAAATCACACCATTAATACACAATGGATATAGTCTTGGTGCTAAACGCCCCAACCCAGAAGAAAACGTCCAAACTTAGGGCTACAGCAAATCTAATCATAGGAACCCACCTGGAATGCAGAAACCCAAAGAAGCTGTATATGATTGGAGGGGAAGCTGATGAGAGACCTTGGGTGATCATCACACTGTTTTTGCCACCTTGAGATCTTCAGACAAGGTGGTGGCCAAAGCCAAAGGGATGCAAAGCTGCATAGCAAGGGGTGTAACAAGCAGAAAGGCGGAGGTCATAATGCCCTTATAAAGGGTATTGGTAAGGCCTCACTTAGAATACTGTGTTCAGTTTTGGAGGCCATCTTGTTGTCTTTGTGTATCTGCACTTGACCCCTGGCTACATAGTAAGATGCCTCATTGTATTGTAAGAGCAGCATTAGCATCTTGTCTGTGTTATTTGAATGTTCTAATGAGTGCTTATTAAGTGTTCATTGCTAGTATGCTGACATTGTTCATGCTTGCCAAAAATACTAGGACTAGGGGGCATGCAATGAAACTACAGTGTAGTAAATTTAAAACAAATCGGAGAAAAGGTTTCTTCTCCCAACGCATAATTAAACTCTGGAACTCGTTGCTGGAGAACGTGGTGAAGGCGGTTAGCTTAGCAGAGTTTAAAAAGGGGTTAGACAGTTTCCTAAAGGACAAGTCCATAAACCACTACTAAATGGACTTGGGAAAAATCCACAATTCCAGGAATAACATGTATAGAATGTTTGTACATTTGGGAAGCTCGCCAGGTGCCCTTGGCCTGGATTGGCCGCTGTCGTGGACAGGATGCTGAGCTCGATGGACCCTTGGTCTTTCCCCAGTGTGGCATTACTTATGTACTTATATATCTGGTATCTGAATGTTGTTCTACGTTTCCTATTATGTTATTTGTATCGTACCGATATCCTATATAATAAAACGCACCTCCAACATTCTGAAGCTGACTGCATGGCTGAGGCATTCTGCTCTCTGTATCCATCTCCTGAATTGACATCACGTACTTCCGGGTTCGTCAGAAGGAGAAGTGACCAACCACACGAGGTTTCTCGGCTTCAGAATGTTGGAGGTGCATTATATTAAATAGGATTGGTCAGTTCCTTGAAGTACAGCCAGAGCTCAGCATCCTGTACAGTAACGCTCAGAGAGAGGGGGGGGGGGGGCCCTGACACCAGAGAGAGGGAGGGGGGGGGGGGGGGGATCTGACACCAGAGAAGGGGGGGGAGGTATCTCTGTCACACACACACTCTCTCTCTCTCTCTCACAGTCAATGTCTTTCTCTCTCTCACTCTCACACACTGTCTCTCACACACTCTAGGTCTCACACTGTATCACATTCACTCTCTATGTGTCACACAGTCACTCACACACTCTCTTGGTCTCATACACTCAGTCTCACAGAGAGTCTGTGTCTCACACACACTCTCTCACACACATTGTATCTGTGTGAAGCACTCTCTCTCTCTCACACTGTGTCTCACATGCGCACTTACACACACTCTCTCTCTCACAGACACACTCGCACCCAGACTCACTCTCTCTCTCTCTCTCTCACACACACACACACACACTCGCACATTCACTCTCTCTCTCTCACACACACTCTCTCAAACATACACACTCCAAGGAAAACCTTGCTAGCGCCCGTTTCATTTGTGTCAGAAACGGGCCTTTTTTACTAGTTTATCATATTTCTGTTATATGATTTGTTCTACAGAGCTGTTAAATGTGAATATTTCTGATACTGCTTCATGTTAGTCCTTTTAATAGGTTTTAATTCGCTGTTACCTCCTTGATTATATTTATGCTTATGTTTGGTCATTTTACTGTTGCTTTGCTGTTAACAAAATTGTAAGTTTTTATGTTAAACTGTATCTGCTGTACATTGCCTTGGGTGAATCTCTTCATAAAGGTGGCCAATAAATCTCAGTAAATATAAATAAATATCAGGTCTTAAATCTGTATGTCCTAGAGGAGAGGAAGGACAAAGCGGTACAGACCTTTGAATACTTGAAAGGTGGTATTATGGAACAAACAAGCCTTTTCCAAATGAGGAGAACCTGCAGGGAAGATGCGTGCAAAATAACATCAGGAAATATTTTTTCACAGAAAGGGCAGTGGATTCCTGGAATGCCGTCTCAAGAAATGATGGAAGCAAAAACAGTATTGAAATTTAAGGAGTGGGGTATATGCAGTGGATCCCTAAAAGACACGGGGATATAAACCAAGCATAAATTATTAGCTCAAAACACTAACGTACATTGATGTGAAAAAAGATTTTCACTTCTGTTCCTGATGTCCCCTGTGATTTCATATATGTCACACAGTGGTTTCTGATCTTTAAACAAAAGGTAATATTAGACAAAGGGAACCTGAGTAAACATATAACACAGTTATATGTCACTCATGTGAAAACGTTACTGCTCCCTAAATGTAATAACTGGTTGCACCATCTTTAGCAGCAATAATTGCAACCAAACGCTTCTCCATTTGGAGATAAAGGCCCTCGACATGGTTTGGTGGAGTCCCAGAGCTTCAGAAACGGGCTTTGTAATTCTTTGCAGCCTGATACATGTCAATTTTTGTTTTCCTCATCTGGAATTTCATCGTAGCATGTCATTCATGTAGAAACTTTGCGGTGGCTACTTCAGTCTCGTGAAAAGGTTCAATATATAGGGCTCCTTTTACTATGCACTGAGATGTCATGTGGTAAAATCCCAATGTGCATGCACAAACCACATGCTAAATAATGTTGCTTAATTTTTCTCTGAGGGGGTGTTTCTGGGGATGGAGAGTGGGTGTGACAGCTCAAATCAGTTAGCGCAGCTACATTACGGTGCATTAACTGATTAGTACAGGATTAGTGCGTGAGCCCTTACTGCCTTCAAAATAGGTGGCGGTAAGGGTGTTCCCTTTGTTTAAAATTATATTTTATTTAAAAATCAGAAACCATTCAATGTGACATATATCCAATAATAGGGGAAATAAGGAGGGGAGGAAGACTTTTTTTAAAAAAAATGTTTTACCTCACTGTATGGCAGGTGCAAATGCAACAACCTTCCTGCTCATGTTGGTCTTTTTCTGCCATCATTTACTATATTCATTGGGAGTTAACAGGGTAGGAACAGCTCATGGCTAGATATTCAGTGGCACTTACTCATCAGCACTATCCAGTTATCTGGTCAGACTTCCTCAGCCCTATCTGGGTAGTACCAAGCAGTCTGTCAGTGGTGCCCAGAGAACTTCTGGCTCTGCCTCTGCACTGCTCCCTCATTTAGCACCAGTGCTTGGATAGCTGTCCTGGCAAGTGAGGCTGGAGAGGAAGCTGTGCCCAGTACAAGCCAGCACCGGAGTATCTGAGCCTAGACATACCCATAGCAGCCAGCATTAAAAAAACCAACCCAAAACCTAATTGCTGCAGGCTGACTATTGGACGATAGGTTTCTATGTAGCGTTTAAAGTGAAGTCTACCTGCTTTATTTTAACTGCGTTAAAAAATGATAATATAATAAAGGAACTATATTTGTTCAACCATAAGAGTTCAAAGTAGTGTCTTCAGAAGCTATGACTAGCGAAGACAGGCAGCCCTTAAGAATATTTATTCACCTGGCGATCCTTCACACATAGATATGGCCTGTTTTTAGTATCTTCAAGCAAGAGCAATTCTTATAATACAGTTTCAGTTGGGCAGCCAGGCCTTTCATTTCTTGCACTGTTAACGTTTTGCACACATCCTTGTCGTACTCAACAGGTACAGTAACTTCATTAAAATATTTCCAAGTGCTGTTTCTCTTTATGGTTTTCTTCCATGATTGTTTTACCTTCTAAGTGGACCTAAAAGTCAACGGAGAGTTAAAAACGTATTCCTCAGGACTGCAGGAATATGCTTTGCTGCTCATTTTCTTGTTTTGGTTTCTATTCACTTGTCCTGTTCTCTGCATTAAGACCCAGGCTCCTTATTCTTGCTAAGATCTACTTCGTTCCCTAAAACCCATTATTCTTTGACCTCTATTATTACCCTTTTACCCTGTTTCCCCGAAAATAAGACATCCCCTGAAAATAAGACCTAGTAGAGGTTTTGCTTAATTGCTAAATATAAGGCCTCCCCTGAAAGTAAGACCTAGCAAAGTTTTTGTTTGGCCCTGATGGGACATGGACACAGAAACCTTAATTTTTTTCGCTGCAACCCAAAGGCGAAATAACATTAAAGAAATGCAAGAAACAAGACTGAGGTGGAAAATCTATCGTCCAGCGGACTCCTACCATCCTCCTTCACGCTTTTGTGAAGATCAACTACCGGTAAGTGAGCCTGGAAAGAAAAGAAACATCCCCCTTGCAGAAATAATAAAAGAAAAGAAAATGAGTAACCGAGCCCTTTCGGCGCTGCTCCATCGCCCAAGGGCTAAGTCGGACTAGAAGGATGGAAAGTGTTGCGAATGTACAGGAGGAGCGCATAAAGCGCCACCAACGGGGAACGGAGCTACCGTATAATTTTTTAAATGTTTGTAATACGGTAGGGATGATCCTGCGCCCTAAGCCCACTCACAACCTCCCGAGACCCCCAGCCAGAGCAGCCCGGCCCCACATTCCATTACCTTCCCTAGTGCATACCCCTCCTCCATTCCTAGCTCGGCCAGGGCGGCTCTGCTCCGCTCGAGTCCTGCGGTCACTGTGGGCAGATAGGCGAGCCACGGCCTACTCCTGCAGGATACCGCCCCCCACTTCAATACTGTTCCCGACCGCCACAGTCCCCCTACTATTCCCGAATAAGTCATCCCCTAGCGCATCTTTGGGAGCAAAAATTAATATAAGACAATATGCACATGTGCTCCACCTGCAAGGGCTGATCAGGTCTTTTATCTCTTCTCCATATACCACTGTTAACATGCAGGGTATAATTACTGTTGATAATGATATTGTTGATGGTAGGGTTCTTTTTTCTTAACTGAACTCTTGAGGAAAAGTTTGTAATTGGATTTTTTTTTTAAATTTCATAAAAATTATAGCCCACTAATTCATTTGAACTTTGAAAGGTATTAATCTGCAAATGAATCTTTTCCAGAGATGGGAAGGCAGTAGAACGAGAGGACATGAAATGAGATTGAAGGGGGGCAGATTCAGGAAAGATGTCAGGAAGTATTTTTTCACGGAGAGGGTGGTAGACGCTTGGAATGCCCTCCCGCGGGAGGTGGTGGAGATGAAAATGGTAACGGATTTCAAACATGCGTGGGATATGCATAGAGGAATCCTGTGCAGAAGGAATGGATCCTCAGAAGCTTAGCTGAAATTGGGTGGCGGAGCAGGTGGGGGGAAGAGGGGGTGGTGGTTGGGAGGCGAGGATAGGGGAGGGCAGACTTATACGGTCTGTACCAGAGCCGGTGATGGGAGGTGGGAAATACTGCTGGGCAGACTTATATGGTCTGTGCCCTGAAAAGGACAGGTACAAATTCAAGGTAAGGTATACACATATGAGTTTGTCTTGGGCAGACTGGATGGACCATGCAGGTCTTTTTCTGCCGTCATCTACTATGTTACTATGTAATTCAGGGCTCCTCTTCACAGCTTAGAATAATTCAACATAAATTAGAATGAGCTATGAAAACATACGAGAAGGAATTAGAAAACCAGTCTTGCTACCCTTTCCAGCAAAATACTGAGAGACCGTCCCTCCCCTCCCCCAGCTCCCTACCTCATCCATGAAGGGTTTGAACTTTCCGTCTGCTAAAATCTTCAAGAGGTGAATGCTGCAAGAAACAAAATCACTTTCAATTTTTTTCCAATAGAAAAGTCAACTTCCCTTCTTAACTTCTCTTACTGGGCCTGTGCATTCAATAATCTGGAGTGGAGGAGTGGCCATGATGGTTAGTGCAGTGGCCTGAGAGCCAGGGGAACTGGGTTTAATTCCCCCAGCAGTTCCTTATGACTCTGGGCAAGTCACTTAACCCTCTATTGCCCCAGGTACAAATTAAGTACCTGTATATAACACGTAAACTGCTTTGATTGTAACCACACAGAGGCAGTGTATCAAGTCCCATCCATATCCCCTTTCCCCTTACCTGGACTCAGAATGTGATAGTATAATCAACGGGTGCCTTCAAGCAAAATGGCGGCAGATAGATATCACATGGACTGGCTCCAGATTATATGACACAGAGGAGAGTGGGAACGGGAGCCGGGATTTCCAGAGACGGGACCGCGAGGGTAGTGAAGTGAAGCAAAGTTTCAATGACTTTCACTAACTACACCCTCTCCAAAAGACATTACACAATGTGATACCCGCAAGCAAGCCTTTCTCCGGAGTAGCCCCCCACACTCTGGAATGCATTGCCTGAAAGGCTCCGCTTAACACAAGACTATCTCTACTTCAGGAAGCAGGTGAAAGCTTGGCTGTTCAACCAAGCCTTTAATGGAAGAAGTAACTAACTTGTTAGTCTCACTCTCACACACAAGGATTGACTCGGGCTGCACGTACTGCAGCGGGACATGTTTATCCACTCCTAGCCTAACTGAGATAATATTTAACCATCTCTCTGACCTCATGTGCAACTTTCTTCAACTCAGTCACCTTACTTTCATATTCTTCCTACTTTCTTACTCATCTATATGTTACAACTTTGCCTTACCCTTACTATCAATTATAATGTTCTATTACGTATTGTGTTGTCATTGCAAGTAGTATACCATGCCATATTTTGTATTGTTACTTGAATATTTTTACTGCTGTAATTGCCTATTGCTCATGTTTGATCTGTTCTTACTGTACACCGCCTTGAGTGAATTCCTTCAAAAAGGCGGTAAATACAACACAAACAAACCCACCAACATAACCACCCCAGATTACACCCTCCCTATCTCAGCCTGAAAATTCTTGGAGTTATAATCGACCAGAATCTCACGCAAGAGAGCCAAGTGAAAGCTGCAACAAAGAAAATGTTCCACTCAATGTGGAAGCTCAAACGAGTGAAACCTTTTTTCCCCAAGAGAAATATTTTGCAACTTGGTACAATCTATGCTACTAAGCCATCTAGACTACTGCAATGGAGTCTATGCGGGATGCAAAGAACAAATCATAAAGAAACTCCAAACTGCTCAAAACACAGCAGCCAGGCTCATATTTGGAAAAATGAGATTCGAAAGTGCCAAACCCTTACGAGAAAAACTACACTGGCTCCCAATCAAAGAACGTATTGAGTTCAAAATCTGCACTCTGGTTCATAAAATCATCTACGGTGAAGCCCCGGGATACATGACAGACCTCATAGACCTACCAACCAGAAACACATCAAGATCAACACGAAAATACCTAAATCTCCACTACCCAAGCTGCAAAGGCCTCAAATACAAATCGACCTATAAGTACATAAGTACATAAGTAGTGCCATACTGGGAAAGACCAAAGGTCCATCTAGCTCAGCATCCTGTCACCGACAGTGGCCAATCCAGGTCAAGGGCACCTGGCACGCTCCCCAAACGTAAAAACATTCCAGACAAGTTATACCTAAAAATGCATCCAGCTTCTCCTATATAAGCACACAACTATGGAGCACATTACCAAGTGCTGTGAAAACAACATATGACCACCTAAACTTCTGGAAATTACTGAAAACTAACCTGTTCTAAAAGGCATACCCTAACGATCCAACTTAAATGCCTTAACTCAGCAACACAACGAAACCAAAGCTCGTACTGGACATAACTCTTCCTCCTTGTGATTCCCAAGTGTGTCTGTCAAACATGAACTTTACTCTACCAAAACATTACTCTGTATTTGTTCATACTGGTATTGGCGATTGCCTTTACGATATTAGCCAGCTTATTTTCGAAAGAGAAAGACGCCCATATTTTGACCCAAATCAGGAGATGGGCGTCTTTCACTCATGGGCGCCCAAATCGGTATAATCGAAAGCCGATTTTGGGCGCCTCCAACTGCAGTCTGTCGTGGGAACGAACAAAGTTAATGGGGGCATGTCGGAGGCGTGGTGAAGGTGGGACTGGGGCGTGTTTATTGGCTGAGGAGAGATGGACGCACTTGGCCGATAATGGAAAAAAGAAGGGTGGCAGTAGCGAGAATATGGGCCGCTTTTTTTTTACCCTTTTTTTTCACAAACAAGTCCCCAAAAGTGCCCCAACTGCCCAGATGACCACTGGAGGGAATCGGGGATGACCTCCCCTGACTCCCCCAGTGGTCACTAACCCCCTCCCACCACAAAAAATGATGTTTCACAACTTTTTATTTTCACCCTCAAATGTCATACTCACCTCCCTGGCAGCAGTATGCAGGTACCTGGAGCAGTTGTTAGTGGGTGCAGTGGACTTCAGGCAGGTGGACCCAGGCCCATCCCCCCCCACCTGTTACACTTGTGCTGGTAAATGGGCGCCCTCCAAACTGCCCCCAAAACCCACTGTACCCACATCTAGGTGCCCCCCTTCAGCCATAAATGCTATGGTAATGGTGTAGACTTGTGGGCACTGGGTTTTTTTTTTGGGGGGGGGGGGGGCTCAGCACCCAAGGTAAGGGAGCTATGGACTTGGGAGGTTTTTTCATTTTTTAAAAACTTTTTACAAGTGCCCCCTAGAGTGCCCGGTTGGTGTCCTGGCATGTGAGGGGGACCAGTGCACTACGAATCCTGGCCCCTCCCACGACCAAATGCCTTGGAGTTGTTCGTTTTTGAGCTGGTCACCTTCGGTTTCCATTATCGCTGAAAACCGATACCGCCCAGCTCAAATCCTCCCAAATCCGATGTATTTGCCCGGCACCAACTGTACTATCGAAACAAAAGCTGGACGCCCATCTTTTTCGAAAATACGGTCTGTCCCGCCCCTTCACGGACCCGTCCTCGGAGATAGTTGCCCATGGAGATGGGCGTCTGCGTTCGATTATGCCCCTCTATGTGAGACACATTGAGCCTGCAAATAGGTGGGAAAATGTGGGATATAAATAAATAAATAAAATAAATCCTAATAATAAATAAAGTGAAGGACATGTCTTAGTGAATTCCCCTTTTTACTAATGTCTGCAGCTGTTCTGTTATCTGTCTATACACAGTCCAATACATCAAAACCAGCATCCTGACTTCTATAGAGCCAGTGGCGGGAGGCGGTGATGGTGCTGGGCAGACTTATACGGTCTGTGCCAGAGCCGGTGGTGGGAAGCGGGACTGGTGGTTGGGGGGTGGGGATGGTGCTGGGCAGACTTATACGGTCTGTGCCAGAACCGATGGTGGGAGGCGGGGCTGGTGGTTGAGAGGCGGGGATAGTGCTGGGCAGACTTATACGGTCTGTGCCCTGAAGAGCACAGGTACAAATCAAAGTAGGGTATACACAAAAAGTAGCACATGTGAGTTTATCTTGTTGGGCAGACTGGATGGACCGTGCAGGTGTTTTTCTGCCGTCATCTACTATGTTACTATGTATATGTTACTATGTGACTAGTTGTTATTAAATTATTTTTTTTTAAATTTACTTGGACACTTTTTCTCTAGGGAAATGTCTGGTTTTAAAATCCCTTTCCGCTTTCTACATAAGTACATAAGTAATGCCACACTGGGAAAAGACCAAAGGTCCATCGAGCCCAGCATCCTGTCCACGCTGGGAAATAGTGGGTGTGTCCAGAGATTGTGATATAACAGACACTCTTTAGTTATATCTACAAATTTAAAACAGTCAGAAATGCATTTTCTTAATTCCTTAAGAGGCCAGAGAGGCACAAAAGGTACGAGATGTGACTTAGTGGTTACGATGGTTCTTAAACAGATGTGGCCAAAGAACTAGTATTAGTTATTACAGAATCCATTAGTGTGTTAATTTGATACCAGTTCCCACAATAGACTTTCAAAAGTGCTGCAAACATTATTTTACTTATTTTCTTTGACTTACTTCTGCCCATGTTTAACGATTTTCAGTCCAATGAACTGGTGGTGAGTTTGGAAGATGACGCGAGGCTGATCTTGAAAGAAGATGATACTCTGAGAGCTGCAGGAGTAGGTGAGTGGGAGGAGAGGCACCTTTAAAATCATTAACTGCCCTCCTCGGTTCTACTAATGACCTGATGATTATGTCTGGAAAGGTTGCAGAAAAGTGAATGCTGTTCCCCCGCCGATCTTTATACTAGCCCGATAATTAATTAGTGAGTGGAGGGGAGGAGGTGGACATAGGGCAGAGGCTGTGGGTGCCCTAAATACAAACTCTGGTTTGCAGATGTGCATGGAATGGTGCTGGCCATAATGTGAAGTGACTGACAGGAAGGGTATTTGTTTTAGCCTCTCCTTTGGCCTGCCTGTTACATGTTTAGTTTACTGATTGTAAGTAGTTAGTGCACCTAATGAGGAAGGATGTAATGGACTGAGAGTGTAGCAGAGATTTTGATAGCTGTATAAAACTATTCCACACATGGCCTAGTGGTTAGGGTGGTGGACTTTGGTCCTGGGGAACTGAGGAACTGAGTTCGATTCCCACTTCAGGCACAGGCAGCTCCTTGTGACTCTGGGCAAGTCACTTAACCCTCCATTGCCCCATGTAAGCCGCATTGAGCCTGCCATGAGTGGGAAAGCGCAGGGTACAAATGTAACAAAAATAAAATAGATACTATTGGAGATTCTATATGGAATGTTGCTACTATTGGAGATTCTACATGGAATGTTGCTATTCCACTAGCAACATTCCATGTAGAAGGCTGCGCAGGCTTCTGTTTCTGTGAGTCTGACGTCCTGCGCGGCCACATTGGTGATCTGCAAGGGCTGGCTTCTACATGGAATGTTGGAATAGCAACATTCCATGTAGAATCTCAAATAGTAGCAACAGTGGAGGAGTGGCCTAGTGGTTAGGGTGGTGGACTTTGGTCCTGGGGAACTGAGGAACTGAGTTTGATTCCCACTTCAGGCACAGGCAGCTCCTTGTGACTCTGGGCAAGTCACTTAACCCTTCATTGCCCCATGTACAAATAAGAACCTGTATACAATATGTAAGCCGCATTGAGCCTGCCATGAGTGGGAAAGCGTGGGGTACAGATGTAACTAAAATAAAATAAATAAACACTGGGGGAATGTTTTCACTCATTAGAAGAAGAGCTGACTTCTGGGTCCGTATCTCTTATCACTTTTTTTTTGCTATGGATATCTGCATTGTCTGTATTGATTGCCACTTGATGTCACTGTGGCTCCACTAGATTCCATGTGGAAAAGAGAATCTGGCAGTGAAATAGCCAAATCTTAAGCAACTGGTTACGTTATTTACCCTATGTTACAGAAGGAAGTAATAATGTTGCCAAAAATTAGGAATAAGCTATCTACAGCGTGTGTCTTATTCCCTGATTCTGCTTAGTTAGATTCTCCTTGGTTCGGTCAAGGAACAGCATTGACTCATTTAATCAGCAGTGTACTGATGTCAAAACTAGGGAACGGGAACTGGGACTTCATATACCTCCTTTCTGTGGTTTTTTCCAACTACATTCAAAGCAGTTTACAAGTATATTTAGGTACTTATTTTGTACCTGGGGCAATGGAGGGTTAAGTGACTTGCCCAGAGTCACAAGGAGCTGCAGTGGAAATTGAACCCAGTTCCCCAGGATCAAAGTCCACTGCATTAACCACTAGGCTACTCCCTCCACTACTACGCTACCAGGGTTGTGCAGCGCTGTACAATTAACAAAGAAGGACAGTCCCTGCTCAAAGGAGTTTACAATCTAAAGGACAAAAAGTGCAGTCAATCAAGATTGAGGCAGTCTAGATTTCCTGGATAGAGGTACAATGGTTAAGTGCCGAAAGCGACATTGAAGAGGTGGGCTTTGAGCAAAGATTTGAAGATGGGTAGGGAAGGGGCTTGACGTATGGGCTCAGGGAGTTTATTCCAAGCATAGGGTGAGGCGAGGCAGAAAGGGCGGAGCCTGGAATTGGAGGTGGTGGAGAAGGGTACTGAGAGGAGGGATTTGTCCTGTGAGCGGAGGTTACAGGTAGGAGCGTAAGGGGAGATGAGGGTAGAGAGGTAGGGAGGGGCTGCAGATCGCGTGCATTTGTAGGTTAGTAGGAGAAGCTTGAACTGTATGCGGTACCTGATCGGAAGCCAGTGAAGTGACTTGAGGAGAGGGGTGATATGTGCATATCGGTCTAGGCGGAAGATAAGACGCGCAGCAGAGTTCTGAACCTTAGCATTAAACTAGCAGCTGTCAACCCTTGACCTGCCTATTTGGCCCTCTGTCTGCAGTGTCACTGTAAACCCCACTCAATCTCTCGTTCTCTTCTTCCCTCTTCGCAACATTCTCTGCATTTGTCCCTAATCTACTGGAATGTTGTCACTGCTTTGCTTACCGTCATTTCTTCTGTTAGGTGATCCCAGCCGTCTACAATTGCTTGGTTATATTGCTTAAGTTAGTGTTTCTTTTTGGCCAAGTGCAAAAGAAATGTACCTCACTTTTGTGTAATAAAATACAGAGCTGTGAACTAGAGGCAAGAATAACATTTCAGGAAAGTGTCTATGTATTTGTTTCGGACAGTGTGGCACACACACTGAGACCTGTTTGGTTTTGTACTCTTTTGGGCAAGCTAGGATGGTGTGGTGCTATGAAAGAGACCGTGCTGGTGTCAGGTCTGAACAGTCTCTAGTACATCTCTCTCTCCCTCCTAAAGGGTTTTACAGTAACTGCAACATAAAGACAGTTATCAGTTGCACACCACTACTGACATTTGCACGTCAACACTCTGTCTATAGGAATCACCTGAGTCAGAGGAAGGATGCAAGTTGGTGAGGTGGGTTTAAGTAGAGGAGTGTGGTTAGTCCACTCTTAAGGTTATCAATAGAAATCAAACAAAATAAAACATGGAAAAGAAAATAAGATGATACCTTTTTTATTGGACATAACTTAATACATTTCTTGATTAGCTTTCGAAGGTTGCCCTTCTTCCTCAGATCGGAAATAAGCAAATGTGCTAGCTGACTTTGAGGCATATTTTCAAAGCACTTAGCCTTCCAAAGTTCCATAGGTTTCTATGGAACTTTGGAAGGCTAAGTGCTTTGAAAATATGCCCGAGTGTATATAAGTGAAAACATTCAAGCATTACTATGACAGTCTGACAGGGTGGGAGGATGGGGGTGGGTCGGAGGTATGCATGGGGACATTTTCAGGTGGGTTTAAGATCTGTCTGGGCTTCAGTACCTGTTCTCTTCCCATTTGTGGATTTGGCTTGCTTTGCTTTTATTTTATTTATTTATTTTTATTTTTATTGCATTTCTATCCATCATTATCCCACCTATTTGCAGGCTCAATGTTGCTTACATAGTATGTAAACATTGTCGTTACAGGAAAGCAGATACATTTAGTATTGTGTAGAAATTAAGTGAGGGAAGAAAGAAGAAGGAAGGGAGTGGTTAGGGTAATTATAGGAGGTGGGCTTTGTTAACTGAGTGGGTTGGTGAGAGGGACTAGTGTGGCTATCGGTTCTCATTGTAGGCCTTGTTGAAGAGAGAAATCTTCAGAGATTTGCGGAAAACAGTTGTTTCTTCGATTGTTCTTAGGTCTGTAGGCAGTGCATTCCATATTTGCGTGCTTATGTAAGAGAAGGTGGTGGCGTGCATCTGCTTGTATTTTAGTCCTTTACAGCTGGGGAAGTGTAGGTTGAGGAATTTGCGGGATGATCTCGTGGCGTTTCTTTTAGTTCGCTGTTGGCTTCCTTGGGTGGGTATTTTTTTTTCTTGCCAGCGCAATGTATGAGCATCTAAATCCTGTCCTTATAGAATGTTGGACATCAGGGGCGTAGCCAGACCTCGCAGTGGGAGGGGGACAGCGCCCGAGGTGGGGGGGGGGCACATTTTGGTCTGCTGCCCTGCCGCTCCCCACCCACTGCCACAGCAAATACTTTGGTTGGCGGGGGTCCCTAACCCCTGCTAGCTGAAGTGTTGTCCACCGCCGGTCTCTGGCGCCACTGCATTGCCTGCCCTGCTCTGTCTTCCCTTCACGTCCTGCACACTCCTTTTAGTGAAATTGAGCATGCTCAGTTTCACTAAAAAGAGCGTGCCGGATGTGAGGGGAAGACAGAGCAGGGCAGGCAATGCAGTGATGCCGGAGACCGGTGCTGGACAACACTTCAGCTAGCAGGGGTTGGAGACCCCTGCCAGCAAAACCAGGGGTCCAGAGGAAATGTTTTTTTTTGGGGGGGGGCAGGCCCCCTTGGCCCCACATAGCTACACCACTGTTGGACACGTTGACAGCCTTTCTTCTGTATGTGTTGCAGAAGACTTGTCATGGCATGTTGCAGCATCACTAAGAGAGAAGTCTAAGTTCATCAATCATTCAGTTTGCTTTCTCAATTTGTTCTTTTAAACCTTGGGGGGGGCTCTCCTGAACATTTCACTGCCTTGTGCTCATAAGAGAGGTAGGGTCTGGGAGTGGAGCAGAGAAGATGCCCTTCAGTTCTTATGCTGTATTTATTCTCTGCCTGCTGCTGCAACCAGAGTTGGGTCCAGGAGGAGCCCCTACTTCATGAGAGAGGAGTGAGATACAGCAGCAGTTATGAGAAGAGAGTGAGGAACTCTGGCAGAGGGTGGTAGACATCCCCCCTGGGAAGCTCTGTAGGCATGAAGCCAGTTCATGATAAATGCAGCACTTGAACTGTGGATCAAGAAAGAGAGGGACATGGGAGGGAATGATAATGGAAGTTGGAGGGAGGGTCTGAGGAGAGATGTTAGGTGAAAAGCATATAAAGAAATAATACTTTACTGAGAGAGTGATGGATGCCTTGAATAATTGTCTGCTGAAGAGGTGTTAAGCAGACTCATGACAGAATTTTAAGCATGCTAGGGACAGATATTGTAGACAGTGACAGGAAAAGGGGAAGGGAGAAAGTTAGAATGAAAGATATAGAGAACCTAGGCGTTGATTTAGCTATACAAATGTTTGTATACTTACCTACCAGGAAAGGGCAAAGATAGTTGCAAAAAAAGTGCAATACAGCTGCTTTGAACCCCCAGGGGGGGAGCAGCAGTCGATGTGTAGATAAGAAGAAATTGCGGATAGCCTAGTTTGGACATTGGACTGATTTTGCTACACTTCTCAGCTAAGGTCTAAACGTTATCTCCTGCAGGTGGCCAAGTGTGTGTGGCTGACAACTGGGAGATATGTTTAGCTAGATACTGTAGGAAGGGAGAATTAGCCAACCTTGGTCGGTGGACATGATCCTTACCTGCCAATGATCCATTATGTTATATATTAAGAAGGGGACAGAGCAGTGTGGTGATGGCACAGAAATGTGGCTCAGAGGACCAGAATCAAGGGAAGGGCCCAAGAAGCAGTGGCAGCAGACAGCTGGGGATGAAGAAGAGATGGACTAGTCCAGTAGAATCTCATTTCCTTGGCTGAATAGTGACAGTAAGTCAGCCCTGCTTTAGAATTGATTGACATGCAACTCTTTCATTTTTAAAGCCTGCCAATCTTTCTGTAAAATGATGCAAGTTTTCTATCAGGTGAATTTTTGAAAGAGAAAGGCGCCCATCGTCTGACACAAATCGGGAGATGGGCGTCCTTCTCGCAAGGTCGCCCAAATCGGCATAATCGAAAGCCGATTTTGGGCGCCCTCAACTGCTTTATGTCGCGGGGACGACCAAAGTTCATGGGGGCGTGTCGGCAGTGTAGCGAAGGCGGAACTGGGGCGTGCTTAGGAGATGGGCGTCCTCGGCTGATAATGGAAAAAAGAAGGACATCCCTGACGAACACTTGGGCGACTTTATTTGGTCCATTTCTTTTCACGACCAAGCATCAAAAAGGTGCCCGAACTGACCAGATGACCCCACCGGAGGGAATCGGGGATCACCTCCCCTTACTCCCCCAGTGGTCACTATCCCCCTCCCACCCTCAAAAAAAATCTTTAAAAATACTTTTTTGCCAGCCTCTATTCCAGCCTCAAATGCCATACTCAGGTCAATCGCAGCAGTATGCAGGTACCTGGAGCAGTTGTAGTGGGTGCAGTGCACTTCAGGCAGGCGGACCCAGGCCCATCCCCCCCTACCTGTTACACTTGTGGTGGTAAATGTCAGCCCTCCAACACCCACCAGAAACCCACTATACCCACATCTAGAGGGCTCCCTTCATCCCTAAGGGCTATGGTAGTGGTGTACAGTTGTGAGTTTTGGGTTTTGTGTGTGTGTGTGTGGGGGGGGGGGTGTTGAGGGCTCAGCACCCAAGGTAAGGGAGCTATGCACCTGGGACCTTTTCCTGAAGCCAACTGCAGTGCCCCCTAGGGTGCCCGGTTAGTGTCCTGGCATGTTAGGGGGACCAGTGCACTACGAATGCTGGCTCCTCCCACGACCGAATGGCTTCGATTTAGTCGTTTTTGAGATGGGCGTCCTCGGTTTCCATTATTGCCGAAAACCGGGGACGACCATCTCAAAAATGATCTAAGGACGACCATCTCTAAGGTCAACCTAAATTTCATGATTTGGGCGTCCCCAGCTGTATTACTACTACTACTACTTAACATTTCTAAAGCGCTACTAGAGTTACGCAGCGCTGTACAATTTAACATAGAGGGATGGTCCCTGCTCAAAGAGCTTACAATCTAAGAGACAAATGAACGGTCAGTCCGATAGGGGCGGTCAAAATGGGGCAGTCTGGATTTACTTCGAAATGAAAGATGGACGCCCATCTTGTTTCAATAATACGGGTTGCCCCGCCCCTTTACAGGGTGTCCTGCGAGGACGCCCTCATGAAAACTTGGGCGCCCCGTTCGATTATGCCCCTCCACGTGTTCTAAATTGGCAAAGAAAGACTTATGTAGTAATACATTGAAAATACTTGGGCCACGAAGGTTGGCTCAGAGTCATATCACGTTCTATTATAATGCAGCTTCCTGTAGATTCTTTTGAGGCTTGCTGCAGCAGCAGTGGAAATAGTTACCTTGTGTACGAATAGACTCCATGCAGGTCGGCTCATGAGTCCACGGTGAGTTTGCAGTACAGCTGACTTGAAATGGCATCAGGCAGGAGTAAGGAAGCTGCCGAAGGGAGGTAAGCAGGAGCAGCTTTAAATATACTGAAAGGGGAAAGGTCTGAGCTTTTGGGAAAATGAGCTCAATCTACTTTGGATCTTTTCATTGCACTAATTTATATAGAGGCTGAAGGTTCTTCACAGTAAATGTACATAGAGGGTTAAGACCCCACCAAACAGTCTGTGGCTACCTGAGTCAAAAGTGATATAAAGTGACCTGCTCAAGTATACCACTTGTAGGAGATTCAAGACTTCATTCCCCCTCAGCAGACTCTGGGAAGTATCCCAGATGCAGGTACGGACAAACCACAAGTAAGGCAAAATAAAAGTTTATTGTAGATAGAAGGAAACCACAAACAAAACCTAGTGTGGCCATGTTTTGGCAAATAACTGCATTACTGCTGCATTTTTATTTCAGGTTCAGGCTCTCAGCACATAGCGATTGGAGCATTGTTGACATATTGGTCTGGGATTTTATTGTTTTTCATCCATCCCTGACTTACCTCTTGCTACAGGCATTCACTGTGTCAGGTTTTCTTTGTGGTTTCATTCTATCTACAAAATGTTTTTACTTTGCCCTACTGGTACTTTGGGAAGGACCCCCAGTTGCAGATACGAAATGGGGTCTGCAGTCCATAGGAGCCAACTTTTCAAAATTATTGGGGGTGCTAAGCCCAATGGAAATAAACCCTCCCTGGACACATACAAGGAGTTTTTTTAAATATTGGGGGTGCTCGAGCACCCACAGAGTCTGCTCCTATGCTGCTGTCTCTGTTCACCCCTGGTGATCCATTGCCTCTTATGTCTTTTTCAACCCCTATCTCCTGATTCCCAGCCTGTTACTGTAACTACTTAGGTCAATGGTTCCCAAACCTGGTCCTGGAGGCACCCCAGCCAGTCAGGTTTTTCAGGATATCCGCAATGAATGTTCATGAGAGATTTGCATGCAGTGAAAGCAGTGCATGCAAATCTCTCTCATGAATATTAATTGTGGATATCCTTGAAAACCTGACTGGCTGGGGTGCCTCCAGGACCAGGTTTGGGAACCACTGCACTAGGTTATTTCAGCATTCATTGCAGAGAACTTCAGCTTGCTCTGGTAAAGGCTTAAACACTTTTTTTTTTTTTTTAAACGTACAAAAGCGTCAACTTCTTGTTCAGTTTTCTTAGACGCAGATGTGGAAGTTCTTTGGCTTGTCTCCTGAAATGAATTCCATGTTTAAGTAATGTTGAAGCCTATCAGGTTGGGCTTCGGTTCTGAATTAATCATGCCTCTGGCTTCTTCGTTTAGAAGAGGAAGTCCTTGACCTGCAAGGTTGCAAGAAGTGCGACTGCTCTGAAACTCAGGGGTCCTTTAGCTCTGCCCTTTCCCCCTGTGAATAATTAGAAGCATTTGAAAGTATTGCTGTGGAAGCTAATTTGTGCCTCTTACTTTGCATATTCTTGAAGTCTCATGCATTAAACATAAGCAGAGCAAAAAATTAACTTCTTTAGTCACGCATTTTGATGGGTCATCAGAGAGAATGTAAAGTGTTCTGTGAAACAGTCTACTGATCCTCTAAGTATTAAATTATTATACCTACCGGCTCATTTCAGGGGGGGGATTTTATCTTGTGTTACTGACTGAATAATAGACCAGAATGAAAGTTCTAATTTGTGTAAGAATGTGAAGAGAGACATACAAGTGTCTTTTTCTTCTTAAATCTCAGTTCTAATGAGGGTTTACACACGTTACAGGTTTCTGTCTGAGACAGTGTTGGACTTCCTGATAGTTCCCTAGGCCACGTGCCATAAGGGCTTAGGACAGGGCTTTCCAAACTCAACTGTTGAACCTGTAGCCTGTTGTGTTTTTGCACTGTCCACATTGAATGTGTCTGCAATATTTATTTATTTTTTATTTTTGTTACATTTGTACCCCGCGCTTTCCCACTCATGGCAAGCTCAGTGCGGCTTACATGGGGACAATGGAGGGTCTCCAATGACCTATTACTGGCTAAATCCAGAGGTCAATATTCCATCCTCATTCTTCTTGATCTTTCCGCTGCTTTTGACACTGTCGATCACAGCATACTTCTCGATACCCTGTCCTCACTTGGATTCCAGGGCTCTGTCCTTTCCTGGTTCTCTTCCTACCTCTCCCTCCGCACCTTTAGTGTTCACTCTGGTGGATCCTCTTCTACTTCTATCCCTCTGCCTGTCGGCGTACCTCAGGGTTCTGTTCTTGGTCCCCTCCTCTTTTCTATCTACACTTCTTCCCTTGGTTCATTAATCTCATCCCATGGCTTTTCCTACCACCTCTATGCTGATGACTCCCAAATCTACCTTTCTACCCCTGATATCTCACCTTGCATCCAAACCAAAGTTTCAGCGTGCTTGTCTGACATTGCTGCCTGGATGTCTCAACGCCACCTGAAATTAAATATGACCAAAACCGAGCTTCTCATTTTCCCCCCCAAACCCACCTCCCCGCTCCCCCCATTTTCTATTTCTGTTGATGGCTCTCTCATTCTCCCTGTCTCCTCAGCTCGAAACCTTGGGGTCATCTTTGCCTCTTCTCTCTCCTTCTCTGCTCATATCCAGCAGACCGCCAAGACCTGTCGTTTCTTTCTTTACAACATCCGTAAAATCCGCCCCTTTCTTTCCGAGCACTCTACCAAAACCCTCATCCACACCCTTGTCACCTCTCGTTTAGACTACTGTAATCTGCTTCTTGCTGGCCTCCCACTTAGTCACCTCTCCCCTCTCCAGTCGGTTCAAAACTCTGCTGCCCGTCTCATCTTCCGCCAGGGTCGCTTTACTCATACTACCCCTCTCCTCAAGACCCTTCACTGGCTCCCTATCCGTTTTCGCATCCTGTTCAAACTTCTTCTACTAACCTATAAATGTATTCACTCTGCTGCTCCCCAGTATCTCTCCACACTCGTCCTTCCCTACACCCCTTCCCGTGCACTCCGCTCCATGGATAAATCCTTCTTATCTGTTCCCTTCTCCACTACTGCCAACTCCAGACTTCGCGCCTTCTGTCTCGCTGCACCCTACACCTGGAATAAACTTCCTGAGCCCCTACGTCTTGCCCCATCCTTGGCCACCTTTAAATCTAGACTGAAAGCCCACCTCTTTAACATTGCTTTTGACTCGTAACCACTTGTAACCACTCGCCTCCACCTACCCTCCTCTCTTCCTTCCCGTTCACATTAATTATTTGATTTGCTTACTTTATTTATTTTTTGTCTATTAGATTGTAAGCTCTTTGAGCAGGGACTGTCTTTCTTCTATGTTTGTGCAGCGCTGCGTATGCCTTGTAGCGCTATAGAAATGCTAAATAGTAGTAGTAGTAGTAGTAGTAGTAGTTAAGTGACTTGCCCAGAGTCACAAGTAGCTGCCTGTGCCTGAAGTGGGAATCGAACTCAGTTCCTCAGGACCAAAGTGCACCACCCTAACCACTAGGCCACTAGGCATAGATAGGTCTCCACTTATGCCAATTTATTTTGTGCACGTTCTTTGTGGACAGCCTGAGAACCCAGTTGGCTGTACGTTCAAAGGGAGGAGCGGCCTAATGGTTAGTGCAGCAGGCTTTGATCCTGGCAACCTGGGTTCAATTCCCACTGCAGCTCCTTGTGACCTTGGGCAAGTCACTTAACCCTCCATTGCATCAGGTACAAAAACTTAGATTGTGAGCCCTCTAGGGACAGAGAAAGTACCTGCATGTAATGTGTACAGTGCTGCGTACGTCTAGTAGCACTATAGACATGATTAGTAGTAGTAGTAAAAATAGGTTTGGAAAGCTCTGCAATAAAAAGTCCACCCAGGGATCTATTTTTTTTCCTTCTTGTTCAATAGACTTGGCAATTTGGGTACAAAAGGCACCTTTTCTGTTTGAGTAGCAGCTCTTCCTCTTACACCCTGGCAAGACTGATCTTAGAAGCACAAGTCAATGTTTATGGTGATGTCAGATGCCAGTCCAACCGCTTTTCCCCCCACCACTTAAAGGAGATTTGCAAAGCTGCCATGCAGAGTTCAAGCCATACTTTCACACCATGTTTTGATATGATCTTCTGTTAGTATAGTGCAGTGGTTCCCAAACCTGGTCCTGGAGGTACCCCAGCCAGTCGGGTTTTCAGGATATTCACAATGAATATTCATGAGAGGGATTTGCATGCAGTCAAGGTAGTGCATGCAAGTATCTCTAATGAATATTCATTGTGGATATCCCGAACAGGGCCGGTCAAACCCGGTAAGCAGGGTAAGCACTGCAGGGGGGCGCCTGCCTTTAAGGGTGCTGCTGTGGCGCTGCGCTGCCATACCACACTGCCCTTGGGGCTTTAAATCTTTAATTTACCTCCGACCCAGCAGCCGCGTCATTTGAAAGCCCTGCCCCGTCTCTAGCCTTCCCTCCCTTCGTGAGTTCGTTCAGCAGAGTCCGGCCTTCTGACATCATTTCCTCGAGGGCGGGTCTCAGAGGGAACAAACTCACGAAGGGAGGGAAGGCTAGAGACGGGCAGGGCTTTGAAATGACGTGGCCGCTGGGACGGAAGTAAATTAAAAAAGACTTAAACCACGCAGGGTGGGAAGAAGAAAAAGGGGGATGTTGGGGGGAGAAGAGGGCGGGCAGGTGGCCATAAATGGGAGGGGGATGGGGGTGAAGGAGAATCGCTGGACAGGGGCAGGGTGGGAGAAGAGAGAAAGGAGATGCGGGGGGGGGGGGGTGTGCGCGCGCCAACTCATAGTCTGCAGGGGGCGCCAGAGACCCTAGGACCGGCCCTGATCCCGAAAACCTGACTGGCTGGGGTGCTTCTAGGATCTGGTTTGGGAACCACTGGTATAGTAACTTTAGACTGTCTATGCTCCATGGCTTTTTTGAGAGGGAGGATCCAGCCCTTCTGTCCCATTTTTATGGAGTCAGGTTGTCTTCCCATTATCAGTAATATTTAAACAAAATTAAAAGGGGGGGGGGGGGGTTCCCTAACAGAACCTGTTTTCTTAACCACTGGGGACTATTATGCATGTAGGGAGTCAAATGTGCATTAAATGGTGAACCAACTTATCCTTAAAAAAACAAAGCTGCTCACCTGTAACAGGTGTCTTCTGAAGACAGAAGTTGCACAACCCTATCCATCTCGTCTCCCTCTTTGTTCTTTCCTTCTTTAAACTTGCTTATGTGGGAACTGAGAGCAGCTTGGAGGCTTCTTACTGCATCTGTTCAGGACTTCCCACGTTAAGAGGCTTGAGTGTCTTTACCAGAAAGTTATGGGAATGTTGGTTCACCTCAGTACGATGCTTGGTCATATGGCCCCGCTTGTGTGACTGGGCTGTCTATAGAGAAGACTTGTTAAAGATAAAGAACTTGTCTTTTCAGTGCCCAGAGCTAAAATATTGGTGTGGGGGAAAAGTGCGTTCAAACAAACCTTGTAGTGAGGATTATCTGTGACCCTGAAGATGGCGCTTCCAGTACAAGGCTAACTATTGCACTCAGTTACCTTGCTTGAACCCTGTGATTTCCACCTGCAGGAAACTCAACTGCTTAATTTCTTGTAACATTGGAAACGGGGTACTGGGCTTGACAGGCCTTTGGCCTGACCCGGTCTGGCAGTTCTAATGACCTGTTTTCTTGTTTTTGTTTTCAGCGAATGAAACAGAGTTAGCCTTCTTCTGTGCAGAAGACTACAAAGCATACAAAGCCAATCCGGTTTCATTGTGGTGATGGGGCTCTGTTGTGATCCTGTCGTTACACACTTTGCACCGCACCATGTGGTGTTTTGTTCTGACTGGTTTGAATGCAGATACGTGAAAGGAGAACATGGATATGTGAATGCAGTTATGTTGATTAAAGATGTGAGGACAAATTGATAAAATAAATAAATGAAAAAACACCTTTTATTCTTCAGATTCCCTATTCAGGTAGAAATAAATTGGGCACACACATTTTATTTTTATTTAAAGCTTTCAGGTATTTCATTTTATATTCAGGTACTGCCCTGGTTGAAAGATATAGAGCACAGTTGTGTGTTGCTTTTTTTTTTCTTTTAAATAATTTTCCTGCGTGAACTCTTTATATTCCTGTTCTTTCTCTTATTTTTCTAATTTTTCTCTGGCATCTGTTTCATACATTATATGGTGCAGAAACCGCTATGCTGGAGAGAATAGAATTTAAGACTCCTGAATTAAGGACCTGACTCTCACTCGTTGTCAGATATATCCATATTTAACAGTGGTTCTAATGGGTCAGTATTCTCCAGCTAACTTTTATGAATTGCCTAGACAAATTTGGGGTTTGAAATTCAACGCCCCCCTCCCCCAATAGACTGAATATATTTTGGACATTAAGGAGCAAAAAGGGTATCTCGGACTGGCACAAAATGACAGAGGTGTAGTCAGAACTTGATTTGGAGATGGGACAGATTTTGCTCCGCCTCTCCACCATGCTTCCTCCCCTGCTTTCTTGCCCCAGCGCACATGCTCATTTTTAGTGAAATCAAGCTTGCTCAAACTCAGATTTCATTAAAACCAAACATGAGCGCAAGGGAGGGGGAAGCAGGGCAGGCAGCATGGCAGCAACTAACGCTGCAGGGAAGCTTCTGCTGGCGGGGCTTGGGGACCCCGCCAGCCAAACCAAAAGACTTTGGGGGAACAAAACCAAATTGTGTGTGTGTGTGTGTGGGGGGCAGGATCCCTGTGGCTACACCACTGTTTTATGGGCCGCTAAGGAGGGGGAGGGAAGGAGAATCTGGTTTGGAAGTAATTTTTCACAAGGGTACCAGCAATGGGAAGGATGGAGGGAAAGGGGCATTGCCTTCTCATAAGGCATTTTTTGTATTGCAGCTATCTGGAAAGGAGGGAGGGAGATGTGTCATGAGCGTCTAAACAATTGTATGCAGATTTACAGAATTTGCCTGAAGCGTGTCTAAATTAGGTGTCAGCATTTAAAAGTATTGCACCTGAAAGTTAGGTGCCAGATCCGTGCTGAACGCTAGTCTATAAAAGGCACACCTTCTCTATAGAATAGGACTTAGCACTCAATTATTTTGGCACTGAATTGTTGATGTCCCTCCTCTGACTTTTACCTGCTCAAAAAGTATTTGTACTAGAGTCCAGCTCCAGGGGTTTCTTTTGTGTGTGTTTAGCAAGAGGTTTAATCCTCTGACTTTTGAAATGTTTGGCTATTTATTTTAAAACATTTTATAGGCCATCTTTCTAATTTAAAATCAGTATGGCTTACAACTGGGCTTCTATTCTTAGGTGCATATAAATTGTAAATTTAAGTGTTTTATTTTCCAGCTAATTATGAGGTTTTGAGATTACAATGAATCAGTATTTGTTGATATTTTCTTGCCATAGGTAAGTGAAAAATATTTCTTGTAAAATTTCAACTCTTTCACAAAATAATAAATTCCGAACTGAACTTTGTTTGGAGACAGACCTTAGGTTTTGGATGGGAAGGTTTTTGTCAGCCAATGATTGATACTAAGTATTGGAAAAAAGAATTGTTCAACTCCCTGAAGCTTTTTTCCTTATCATTTAACATTGATTTGCTATTTGATGACATGAATAAACAAAACACATCTTGGAATCCCTGTGGATTGAAATACCATGTTTAAAGGGGAGAAGGATAGTGATAGGCGTGTACTACCGTCCACCTGGCCAGGATGAACAGACATCTGTAGAAATGTTCTCAGAAATTAGGGAGGCCATCAAACTGGGGAACACAATAATAATGGGTGATTTCAATTACCCTGATATGTACTGGGTAAATGTAATATCAGGGTATGCTAGGGAGGTAAAATTCCTTGATGAAATCAAGGACTGCTTTATGGAGCAGCTGGTATAAGATCCAACAAGAGAAGGAAAAATTCTAGACCTAGACCTTAGTGGAGTGCATGATCTGGGGCAGGAGCTTATGGTGCTGGGACCGCTTGATAACAGTGATCATAATATGGCAAGTTTCCCAAACGTAGAATGTTTGTACGTTTGGGAAGCTTGCCAAGTGCCCTTGGCCTGGATTGGCCGCTGTCGTGGACATGATGCTGAGCTCGATGGACCCTTGGTCTTTTCCCAGTGTGGCGTTACTTATGTAATTAAGTACTTATGGTATCGGCTTTGGAGTAAGTATACACAGGAAATCCAATATGTTAGCCTTTAACTTTCAAAAAGGAGACTATGATAAAATGAGAAGAACGGTGAAAAAAAAAAACTTAGAGGAGCAGCTGCAAAGGTCAAAAATTTACATCAGGTGTGGATGCTGTTCAAAAATACCATCCTGGAAGCCCAGTCCCAATATATTTCATGTATTAAAAAAGGAGGAAGGAAGACCAAACGACAGCCGATATGGTTAAAAAGTGAGGTGAAGGAAGCTATTAGAGCTAAAAGAAAATCCTTCAGAAAATGGAAGAAGGAACAGACTGAAAATAAGAAACAGCATAAGGAATGGCAAGTCAAATACAATGCGCTGATAAGGAAGGCATTTTTTTATCTTTCAGCAAAATTGGGCTCATTTTATGAAAAATCTTTAAAGCTGGATCCCCATAAGGGTTTAAACTGTTAGGGCCCTATTTACTAAGGTACGCTAGCGTTTTTAGCAGGTGTTAAACACTACAGCCACCCATCTATTCCTGTCTTGAGCATTAGTGTGCACTAGAAACACTAGTGCAGCTTAGTATACAAGGCCCTTAAAAATTATAAGACCCTGTGGCTACTAGAGGGCAGATATTGGTGTATGACCTGTCAATTCTTGTTCTAAGTACATAAGTATTTCCATACTGGGAAAGACCAAAGGTCCATCAAGCCCAGCATCCTGTTTCCAACAGTGGCCAATCCAGATCACATATACCTGGCAAGATCCCAAAAAAGTACAAAACATTTTATACTGCTTATCCCAGAAATAGTGGATTTTCCCCGTCCATTTAATAACGATCTATGGACTTTTCCTTTAGGAAGCCGTCCAAACCTTTTTAAAACTACATTTATCTACCTATTGTATTAAGCTCAAAGTTGGATGGCCAAATAGAAGGTATGTAAACATAGTATTCGTAGACCATCCTGAAACTTAGAAGCATATAATACAAATTTTGCCACTCTGGGTGATTCCCCTCCCCCTCTAAAGTCCCATATAGGTTTTTGATGTTTAGCCAAAGGTTCAGAGAAGAATTCTATAGGTGAAGTCATAAAAAGATATAGTAATTTAGGAAAAATATTCATTTTAAATGCAACTATTCTTCCAGACCATGAAAGCTAATAAGCTTGCCATTGATCAAAATCTTTGTATATTGTTTTTGTTTAAGTTCAAATTTGATTCATCTCCACCCAGATATAATCCAAGATATTATTTCAAAGTACTTTTAAAGGGGAAAGCCTCCTTGTGGCAAAATATGTAATGTTCTGGTAGGTTGATATAAATTTCAGATTCATATTAATTTTGTATCCTGAAATAGGTATGACGCATTTCTTTTTAGACATAATTTTATTAGGTTTTAACAGTAATACAATATAACAAAACAAAAGAGATTAAGAACACTAGCAAGGACATACAGAGGGGCATAATTGAAAGGGGTGCCCAAGTTTTCCTGAGGACGTCCTCGCAGGATGTCCCGGTGAAGGGGTGTGGAAACTCGTATTATCGAAACAAGATGGGTGTCCATCTTTCGTTTTAATAATATGGTCGGGGATGCCCAAATCGCGAAATTTAGGTCAACCTTAGAGATGGTCGACCTAAATGTTGAGATGGTTGACCTTAGAGATGGTCATCCCTGGTTTTCGGCCATAATGGAAACCGAGGATGCCCATCTCAGAAACGACCAAATCCAAGACCTTTGGGTATGGGAAGAGCTAGCATTCGTAGTGCACTGGTCCTCCTGACATGCCAAGACACCAACCGGGCACCCTAGGGGGCACTGCAGTGGACTTCAGAAATTGCTCCCAGGTGCATAGCTCCCTTACTTTGGGTGCTGAGCCCCCCAACCCCCCCCCCCCAAAACCCACTATCCGTAACTGTACAACACTACCATAGCCCTAAGGGGTGAAGGGGGGCACCTACATGTGGTTACAGTGGGTTTCTGGTGGGTTTTGAAGGGCTCACATTTACCACCACAAGTGTAACAGGTGGGGGGATGGGCTTGGGTCCGCCTGCCTGAAGTGCACTGCACCCACTAAAACTGCTCCAGGGACCTGCATACTGCTGTCAGGGAACTGGGTATGACATTTGAGGCTGGCAAAAAATATTTTTAAAGTTTTTTTTGAGGGTGGGAGGGGGTTAGTGACCACTGGGGGAGTAACGGGAGGTCATCCCCGATTCCCTCCGGTGGTCATCTGGTCAGTTCGGGCACCTTTTTGAGGCTCGGTCGTAAGAAAAAATGGACCAAGTAAAGTCGTCCAAGTGCTCGTCAGGGACGCCCTTCTTTTTTCCATTATCGGTCAAAGATGCCCATGTGTTAGGCACGTTCCAATCCCGCCTTCGCTATGCTTCTGACACGCCCCCATGAACTTTAGTCATCCCTGCGATGGAAAGCAGTTGAGGACGCCCAAAATAGGCTTTCGATTATGCCGATTTGGGCGACCCTGGGAGAAGGATGCCCATCTCCCGATTTGTGTCGAAAGATGGGCGCCCTTCTCTTTCGAAAATAAGCCTGACTGATATTTCTTGAATGAGAATTCGTAAAGTAATAGATATTTTATGTTGTTATTTTATATTGATGTGGTCCAACCATTATCCCTTGACTATCTGGATACAAATGCATTTTGGCTGCTAACAGCTCAGTTATAAGCAGGGCCAGATTAAAACTATATTGGGCCTCTCCTACCAGAGACCCTATCCCCTCCTGTCCAGAAGTAGCAGAGAAAGGTGCAGAGCCTAGCTGTGAGTATATTAATAGCAGTAATAGTGTGTGTGAGAGCATGGGAACTATGCAAGCACATGCTTAGTGGATAGAGCTGGAGTGCTGCCAAGTTACCCAGAGCCAGGAGGGAAATTCTGAACCAGTCCGGGATTTCTGCAACACTATCTTGGTACATTAGGAGACCTGAAGTGCTGATTTCAATTGACGGTTTCAAAGACTACAAACCCCCCCCAAAAAAACACTAATTTAGTAACATAGTAGATGACGGCAGAAAAAGACCTGCACAGTCCATCCAGTCTGCCCATATGGGATATAAGTTCAAAAAGTGGCCAAAAAGTCTTGCTCCTGGAGCTGGGTAACTTGCAGTTCTGCAGCAGTGGGCTAAGAACCAGGGAAGCCGGGCAAGTCATGTTCACTATTACCTCTGATACAAACCAGAGATTCCAAGGATGGACTGCCCAAAAAAGTGAGATTTAAGGGCAATGTGTCCAAGATATACATTTACAAAGTTTTAATGTGGGGAAAAAAAAGTTCACAAATGGAAAATGCAAAATAAAATATTTTAGCTTTTTTGATGCTTCTGACGGAATATAGGCAGAGTGGAGGCAGCATTAACACAGTGTTCAAATGAAGCTGCCCAAGTAATTTAATAGCAATACAAATTCCATGGGCTGAAAATTTCTCTTCACTTAATTTCTGCATTCCAGCCCAGATTTTCAAAGGGAAGCTTTATTTATATGAGACTGTCCCCATCAGAGACACAGCCACAAGAATATACACTTTCTAGTTCTCTTTTCTAGTGTTGTCCTGCCGCTCATGTGCTCATTCAGGCAGTACCCCCCCCCCCCACAAGGTCTGCCCACCATAGGGTTACCATACGTCCGGATTTACCCGGACATGTCCTCTTTTTGAGGACATGTCCGGGCGTCCGGACCGATTTGACCAGCCTGCCCGTTTGTCCGGATTTCTGGACAAACGGGCTGGCTGGCGGGGGTGGGCGCGGGACTCCCCTCCCCTTACTCTACTATCCCTGGTGGTCTAGAGGTACCTCTTCATCTTCGGGGCAGGAAAGAGCCCCCTCTTTCCTGCCCGGAGCGCTGCTGCTAGCTGCCTTGCATACTGTGAGTCCGGTTCTCGTCGTTTCAAAATGGCCACCGAGAGTTGAAGCAGCCTCGCGAGACTTCAACTCTCGGCAGCCATTTTGAAACGCTGAGAGCTGGACTCACCACAGGATGCAGGGCAGCTGGCAGCAGTGCTCCGGGCAGGAAAGAGGGGGCTCTTTCCTGCCCCGAAGAGGTACCTCTAGACCACCAGGGATAGTAGAGTAAGGGGAGGGGAGGTGACGGGGGGGGGGGGGGGGAGGGGAGATGACAGGGGGGAGGCAAGGTGATTGGGGGAGGAGGGGAATATGCGTCAGGGGTGGGGCAGGGGCGTGGAAGGGGCGGGACATGGGACATGAAAGGGGCAGGGCAAGTGTCCTCTTTTTATGAGGACAAAAAATGGTAATCCTAGCCCACCATCAAGTAAAATTCTGGCATTTGCTGCCAGTTCTTTTCCTCGGCCTACAGCAGACCCTTCACATTTTGCCCCCCATTCTTCAGTTCTATACCTTTTCCTCTCCTTCCCCTAGCCCTCCACAGACCCTGTGCAGGGTTCTGCTGCTAATCATCCCACAGCAATTGCAGCTAAACCCCCATGACTAGAAGCCTTCCCATTGGCTGGATTGTACCACAGCTTCTGCCAAGGAAGTTTGATTGAGAACAGGAGACGGCATGACATAAAAAAAATTGAAGCCACTTAGCTTAGTCTCTGTTTCCCCTTCCGTGTGCAGCTGTTGTTCAGTGTACACTCAAAACAAACAAACCTATGAGCTGCTGCATCCAAGTTGGTCTTTATTGTTGGTAGCATTTTAATTTAAATCTCTTATATTTCAAACATACCAGCTTGTGCAGCATATGGATGTACACAGAGGAAGTATAATAACAGAATAAGTTTTCATTGGTAGAGTAGTAATTTGTTATAAATCGTAATCAGTGTGTTATTCGGAGGTGCTGGTTATAGGGACACTCTAGCATGTGTTATATTCATGCAGAGATTTTTTTCTCTCCTGGTAAAGGACCACTAAAACAGACATCATTTTATGAGAATCAGGTGCTCTAACATTCAGAGTTTCTATTTATTTACTTACTTATGACATTTATATCCCACATTAAACATGAATTAGGTTGAAATCTGGGATTTCCTGTGCCTAGATCAAAAGAGAAAGATGGTTTGTGGGAACTTGCTCTTTTTGATTTGTGGAATGCAGTGGTAGATTATAAAAATGCACTTACTATTGTTTATTACTACTATGTAAAAGAGGGGATATTCAATGATGAGGGCAGAGCTACCTTCATACAGAAGTCCAGAGTCAGTCTAAAATGTGCCAACATTTTCCAGTTCTGTGATATTTGTTTCTTCAACTCATTTTTCAACAGCATTTTCTCAGTTAGTACCCAAATGCGAACACAATTATAATGTTAATAAGTTTTGAATGTTACTGAGTTTTATTTTTGTCTCATTGTATTTCCAGTTTTGGCACAGTATAAGTCATCACAAGGACAAAATATAAGAAAACCAATGGACTGCATTAGGAACTTATAGTCCATTTAGTTATGTTTAATCAAATGAGAGATTTGCATGAAAGAAAATATTTATTTTTATTATTTTGACTTATGAAAACCACTTGTCCCTGAAACATGCTCAAAAGAGAATAATCCATTTGTACAAAAGAGAAGAGGTGAAGATGTGATTCCATGTGCCCCAATGAAAGGAGAGTTTAGTTTTACATCCAAGGCAGATTACAACAACAGTTAAGATGAATGCATCAGTAAACAGGATATCATTATTGAATTTTGGCCGTGTATTACTGCATTATATAGAACAATGTAGAAAAATGAGCACAAAATACAACCTTTATTTGTGCTGTTTTCCACCGGCTACAATAATTCTTGAAGCTTTTAGTGATAATCAGTTTTGATTTCATGATATTGGAAGTTTCAAATAAAAGCTGTCAAGTAAAAAAAAAAATCTTTTATCCTCCACCTTTTTGAGGCACTGCCTATCCAACTGGAACAGCTTTTGACTTTTTACAGATGGACCACACATAGGCAGTCCTTTATTTCTTTTTTTTTTTTTCAATTCTCTTTATTGTCATCAGTACAATACATGCTTATAAAATGCATGATCTAGTACAAACCACCAACTCTTATAACATCAAAACTTTCGTCACATAAAAACATAACCAGTGTACATAAAGCACAATTGCACTAACATTTTCTTCTATACCTTCCCCTCCCCCCTGCCCTGAACCCCCCCAGGCCTGCCCCCCCCTCCCCCCCTATATGATCTTCATCGGTTCTAGGAAACCTTACTATCTTAACATATCTTCTAGTTTCTGCCAGAGCACTGCGTACTGCCTGTTATCTAAATTTGGAGATTTCTTATACAATATGTTCTCGTGCTTTGCTATATCTTTAACCTTTGCCACCCAACAGGCATAGGGTACTGGTTCCGCCCTGATCCAACACTGCAGGATAGTTTTTTTTGCTGCCAGGGTAGCCATATATAAGAACCTCCTCTGCGGTTGAGAGAGCCCCTGTTCCAGGAGATCTGCCTGGTCCCCCAGTAACAACGCTGGATAGGACCATTCTACCGTCCCTTGGATTATTGCGTTCAGTACCCCAAATATTTGATTCCAAAGTTCTAATTTAGGGCATTCCAGGAAACTATGCAGGAAGGTGCCTATGCCTGCCTGGCATTTGGGACATATGTCTGATTCCCACAACTTCATTTTCTTCCCCTTTTCACAAGTGATAAATGCCCTATGTAGCAGTTTAAACTGGGTTTCTTGCCAGTCTGCACATTTAACAAATTCGGCTAATGACACAAACAGGAAATCAAACTGAGGCTGCGTATATTCAGTTCCCAGCTCTCTATTCCACGCAGCGACAGCTCCTCCCCTCCCCCCATCTGGTATAGCCATCTTCGTCAGCTTGTACCACATAGATAATTTATTGGCCTTCGGGGGTAAACATATCACTTTTTCATCCAATTTCCCATATGACCATCCCTTCCCATACTTCCTCCACACCTGTAGCCAGTAATGTCTTGCTTGTAGGTATTGTAACATGTGATTGTTTGGAACCCTCCATATTTCCTTCACTTGCGAGAAGGGAGGGAAGCCATCGCTCTCCGTGGGTACCAAGTCTCCCCAAGTCACACACCCTTTTTCTGCCCATCTTTTAAATACAGATGGTCCCATACCTGCCGGGAAGTCTACCAGCCCCACTATTCTCTGAAAGGGCGAGACAAACGGGCTTCTATCCTGTCTGCTCCTCCACCACTTCCATGCCAAGCGGAGCGGTGTAAGAAAGCTATACTGCTTGTTTGCAATGGTACCCAGTCCTGGTGATGTGTGTATTAAATTTATGAACGAATATGGTTTACACCAGTCCTCCCACCATTGGTTTGGAGTAAATTTTGATTGGCCACTGATACCTTCGTAGATTATACGCATCAGGGCTGCCACATTGTAAAGTCGTAACTCAGGTAGGTTAAGGCCTCCCCCCTCCCTGTTACGTATCAACATCTGGTGTCCTATGCGTGCACTTTTATGCCTCCAAATAAAGGATCTTATAATGGATCTAAATAGCCTCTCGTCCTGCCTCTTAATCCATATAGGTATTGCTTGCAATGGATATAATAGCTTTGGTAACAGAACCATCTTAACTAATGCTATCCTGCCATAAAGTGATAGGGGGAGATCTTTCCATCTCTCACAAGTTATCCTGATCTTATCAATTTGTTCCAATATGTTTTTCTTATACATCACTTTAGGGTTAGTACTCAAGAAGATCCCCAAATAGCGCATTGCCTGTGATACTGGTGGTATAGGGAGCCTGCCAAATCCTGGTTTATCTTGGGTTCCTGATAGTGGGAGTAATTCAGATTTTTCACAATTGACCCTTAACCCCGATACGTCCCCGAATTGCTTTACTAAGAGTAGTGCCTGATCTAGGTGAGTGAATGCGTCTTGCAGATACAAAAGGATATCGTCTGCAAATAAGTTGATGCGGATCTCCTTCCCCCCCACCATGAGGCCCCTAATCCTGTCGCTTTGTCGTATTTTAATCGCCAATGGCTCAATTGCCAGCAGGAACAGGATTGGCGATAGTGGGCACCCCTGCCTTGTTCCCCTTTGTAACTCAAAGTCTTCTGTTAGGGTGTTATTTATTATCAGCCTCGCTCTCGGCTTAGTGTATAGAGACTTAACCCATTCAATAAATCTACCACTAATCCCATATTCTCCATCACCCAAAAGAGATACTGCCACGATATGCTGTCGAAAGCTTTTTCCATATCTAGCCCCGCTATCACCTCGTTCCCTTTTGTTCCTTTATAGGTGTGTATTGCTGCCATTGCCCTAATAAGATTCATTGAGGCATATCGACCTGGGACAAAACCCGCCTGGTCCTCCTGTACCACTCCAGAGAGCGCCAGATTCATTCTTCGCGCTAAAATAGCTGCAAGAAGTTTGACATCCTGATTTAACAGGGATATGGGTCGGTAAGAACCCACCTGGCCAGGATCCTTTCCTGGTTTAGGGATTAAGATAATATGTGCTAGATTTTGATTATTTTTCCCTTCACCTTCACCCCCTGATAAGTCATTATAAAAGTCAACCAGTGGTTTAGTAATATCTGTCATTAAGATCTTATAATATTCCGGCCCATATCCGTCTGGGCCTGGGGCTTTAGTCAGTTTTAATGCTTTAATGCCTTGCCTGACCTCCTGCTCTGTTATAGGGGCGCTTAAGTGTTGTGCCTGCTCTGTGTTCATCTGTGGTACCTGTAAGCCCTCAAAGAAAGCGTCCCTCTTTGGTAGGTCCAAGTCCCTTACTGCGTATAATGACTGGTAGTAGTGAACAAATTGTGTATGTATTTGAGCCTCTTCTTGGTATACTCTGCCTGCGCTATCTTTTATTGATGTAACAATCTGTCTTTTCCTATACGGTCTCACTAGGTTTGCCATAAGTTTCCCTGCCTTATTGCCCCATTGAAATAATTTGAATCTCTGATAGTATATATCCCGTTCTGCTCTGGCATTAAGCAATTGGTCAATACATTTACGGAGCCGACCCAGTTTCTCCCTGTGCTCTTTATCCATGCTTCCCATATGTTGCCTGCGCACTTGCTGGTACTCAGCCGATAAAGTTAATAACTCTGCCTCTGTTTTTTTCTTTTTCCCAGCGGTATACGCCAATATATGGCCTCTCAGAACAGCCTTGGCCGCCTCCCAGTATATCACTGGACTCACTCCCGGAGTATTATTATCCCTTTGATAGTCTTCCCACTTCTCTCTCAAGTATGTTTTAAACGCTTCATCTCTATATATAGTGCAGGGGAGAACTTCCATATCCTCTCTGAGGTCCCCTTAGTATATTCTATAGAGTACCCAATAGCTGAGTGATCTGACAGTGTGTTGTCTAGTATTTGTGCTGCTTTTGAGACTGGAAATAGGGCCTGTGATACAAGAAAGTAGTCTAGTCTAGAATACGAGTTATGTGGATTAGAAAAGAATGTAAAGTCTGAATCATAGGGATGCAGAATTCTCCACACATCTATCAACCCCAGTTGGTGTATCAGAAAATTGACTCCCCTATGTTCCCATCCCTTTGTTTTGGGTTTACTTGGTTTACAATCAATAGTGGGGTCTGCAGTAATATTGAGATCTCCTCCCAAGATTCTCTGGTATTCCGGGTACCGCGCCAACTGTGCTACTATATCTGAAAAGAATTTATGGTTATAGGTGTTTGGCCCATATATGTTGCAAAGGCTGAGCTTTCGGCCCCACAGCTCTCCCATCACTATAACGTACCTTCCCTCTTTATCTTGTAATACCTTGTGGATGGCTAAAGGTAGCTGTTTGTGTACCAAAATAGCAACTCCCCTTTGTCTGCTGTTAAAGGATGAGCTAATTACCTCTCCCACCCACCCTCTCTTCAGTTTCACATGCTCTGAATTGGACAAGTGGGTTTCTTGGAGAAAGGCTATGTCCGCCCCTTCCTTCCTAAGCCAGGATAGTATTTTAGTGCGTTTAACTGGGGAGTGAACCCCATCTACATTCAAAGATAGTATCTTCAAGTTAACCATCTCCCATTCTTTTTTCCATAATCTGCATGTCGTCTATTTTAATCTTTTTATGTTCCCGGTTGGCCTCCCAGCTGGACCCACCAGGAACTTTCTGCTCCTGAGTATCGGTTTCCATCATAGAGTTTTCCCATCTTTCCCTTTGCAGGCAATTCTCTTCCCCCCCACCCTTCCCTTCCCCTCTCGAATTCCCCTTGCTATCCCCTTCCCCCTCATTCACACAGTCCCTAATTCTTCTCCCTCCCCTCCCTCCCCCTTCCCCTTCATATCTCTTCTGATTCCTCCTCTTCTTCATCCTTCTCCTTCCCGTCTTCATACAACAAATACAAACATCATTACTCCTCCCTCGAATACTTTGCCCAGTGATACATCCCCTATCCCCATATTCCATTATCCTCTCCCCCTCTTGAAAACAACATTACACAGTCCGTGTACATAACATTCTTTTAGCTTGCTAGAATTATCTCTTAGAATATTGCTCGAGATCTCTGTACTCTGCTTCATTACCACAGTTCCATGTTTACTACATCACCTATTCGCTTAATGTCAGACTTCATAGGATCAGTATCTTTGTTAATAACCTGTTCATGGCATTTTTTGCCTGTTTGGGGGCATGATTTTTCCCGCTGATATCTCAGTTCTGACCCCCGCCATATGGAATCTCTTGACAATAACTGTTACCCCCCCATCTGGGACTTTCCAGTTAGGCTCTCGCTGTACGAGCACAGAGTAAAAACATTATTAAATCAAACCAGTATATCCCATTCGATCTGTCCCTCGAAGAGGTGTCACCTTCCTTAGCTATCCTCCTGCTGATACCACTCTGTTCAATTTTCCCGTGAACACCTTTCCAGCTAGATTCTCTTTGTGTAATCAAAAAATAAATTCAAAGTTAAAGCACGCCATTATATCCCATTCGATCTGTCCCACGGGGAAATTTTACCTTCAAATAGCTATTCTCCTGCTGGTACTTCTCTATTCAAACGTTCCATATACGCCTTGGCTTCTGCTGCTTCTTGGAACATCAGAGCTTTTCCTTCATGCCACACTTTTAGCTTTGCAGGGTATAAAAGCGAAAATCTGATGCCTTTGCTGTACATCTGAGAACACGTGGGAGCCATTGCTCTCCTTAGCTGCGCCACCGCCAGGGAGTAATCATTAAACAATAAGAGCTTATGTCCCTTGTATTCCAGCTGTGCTTGCCTAGATCTTCCCTGCTTTAGCAGCGTTTCTTTCTCTCGCCAATTTGTATAATGAGCAATTGCTGTTCTGGGTTTATTATCTCCTTCTTTCCTGCTCCCGATTCGATGCGCACGGTCGCACTGCCATGTGCAGATATCTTCTCCTAGGCCCAACTGCGTCGGTAGCCACTCGCTAAAGAATTTATATAGTTCTCCCTCTTTTACTTCTTCGGGAAGCCCTACCACTCGCAGATTGTTGCGTCGGTTTCTATTCTCTTGTTCCTCTACCTGTGCCTTGAGGGCTGCTGCTTCTTTCTGCAGGTTCTCAATCTGGGCCGCCATATCCGTTGTTGTGTCTTCTTGGGTAAGCATTCTCTGTTCCACCTCTGTTAGCCGGCGGGCCTGCGTGTCAAATTTCTCATTAATTTCCTCAACCGCCGAGTGGATTTTGTTCAAACGGTCTTCCAATGCCGCTGCTACAGTTGAGGAAATCTCTTTCGCCCAATCTCCCGCGTTTTTCTCCGGCCCAGGTAGGGAGTCTGAGGGCGTCGCCATCTTGGCCGCCTTTCCTGCGGGAGTGTGCTTTTGTTTTAAGGCGCCCTGATTTCTAGTGGGCATACCGCTTGTCCCGTTTCTTCGATTGCAGTCCCCTTTTTGCTGTGCGTTCTCTGACCTTTCGCTCTATTCTGGGGTCTTTCAGGGTATAAGAAATGTTTCATATAGCCGGTTTTTGCAAAGGATTCGAGGGAGCTCTCCCTTCTTGCTGCTGCTCAGGAAGCAGTCATCACGTGACCCCCGGCAGTCCTTTATTTCTAATAATCTTTTACTGTTGTTTTCAATACTGTTTTCTATTGTTTTGGGTGAACCAGTATGGTGGGAATCTCTGCCTACTGGCTTCAACTCATATAATGAACCAGATAGCCTCACACTGTCTCCTGTTCTCAATCTAATCTCCTTGGCTTCTGCACGGGAAGGGGGGGGGGGGGGGGAATTGGCGAGCTGGAGTGGGCTAAACTCTGGATAACAGCCACACACTTAGCCATCCTTCTGACTTTGAGACAGGTAATTTACACATTTTTAGAATCCTGACAAAATCCAGTTTGCAATCCTAACCTTCTGAATCCTAAGCACATCTCACAGTGCACACTCCCCCTAACCTTTTGGGCCTGAGACACAGGTGTAGTTTGCCTGTACCCAGTGTGTTTTTTCTAGCAAAAAAGGTGCCGGTACTCAAGGTCACCCTTCAAGGGTGGGGTGATCACTGAGGGACCCACCCCACAATAGTCAGGCCCCCTGCAACCAGTCACAGAATCTATGACAAGGCAGAATTGATGTGTAGAGCCTGAGCTCTTTCATTAAAACTTGGGGACCATGGGTCAATTTTAGCAGATAATGGAAAAGGTGCCAGTACTGAGTACCCCAAGTACCCCCTCAAAAAAAGCCCTGCCAGTACCTCAATCCAGCTCTGATTGTATGGGCAAAAGAGAGCGTGGAGAGAGGACACACTTGTCTGGTTCCTCTCTCTAGCTTGATGGTGTCTGAATAAGATCCATTGACTTTGATCCTTGCTTGTGGATTATTATATATCGCTTTTGTTGGAATGTAATTGTATTTTTACATGCATTGCCTGTCACCTATTATTTCTCTGTGATTACTCTGTGACCTCTGATGTGAATTACTTAGAGAGGTCACACAGCTATGCAACTTCCTGTGGGGGTTAGATGCAGCAGACACAGCACATGGAGCACATGGAGCTCATGATCTCTCCTAACCTGAGAGGATCTATGGTGGTGTGAGCATCCATTACCATCTAAGCACATGGAAGGAGCTGATAATACAAATGTATAGTAATATGTATATAAAAGCCTGTCTGATTATAATCTAACTACAAACTGTGAGTAAACAGATGTTTTGTTACTTCAACTTTAAAGTGACTCAGCAGTGACTTATTCAGGGGTGAATGAGAGAGAGATGAAGAAAGAAATTAACATTTCTAAAGCTGAAGCTGTGTGTACTAAAATCTGCTAATTATTTACTACAAATAATCCAACAAAAGGGTTATGGGCCCAGGGCCAGGAATTGAAAAAGAAGAGAAATATTACCAGGCAGAAAAAAAGGCCACATTTTTCTCTTAAGTTTTAAAGGAAAGATTCAGTCTGTCTCTCTCTCCCCCCACACAGCAGACAGAAGGCTAAGAAAATGGCTGAGGGAAGAAATTCACCATTGTTCTATTCTCTCAAGGTGCCTAAATTAACTGAGTTTAATTATCAGCAGTGGGAACTAAGATTCATATGTCTCCTTCGAGCAAAAAGATTAAATATATGCTTAGACCAAGACAGAACAGATGAAAATATGGCTGAATGGGACAATGCAAACTATTATGTGAAGTGCATGCTTTTGGAAGCTCTCTCAGAGAAACAAGCCATATTAGTGGAGGGAAAGATACACCAAAGGACATTTTATATAAACTGAGAACTATGTATGCAACTACATATGCAAAGCAGCAACCAATTTGGTTGGCAGAGTTGAATGAAACCAAATTAAGGGATAAAAGTAAATGTAATGATCACATTATGCATCTTATGTCTTCATTTCAAAAGTTAGAACTTTCTGGAATTCCCATGTGTGATGCATTGAAAAGAGCATTTCTTTTTACCTCACTATCAAAGAAGTTTGATGTTTTTAGGTCTGTAAATGAGGCCATTGAAGGGCAATCTTTTGAACAGGCAACATCAAAACTAAGGCAGGAATGCATAATAAATGATTCTGAGGAGATGTGTTCTCAAAGCAAGTCAGAGAGAAATGAAACAAATTTCTTGGCAAAGAACAGAGGAAGGCGGAGCTATGGGAAAACTCCACCCAAGGGCAAGCTGATTTGCTACTCATGTGGAAAGGAGGGACATGTATCTAAATGGTGTAAGGAAACACAAAACACTCCCTCTAGCTCACCTAAGCCAATGGAACTAAAGAATTTTCAAACCAGGAAATGTATGAAGGACAAAGATAAACACAAGGGCTTTCTAATGGCAGAAAAATCTTGACTATGGTAATAATAATTCAAATGAAAGTACTTGGATTTTGGATTCAGGGAGCACATGCCATTTAACCAATTGTAAAGATTTCTTTCAGGAAATGTGTCCAGAGGAAGGTATTCTTAAAACTGCAAACGCAGGGACTGCTAAGATCCAAGCAAAAGGTATTGGATTCTTAAAATGCAAAGTGTCTAATGAAGTTAAAGAAATTCCTGTAAGTGATGTCTTGTATATTCCCCAAGCAGTTTGTAATATGCTTAGTGTATCTACATTAGATAAGAAGGGATTTGTGATTCATTTTGAAAACAGTAAGTGCACAATCTCTAAAAATGATGAAGTGTATGCTGAAGCTTTTATGCATAATGATGTTTATAAGCTGAACATTTCAGGTGAAGCCTCACATATGGCGCAAGTAAGGAAGAATGATGGTAAATGTAGTCTGGAAATCTGGCACCGCCGCCTGGGACATCGTGATTCTAAGGTGATCCAGGATCTTTACAGTAAGCAACTGGCCACCGGCATTCAGATAAGTGCAAATGCTGGTAAAATGGAGAAATGCATAGACTGTGTTACTAAAAAAGGTGTGAGACCCTCATTTCCTGCATACACAGGAAATAGGAGTATAAAGTACTGGACTTAATACACATGACTTATGTGGACCGTTTAATATCCCATCATTGGGAAATAACAGATTTGTGCTAATTTCTTGGATGATTTCTCTAGATATTGTGTGGCCTATTTGCTGAAAGAAAAAAGTCAAGTCACAGACATGCTGAAGAAATACGTAGCCATGGTGAGCAATAAATTTGAAAGAAAACCAAAGGTTCTTCAGACCGACATGGTGGAGAGTTCATTTCACAAAGCATGCGCAACATTTCTAGAACAAGAAGGCATTCAGCATATCACAACAGTAGCTTATACACCAAAGCAAAATTCTGTTGCAGAGAGAAAATTTAGGTCACTTGTGGAAATGACCAGATGTATGCTGTCAGATAGCAATCTCCTAAAAGACTATGGGGGGAAGCCATCTCACAGCAGTGTACCTACAAACAGAATGCAACTAAAGGCGCTGAGCGCACACCACATGAGACCATGGCATGGTATGAAGCCAAACCTGTCACACATAAGAACATTTGGAAGTACAGCATATGCTCATGTACCAAAGCAAAAAAGGCATAAGCTGGATTCCACAACAGAAAGGGGCATTTTAGTTGGCTATGCTCCAGGACACAAAGGATATAGAATTTTGAATCTGAAAACTGGCATTGTTGGCATAAGACATGTTACATATTTTGATGAAAAAAAAGGGTTGATAAAGGCTGGATTATCCCAGATGAGCCTTATCATCCAGAATATGAAACTAGAACCATAATAGACATGCCAGTGTATATAAATGCCATACCAAGGCAGATGTCTGAAAGCAACTCACCTGTATCTAACGAGGAACAGGCAGAGGAAACAGACAAAGAAAGGATCATTGAAGAAGACAGTACAGTTGGAGAAGGGGAATCAATTGGAGAAGAACTCTCAGATTTAGAGGATGCAGAAAGGTCGGACCAACCTGTTGTCAGACGCTCATCCAGGGAAAACAAAGGTGTTCCACCCCCAAGACTGTCTTACCTAACAAAGTCAGCAGAAGCTCAAGAGCCCTTAACATGGGATGAGATTGAGAAAATGCCAGCAGAAGAAGCTGCTGAATGGCATAAAGCTGCACAAGAAGAAATTGATGCATTGGATAAAAATAATACTTGGATTCTTACAAAATTACCTCCTGGCAAGAAAGCTATAGGATGCAAATGGGTATTCAAGTTAAAAAGGAATGCACAAGGAAAAGTGGAAAGGTATAAAGCCAGATTAGTGGCAAAGGGATATCTTCAAAAATATGGAGAAGATTTTGATGAAGTGTTTGCACCTGTAGTGAAACACACGACAATTAGAACACTTCTGAGCATTGCAGTCTCAAAAGGCATGCAAGTCAACCACATTGATGTGAAAACAGCATTTCTTCACGGAGATATACTGAAGACTTGTACATGGAACAGCCAACAGGTTTCATAAATACAAAACAAAGACAGCTAGTGTGTAAATTAAACAAAGGTCTTTATGGATTAAAGCAAAGTGAAAAATGTTGGAATGAAAAATTGCATGAAATATTGACAAATTTAGGATTTAAGCAAGGTGAAGCAGATAAATGCTTGTACACTAGGTGCACAAATGGACAATATGCATACATTTTAGCTTTTGTTGATGATCTGCTCATTGCAAGCAAAAGTGAGCAAGAGTACAAGGACATTGTAAAGTGTTTAAACCACAATGTTGAGATAAAAGAACTTGGAAATGTGTCATACTATCTTGGTATAGAAATTGAGAAACAAAATGATGGTTCTTATCTTCTAAGCCAGAAGCAGAAAATAAATGAGCTTATTGAAAGTTTAGGTATGCAAGATGCCCAAGTTGTAAGCACTCCCATGATCACTGATTTCTGAAGGATGAAACAGTAAGAGAACCTTTACCAGATAACATCCAATATAGATCAGCCATAGGTAAGCTTTTATATCTAGCTACCACATACAGGGCTGATATAGCAAATGCAGTAGGAATTTTGAGCAGAAGGGTCAGCTCACCTACCAAATCAGATTGGACTGCAGTTAAAAGGATGGTAAGGTATTTAAAGGGTACCATTGATTGTAAATTAAAGATTTCAGCCAATAGTAATCCAAAACTAATATGTTACTGTGATTCAGATTGGGCAGGGGATCATTCTGATTATAAATCCACAAGTGGATATGTGTTTATGTATGGAAATGTACAAATTTCATGGGCCAGTCATAACAAAGTATTGTGAGTCTGTCTTCTACAGAAGCTGAATATGTGGCCGTATCGGAAGCGTGCAGAGAACTGATGTGGATTGAAAAACTTATGCTGGATTTTGGAATAGCTGAAAAGAGACCAATCCAGATAATGGAAGATAATCAGAGCTGCATCCGACTGTCACAGAATGACAAGGTTCAGTCACGCACCAAGCACATCGCAACGAAATACCACAACGTGCGAGAGTTGGCGAAAGAAGGGGTCATCAGTCTACACTATTGTCACACCAGTGAGATGACAGCTGACATCATGACCAAACCGTTACCCAGAGAACGTTTGTGAATCTGCGTATAAAGCTTGGACTTTGTATGAATAAATAATTGCATGACAGTTATGCATGAGAAGGGGTTTGTTGGAATGTAATTGTATTTTTACATGCATTGCCTGTCACCTATTATTTCTCTGTGATTACTCTGTGACCTCTGATGTGAATTACTTAGAGAGGTCACACAGCTATGCAACTTCCTGTGGGGGTTAGATGCAGCAGACACAGCACATGGAGCACATGGAGCTCATGATCTCTCCTAACCTGAGAGGATCTATGGTGGTGTGAGCATCCATTACCATCTAAGCACATGGAAGGAGCTGATAATACAAATGTATAGTAATATGTATATAAAAGCCTGTCTGATTATAATCTAACTACAAACTGTGAGTAAACAGATGTTTTGTTACTTCAACTTTAAGTGACTCAGCAGTGACTTATTCAGGGGTGAATGAGAGAGAGATGAAGAAAGAAATTAACATTTCTAAAGCTGAAGCTGTGTGTACTAAAATCTGCTAATTATTTACTACAAATAATCCAACAGCTTTAACCCATGTCAAACATTGGAGGAGTTTTCTTGTTCACACATCCAGTTTTCCAGGATTGTTGTAGGCCAGTTTATAATTATAAAGCTGCTATGAAAATACAAGAATTGCAAACTCAGGAAATCAAATACACTAGCGTTTAACTTTAGAAAAGGAGATTACGATAAAATGAGAAGAATGGTGAAAAAAAGACTGAAGGGAGCAGCTGAAAGGGTAAAAAACTTGAATCAGGCGTGGATGCTGTTCAAAAACACCATCCTAGAAGTACAGGACAAATATATTCCATGTATTAGAAAAAGAGGAAAAAAGACCAAACGTCAGCCAGCGTGGCTAAACGGTAAGGTAAAGGAAGCTATTAGAGCCAAAAAACAATCCTTCAGAAAATGGAGAAGGGAACAGACTGAAGACAATAAGATAAAACGAAGAAATGCAAAGTGATGCACTTAGGAAGTAGAAATCCACGGGAGACGTATGTGTTAGGCGGGGAGAGTCTGATAGGTACGGGCGGAGAGAGGGATCTTGGGGTGATAGTATCTGAGGATTTGAAGGCGACGAAACAGTGTGACAAGGCGGTGGCCTTAGCTAGAAGGTTGTTAGGCTGTATAGAGAGAGGTGTGACCAGCAGAAGAAAGGGGGTGTTGATGCCCCTGTATAAGTCGTTGGTGAGGCCCCACCTGGAGTATTGTGTTCAGTTTTGGAGGCCGTATCTTGTTAAGGATGTAAAAAGAATTGAAGCGGTGCAAAGAAAAGCTACGAGAATGGTATGGGATTTGCGTTACAAGACGTATGAGGAGAGACTTGCTGAACTAAACATGTATACTCTGGAGGAAAGGAGAAACAGGGGTGATATGATACAGACGTTCAAATATTTGAAAGGTATTAATCCGCAAACGAACCTTTTCCGGAGATGGGAAGGTGGTAGAACGAGAGGACATGAAATGAGATTGAAGGGGGGCAGACTCAAGAAAAATGTCAGGAAGTATTTTTTCACGGAGAGAGTAGTGGATGCTTGGAATGCCCTCCCACGGGAGGTGGTGGAAATGAAAATGGTAACGGAATTCAAACATGCTTGAGATAAGCATAAAGGAATCCTGTGCCGAAGGAATGGATCCTCAGGAGCTTAGTCAAGATCGGGAGGCGGGGCTGGTGGTTGGGAGGTGGGGATAGGGCTGGGCAGACTTATACGGTCTGTGCCAGAGCCGGTGGTGGGAAGCGGGACTGGTGGTTGGGAGGCGGGGATAGTGCTGGACAGACTTGTATGGTCTGTGCCAGAGCCGGTGGTTGGGAGGCAGGGCTGGTGGTGGGGAGGTGAGGATAGTGTTGGGCAGACTTATACGGGCAGACTTATACGGTCTGTGCCTGTGCCACAGCCGGTGGTTGGGAGGTGGGGCTGGTGGTTGAGAGGCGGGGATAGTGCGGGGCAGACTTATACGGTCTGTGCCCTAAAGAGCACAGGTACAAATCAAAGTAGGGTATACACAAAAAGCAGCAAATATGAGTTATCTTGTTGGGCAGACTGGATGGACCGTGCAGGTCTTTTCTGCTGTCATCTACTATGTTACTATGTTATAAAACATAAGGAATGTCAAACTGAATGCAAAAAGGAGATAAGGAGGGCTAAGAAGGACTTTGAAAAAAAGTTAGCGTTAGAAGCAAAAACACATAGCAAAAATTTTTTTAGGTATATTAAAAGCAGGGGGCGATCAGGGAAGACAAAGCCGTAGCGGAGAAATTGAATGAATTCTTTGCTTCGGACTTCACCGAGGAGGATTTGGGAGGGATACTGGTGCCGGAAAAGGTATTTGAAGCAGACAAGTCAGAAAGACTAAATAATTTCACTGTAAACTTGGAGGATGTAATGGGGCAGTTCTGCAAACTGAAAAGTAGTAAATCACCGGTACCGGATGGTATTCATCCCAGAGTATTAATAGAGCTGAAAAATGAACTTGTGGAGCTACTGTTAGTAATATGCAATTTATCCCTAAAAACAGGTGTGGTACCAGAAGATTGGAGGGTGACCAATGTAACGCCGATTTTTAAAAAGGGTTCCAGAGGCGATCCGGGAAATTATAGACCAGTGAGTCTGACGTCGGTGCCAGGAAAAATGGTGGAGGCTATTATTAAGAATAAAATTACAGAGCACATACAAAAGCATGGGCTACTGAGACAAAGTCAGCACGGTTTTTGTGAAGGGAAGTTTTGCCTCACAAATCTACTGCATTTTTTCAATGGGGTGAACAAACATATGGACAAAGGGGAGCCGGTGGATATTGTATATCTAGATTTTCAGAAGGCGTTTGACAAAGTGCCGCATGAAAGACTCCAAAGGACACTGGAGAGTCATGGGATCGGAGGCAGTGTATTATAATGGATTAAGAGCTGGTTAAAGGATAGGAAGCAGAGAGTAGGGTTAAATGGCCATTATTCTCGATGGAGAAGGATGGTTAGTGGGGTCCCTCAGGGGTCTGTGCTGGGACCGCTGCTTTTTAACATATTTATAAATGACTTCGAGGTGGGAGTAACTAGTGAGGTAATTAAATTTACAGATGACACAAAGTTATCCAGGGTCGTCTCATCACGGGAAGAGTATGAAAAATTACAAGACCTCGTGAGACTGGGGGATTGGGCATCCAAACGGCAGATGAAGTTCAACGTTGACAAGTGCAAAGTGATGCATGTGGGAAGGAGGAACCCGAATTACAGCTATGTTATGCAAGGTTCCGCGTTAGGAGTTACGGACCGAGAAAGGGATCTGGGAGTCATCGTGGATAGGATGTTGAAATCTTCAGCTCAATGTGCTGCAGCGGCTAAGAAGGCGAACAGAATGTTGAGTATTATTAGAAAAGGGATGGAAACCAAGCATGAGGATGTTATAATGCTGTTATATCGCTCCATGGTGGGACCGCACCTGGAGTATTGTGTTCAATTCTGGTTGCCTCATCTCAAAAAAGATATAAAGGAATTGGAGAAGGTGCAGAGAAGGGCGACAAAAATGATAAAAGGGATGGGACAACTACCCTATGAGTAGAGATTAAGACGGCTAGGACTCTTTAGCCTGGAGAGAAGGCGGCTGAGAGGTGATATGATAGAGGTTTACAAAATAATGAGCGGGATAGAGCGGACAGATGTGAAGCGTTTGTTTACGCTTTCTAACAATAATAGAACCAGGGGACACAAGATGAAATTAGAATGTGGTAGGTTTAAGACAAATCGGAGAAAGTTTTTCTTTCCTCAGGACATAGTTAGACTCTGGAACTCATTGCCGGAGAAGGTAGTGACGGCAGCTGGCCTTGCTGAGTTTAAAGGGGGTCTGGACAGATTTCTGAAGGAAAAGTCCATTGATCGTTATTAAATTTTGGGTTTTTTGCCAGGTTCTTGGGGCCTGGATTGGCCGCTGTCAGAGACAGAGTGCTGGGCTTGATGGAGCTTTGGTCTTTTCCCAGCGTGGCAGTGCTTATGTGCTTATGATTGATAGCTTGTATCGTATTCTGTGCTGTTGAAGCACTTTTTAATAGCTGTTTCAGTCTCCTGTAAGGCTTCTTTGCTAATCTTTCCTCATAGTCATTTGTGTTTAATTTTTGTGCCTTCCTCAGAGCTGATGAAGGGGGAGAAGATTCCCCAGGGTCCGGCCTCCAAGGGGGGCGCACTCGGCCCCGGCATGACTAAGATTGGTCTCCTGCTCCTGTGTGCTGGGTGAGAGCAGTGCCGGGTTATCGTATTAACTCTGCTCTGCTGGCCACAGGTCCTTCTTCCTGCCTCCTGTGTGAAGTACTTTGTTTCCAAAAACATGGGAGGGGACATGGCTGTACATCACAGCAGACTTAATGTGGCCCCAGCGCACAGGAGCAGGAGCCAAGCAAGTAAGCATGCCCCCGCCCAAGGGGGGTTGAGGGTGTTTGTCCTGGGCCCAGCTTGTTTTGCGTGGGCTGAGGCTCAACCTCTTTCACGTGGTTCTCTGATTGTACAACATTTGGGTAAGTCCCGGTGGTACAAACATTTTTTTGTGGGAATTACCAAAGAGAATCCATTTGCATGGAGAACTCAAAAGATCCCACGAGGAAACTCAAGTCAAGGAGGGAAGTGGGAATAAAAACCAGGGTTTCCAGAAACAGGACCACAAAAGATCTTGAGTGAAACAGTATTTATTGAAAATCAAAGTGACTCACTTTGATTTTCAATAAATACTGTTTCACTCAAGATCTTTTGTGGTCCTGTTTCTGGAAACCCTGATTTTTATTCCCACTCCCCTCCTTGACATGGGAATTACTGCCAGGCTACTACTGGGTAGTTCCGAATTGGCGCACGGTTATCCCTTTGTAAAAGGGCCCATTACTAAGAGATATCTAAGCCTGTTAAAGTTCTAGTGACCATGTTAATCTCATGTTTGTGAAGATTTGATAAATGACATGAAAAAATTACTTTTTTGAGCCATCTTCTGCTCTGCCATTTCTAAAGGGAGGAAATTAGTTTTTAAAAGCCTTCCCAGATGCTGTGTGATCTCAGATTTCAGACATTTGAGAGCTAGAACACAGCCCAACTCCTAAATAAGATTAGCTGGAATGAGCACTAACTTGATTCATTGTCTTGCAACATGGATGCTACAAGTTAATCCAATTAGCATTCTCTTTTTAACAGAATAAAAAAATTGCAGAGACAGACAGTAGAAAGACACATCTTGTGACAGTGCTTTTATGAACAGATTTTCTTTTTTCTAAGCTGTGGATATTCCGACTTGACACTGGCATTTCACCAGTGGAGGAGTGGCCTAGTGGTTAGGGTGGTGGACTTTGGTCCTGGGGAACTGAGGAACTGAGTTCGATTCCCACTTCAGGCACAGGCAGCTCCTTGTGACTCTGGGCAAGTCACTTAACCCTCCATTGCCCCATGTAAGCCGCATTGAGCCTGCCATGAGTGGGAAAGCACGGAGTACAAATGTAGCAAAAATAAAATAGATACTATTGGAGATTCTACATGGAATGTTGCTATTCCACTAGCAACATTCCATGTAGAAGACTGCGCAGGCTTCTGTTTCTGTGAGTCTGACGTCCTGCATGTTACGTGCAGGACGTCAGACTCACAGAAGCAGAAGCCTGCGCGGCCACAGCAGTGATCCGCAAGGGCTGACTTCTACATGGAATGTTGGAATAGCAACATTCCATGTAGAATCTCAAATAGTAGCAACAGTGGAGAAGTGGCCTAGTGGTTAGGGTGGTGGACTTTGGTCCTGAGGAACTGAGTTCAATTCCCACTTCAGGCACAGGCAGCTCCTTGTGACTCTGGGCAAGTCACTTAACCCTCCATTGCCCCATGTAAACCGCATTGAGCCTGCCATGAGTGGGAAAGCGCAGGGTACAAATGTAACAAAAATAAATAACTGATAAAAAGCTGATCCGATTGTGCAGCATCTCTGAAACGTAGACAGTACAAATGTATAATGTTACATCCCATAACAGCCAAGGAGCACTATGACAAATACAATTACACTCGAGAATAGAGTGTGTAAATACAGTGAGAATCCCTGGGCAGGAGGTTACTGCACTTTCTGGCTTCAGGAAGCATGGGCCAGCCCTTTCCTCTATCATTCATCTCTCATCAGCTCCATTTTTCAGTTGAGTCTCCCAGGTTTTGATTCCTGCTTTGGCTAATTTTATTTACCTTGTTTGAAATTGGAGTATACTGCACATTTAAACACATGGTGCTGGCTAACTTGCAGGACTCAAAATCAATATTTAATTCTTTTTTTTTTTTTTAAAGAAAATGGGAAGGTTTATGAACCACAGGAAGTTGCTCACTACCATTTCCTGGACTTCTGCTTGTAGAAGACAAGTGAGTAGTGGGTTTCTGATAGAACTCTGTTTAACTGCTAAGCTACTACTACTTATTTCTATAGCGCTACTAGACATACGCAGCGCTGTACACTTGAACGTGAAGAGACAGTCCCTGCTCGAAAGAGCTTACAATCTAATCAGGACAAACAGGAAAAATAAGGGAATTAATAAGGTGGGAAAGATAAAACATACAAGGGTACTGTACAAGTGAATAGGGGTTAGGAGTTAAAAGCAGCAGCAAAAAGGTGGGCTTTTTAGCCTAGATTTGAAGATGGCCAGAGATGGAGCTTGACGTACTGGCTCAGGAAGTCTATTCCAGGCATATGGTGCAGCAAGATAAAAGAAACGGAGTTGGCAGTGGAAGAGACAGGTACAGATAAGAGAGATTTACCCAATGAACGGCATTTCCAGGGAGGAGTGTAGGGAGAGAGAAGAGTGGAGAGGTACTGAGGAGCTGCAGAGTGAATGCATTTGTAAGTTAATAAGAGGAGTTTGAACTGTATGCAGAAACAGATAGGTAGTCAATGAAGTGACTTGAGGAGAGGGCTAATATGAGCATAGTGACATTGGCAGAATATAAGTCGTGCAGCAGAATTTTGAACAGATTGAAGGGGAGAAAGATGGCTTAATGGGAAACCTGTGAGAAGCAAGTTGCAATAGTCTGAAAGGTGATAAGAGTGTGGATAAAAGTTTTGGTAGTATGCTCAGAAAGGAAAGGATGAATTTTGGTGATATTATAGAGAAAGAAATGACAGGTTTTAGCAGTCTGTTGGATATGTGCAGAGAGAAAGAGAGGAGTCAAAGATAACCCCAAGGTTACAAGCTGACGAGAGTGTTATTCACAGAGATAGAGAATGGGGGAACAGGAGAGGTGGGGTTAGGGGGAAAGACAAGAAGCTCAGTCTTGGTTATGTTTAGTTTCAGATGGCAGTGAGACATCCAGGCAGCAGTGTCAGATAGGCAGGCTGATACTTGGGCTTGGATTCCTGCTGAGATTTTTGGTATGGAGAGGTAGATCTGGGAGTCATCAGCATAAAGGTGACACTGAAAACCACGGGATGAGATCAGAGCACCAAGGGAAGAAGTATAAATGGAAAAAAAAGAAGAGGTCCCAAGACAGATCCATAAGGTACACCAACTGATAGTGGGATAGAAGTGGATACACTAAAAGTGCAATGGGAGAGATAAGAAAAAACCCAGGAAAGAACAGAGCCATGAAATCCAAGTGAGGACAGTGTATCAAGGAATAGGCAGTAATCAACAGTGTCAAAAGCAGCAGATAGATCAAGAAGGATGAGGATAGAATAGAGACCTTTGGATCTGGCCAAGAACAGGTCACTGGAGACTTTAGCAAGGGCTGTTTCAGTTGAGTGAAGAGGGCAAAAGCCAGACTGAAGTGGATCAAGAATAGCACGAGATGAAAGAAAGTCAACACAACGGTGGTGAATAGCACATTCCAGTATCTTGGATAGTAAAGGGAGGAGGGAGATGGGGCGATAGAAGAACAGATTGAGTCCAATGAAGGTTTTTTGAGGAGTGGTGTAACTATGGCATGTTTGAAGGCATCAGGAACAGTTGTAGTGGAAAGTGAAAGATTGAGGATATGACGCATAGAAGGGATGACAGTAGGAGATAGAGCTAAGTAGATGGTTTGAAACACTGGAGGACAGAGTAGAAGAGTCAATAGCCTGAAGATTCCTAAATGTATTGGTGGAGATTGGATGGGACCGGGGGGGGGGGGGGGGAGGGTGTTTAAGTGTGAAAGTTATCAGATGACGGACAGAGAGTGGAGAGCTGAGGCGCAGAAACTGGAGAGTGAGCAGTTGGATAAGAAGATAAGATCAAGACAGTGGCCATTCCGGTGAGTAGGGGCAGTGGAGTAAAGTTGAAGATTGAAAGACGATGTTAAAGCGAGAAACTGAGAGGCATAAGAGTCAGAGGGGTCATTAGCATGAATGTTAAACTTCCCAAGAATGAGGGAAGGAGATGAAGATTCAAGAAAGAAGGAAAGCCAGGAGTCCAGGTCAGTGAGAAATGGAAGAAAGGGACTTATCAGGGGGTCAATAAATGACAGCTACTCAGAGAGGTAGAAGAGTGAATAGATGGAGGAGTGGACTTGAAGGAAGAAAAACAGTGAGACTGAGGTGAAAGAAGAGACTAATATCTACAAGAGGGTGAGAGTAGTAGCCCAACACCACCTCCGTGGCCAGCCGGACAAGGAGTATGGGAAAAAAGGTAACCTCCATGACACAGGGAAATAGCTGAAGCAGAGTTTTCAGGGCAAAGCCAAGTCTCAGTTAGGGCAAGCAGATGGAGAGTATGAGAGATAAAGAGGTCATGGATGTAGAAAGGTTTGTTACAGACAGAGCAGGCATTCCACAGAGCACATAAGAAAGGGAGAGAAGAAGGGGAGAGGAATTCCAGGGGTTGATGTCCAAGATACCCAGAGTCACCTGATAGCGCAGAGCCGCATTAAGGGGCTTTGCAGTATTTTCACAGTGAACACCTGGTAAACTGGGCATTAAGTGTCCATGTCACAGGCCCGACACAAAAAACAGAGTGGACGTGAAAGGCATTGGGCAGTTAGTGTGTAATAAGCCCGGTATGTAACAGAGTTAAAGTGGGACCACTTACCGTTTCCGAAACGGAAGGCAGTAAGTGCTTCCGTGTTAGCTGTGAGAAGGTACTGCACACTAATCTGAATGGCCTAGTGGTTAGGGTGGTGGACTTTGGTCCTGGGGAACTGAGGAACTGAGTTCGATTCCTGGCACAGGCAGCTCCTTGTGACTCTGGGCAAGTCACTTAACCCTCTATTGCCTGCCGTGTTAAGCCTGCCATGAGTGGGAAAGTGCGGGGTACAAATAAAAAAAAAAACCTGCAATAAAAAGTGGAAAAGACATCCACTAGGTGCTGCATTACATATATTAAATCCTGCATTAAGCTGCAGTAACTGCAAATTTTACAGCAGTTTATTAACAGGGCCCCTTGATTTATGAATGATATCCTGGTATTTTCATTCAGAAAAAGGTAATAAATAGGAATAAAACAAAACAGAGAAAACAAAATAAGATGAGACCTTTTTTACTGGACTAACTTAATATATTTTTTGATTAGCTTTCGAATGTAACTCTTCTTCAGATCAGAAATAAGCAAATGTTGGCAAATATCAGTATATATATATATATATATATATATATATATATATATATATATATATATTAAACGGCTAGTATATATATATATATATACTAGCCGTTTAGCCCGTTATAACGGGCGAGATTTTTGTTTGGCAAAATTCCTCTGTCGCCTGCCCTCTCCCCTCCATCCATGTCCAGCATTTCTCCTGCCCTCCCCTCCATCCATCTATGCCCATTAGCTCTCCTCTCTCCCCTGCCCTCCCCACCCGTGGCCAGTGATTCTCTTTTACCCCCTGTCCTCCCCTGTCATTCACATCCAGTTATTTTCCTCTATCCCCTTCCCTCCCCTCCATCCTTCCATCCATGTGCATCTTCCTGTCTTCCCTCACCTGCATCCATGTCCAGCATTTCTCCTCCCCTCCCTCCCTCCCCCGAGGTCGCTGCCGCTACCGCTCTCTCCCCCCGGGGTCGCAGCTGGCCCCCCTCCACCCAGGCCGGGGGCTCTCCTCTCCTCTCCATTGAGCTTACAGCGCCTCACCTCCGAAACCGCAGCAGGCAGATCGCCTCCCGTCGGCCTTCCTTCCCTGCCTATGTCCTGCCCTCGTGTGACGTAATGTCGGCAAGGGCGGGACAAAGGCAGGGAAGGAAGGCCAACGGGAGGCGATCTGCCTGCTGCGGTTTCGGCGCCGTAAGTTCAGTGGAGAGGAGAGGGCCCGGGCGGCGACCTCGGGGGGGGGAGGGAAGCAATAGCGACCTCGGCGGTTCCCTCCTTCCCCTTCCGTGTTCCAGGTCCACTCCTCAGCACAGTGTTTCTTTCCCTCTCTGTTCCGTCCTCTGACGTCATCACGTCTTGACGCGGGGGCGGGACAGAGAGGGAAGTCTCTACTGTGCATTTGCAGGCGAGTCGGTCACTTGCCATTTATATGAAACACAAAAGCATTTCAATGACAGTCTCAGCTACCACATCACATTAGTCATTCAGAAAAGAAAATGGAGATCAAAACCTGGAGCAAAATTTTGATACCATTTACTCCTCAAAAGTAAAATTGTGCATATAACACAGTACAGCTAGGCTGGCCTAAGGCCACAGTAAGTGCAGGAGCCTCAAATGCAGGCCCCGTAAGAGCAGGTGTGGCCTAGAAGTGATATCCCCCAATCAGGGAAGGTGATTCAGATGGATGGCAGGTCTCATAGGACACTCCTCCTCTGCAATCAAGGGTGTATTCAGTGTTGCCAGGTGGGCAGTTTTCCCGCCCAATTGGGCGGTTTTCTGTGACCCGCCGCGGGAAATTTTTGCCTGCGGCGGGTTGCGGTTTTTTGGGGTCTTTCGGCGTTTTTTTTGCGGTTTTTCGGGCCGCGGGGGCAGAGTTAGTGGAGTTTTGGGCGGGGTTAGTGATGTTCTGGGCAGGGCCGATCACGGCGGGGGCGGGGTTGATGACGGCGGGGGGTGGGGGTGTCAGGGGCGGGGTTTTGGGCTGGTTTGGGTGGGAAAAAAATTTTCCACCTGGCAACCCTGGGTGTATTTGCAACTTCACCTGTTAAAGAGGTGTTAAACTCTGCTGAGCTGAAACATCAACAAAAGGAAAATAAAGAGCAAGATTTTTTTTTTCACCTTTTAGTTTTATTTTATAATATTCATAGCCCTTCTCCCAAGCTGGAGACATTAATTCTGAATTGTTTAATTCTGAAGAGTAACACTGGCGTGATTCAGAATGTCCCATATCGCCAAGTCAGGACACCTTGCTTTCTCCCGTCCATTCCACACCCAACGGGCATTGTAACAGCACAGCTCCTTACCCTGAACATCTAACCACAGTCACGAGAACATATTCACCCCTTTATAGTGAATGGGGCACAAACACATGCTGCACCCTGACCAGGCAGTTCTTGAAGGGTGACCTGTTCATGTGTCTTTAGCGAGCTGCGTCATTAACCAAACAATACAAAAATAAAGGCAAAAATAACATTTTCTCTATGCTCTAGTTATTAAATAAAGCATGGTTGCAAAACTTCAATGGAAGGAATAAAGCACCGGCTTTAAAAAAAAAAAAAAAAAAAAAGGAAAGAAAAAGCAGGAGAAAAGAGCAGTCACGGTAGAAAAATGAAAATATAGGTACACACTTTTCTTCATTAGACCCACCAAGTCAGTCAAGTATTTAACTTACACCATAGATTGTCTTAAGGGCTCAATAGTCAAAGTGATTTAACCAGTTGAGAGAGAGAGAGAGAGAGAGACTCTTATCCACTTAACTCATGTTGACTAGGCCCAGGTTAGTGCCACTGAATATCCTTTCTAACTGCTAAAGCCAAAACTGGCTATTATGTAGGTGGTCCAGGGACAGAGTTGGTACTTAACCAGATAATTGCCGACAGTCCTCAACAGGATAAGTTAACTGGGCAAACAGGACTGTTATTGATACGGTCCTATCTTTGGTATAACTTATCTGGTTAAGAGGCAGCTGTTTCCACATACCTGGCTATTTAATGGTGGCACCTGGATATGGCCTGGTAATAATTTTGGTGGTAGCAGTGTTTAAAAAAAAAAATGCTGACCATAGCTAGCTAAATATTACCTCCTAAGTTTTCAAGTTTCCCATAAACGCTAAGAAATTGTTTATTCCCCTGCAGTCTTCATGCGGTGATGATGGTATCAGGATTGTTGAGGTGTTTAATGTTGGTGAACTTTCCCCTCTATCTTTCTCTCTCTCTCTCTCCATTCTAAGTTTAAGTAAAGGCTGGCGGTGTCAAGCTTAAAGCCAATCAGATGCATAAATCGTACAAGTTTCTACCTACATACTTTCTGTACAGCAGTCTGTTACTTAAATCACATCAACTTACATTTTATGCCAAAACGCACAACTCAGTTGTGCCACAGATAGTGCTTTTAATTGTTCATAATTTACTGTGCACAAGAGTCCATTACACAATGCTGGTGCCTTCTCCATGTGAATATTCGTAAGACGGATTTCTTGCATTTGACAGAGTGAATTGAGCACACTTCCCCTTTTCCCAGCCTCTGCGGATCCGCAACAGTTTTCGACTGACGCATGGCATGAAGAGAACAACTTTAGCAAGAATTATAGCACAAGGCACAAGGAGAGTGAGTGTGTAGGTCGGAGGCAAGTAGAATTTGTACTGGGTCCCGTCGAAAGCCCTTCTCCATCCGAAAGTAAGTGTGTGAAGAGTACTTACAAGCAAAGCAGCAAATCCCAGCTTGGACTGAAAGAAATGAAAAAAACACCACATTTTGTGTTACGTTTAAGTGGAGGAGTGGCCTAGTGGTTAGGGTGGTGGACTTTGGTCCTGAGGAACTGAGTTCAATTCCCGGCACAGGCAGCTCCTTGTGACTCTGGGCAAGTCATTTAACCCTCCATTGCCCCATGTAAGCCGCATTGATCCTGCCATGAGTGGGAAAGCGCAGGGTACAAATGTAACAAAAATAAAATAGATACTATTGGAGATTCTACATGGAATGTTGCTATTCCACTAGCAACATTCCATGTAGAAGGCTGCGCAGGCTTCTGTTTCTGTGAGTCTGACGTCCTGCACGTACGTGCAGGACTTCAGACTCACAGAAGCAGAAGCCTGCGCGGCCACATTGGTGATCTGCAAGGGCCGACTTCTACATGGAATGTTGGAATAGCAACATTCCATGTAGAATCTCAAATAGTAGCAACAGTGGAGGAGTGGCCTCCATTGCCCCCTGTAAGCCGCATTGAGCCTGCCATGAGTGGGAAAGTGCGGGGTACAAATGTAACAAAAATAAATAAAAAAAATTCTGTTTAGCTTGCCCATAGTGTGTGTTTGATAAGCTCCTTCTAGATCACAGATCCTTTTTACTCCTGAAAATCTTGCCACTGGGATTAGCAACGGTTACCAAAGCAATTGAGAAAAGTGGGTATTAGGCACTAGGCAACCGTCAGTCTTGCACCCCTTCCCCCAACATTTTAATGATTAAACGCACCAACACTCCTCCCAGAACAAGCCTGTAAAATACATAAATCGGACATCATAACTTAAATATCCCACCTTTTCTATACATGCAAAGTCTTGAAGAGTCTTCACACTCTTGTACATTTGTCATATTCTGATTTTTTAAAAAATACAGATTTGAAATCATTAGTCTGTTTCACTGCATGTACACAAGATAACCACAAATAGTAGGAGAAACAAGCCAAAATACAATAACTAACAAAAAAAAAATAAGGATTGTAGAATTTTCCAGAACACAGTTCCCTTAGGGGTCCTGTATAATATAACTTATTAAATAAATTACACCTCAAAGCTCCCCATTGGTGTACCTAGCTTGCTTCCCACCCAAGGTGGGTTGCTGCTGCGCCCCCCCCAGGCATGTCAGCCTCCTCCTACTACTACTACTACTTAACATTTCTAGAGCGCTACTAGGGTTACGCAGTGCTGTACAAATTAACAATTAAGGACAGTCCCTGCTCGGAAGAGCTTACAATCTAAAGGACGAAATGTCAAGTTGGGGTAGTTAAGTTTTCCTGAGAAGAGGTGTAGTGATTAGGTGCCGAAGGCGACATTGAAGAGGTGGGCTTTGAGCATTGATTTGAAGATAGGTAGGGAGGGGGCACGGCGTATGGGCTCAGGGAGTTTGTTCCAAGCATGGGGTGAGGAGAGACAGAAGGGGCGGAGCCTGGAATTGGAGGTAGTGGAGAAGGGTACTGAAAGGAGGGATTTGTCTTGAGAGCGGAGGTTACGGGTAGGGACGTAAGGGGAGATGAGGGTAGAGAGGTACGGAGGGGCCGCAGATCGAGTGCATTTGTAGGTGAGTAACAGAAGCTTGAACTGTATGCGGTATCTGATTGGGAGCCAGTGGAGTGACTTGAGAAGAGGGGTGATATGAGTATATCGGTTAAGGCGGAAGATAAGACGTGCGGCAGAGTTCTGGATGGACTGAAGGGGGGATAGATGGCTACGTGGGAGACCGGTCAGGAGTAGGTTGCAGTAGTCAAGGCGGGAGGTAATGAGAGAGTGGATGAGAGTTCGGGTGGTGTGCTCAGAGAGGAAAGGGCGAATTTTGCTAATGTTATAGAGGAAGAAGCGACAGGTCTTGGCTATCTGCTGGATATGCGCAGAAAAGGAGAGGGAGCAGTCGAAGATGACACCGAGGTTGCGGGCAGATTCCTCCTGAAGCACATCACCCCCCCCCCCAAAGTGTGTCACACCCCCACCATCCTTCCTCTGAACAAGGGGGTACACGGAGCACTCGTGCGGCTGTTGGCTCCACTGGTCCCCTGCCCCGGAATAGGAAGTGGGAGGGAGCAAGGGACCAGCTGAGCTGACAGCCACGTGCGCTCCGTGCACCCTCTTGCTGCCTGCACCTGGGGAAAACTGCCCCCCACCACCCTGCCCTTGGTATGCTACTGAAGCTTCCAATAGAGGACAACAGAACGCCTATTAGACAATCTCTGTCTTACAGGGAGTCCCATTATCATCACTGGTGTCAGAGACTAAGAAGAAAAAAACGATCAGTGTAAACAAAATACTCCAACAGAGAAAAACAACTGATTAAAAAAAAAAAATCTTCCACCTCGCTGCAAAAACAGGCAACTCCCCCAAGTGAATGAGCTGTGGATTAAAAATGAAGGGGTTCCACAACTAACCTACACATAATTAGGGTAACGTTTTAATAGGGCACCTATTTTAAATCAGCTTAATAATGACAAGTAGGTGCATACCTATATTAATAATTCTCACCTCCAATTCTGAAGCTCACAGTGTGGCAGGGAAACACTGAAGCCCTGTACTGTTGCACCCTGTCAGCACCACTCACTCTCACTGTCACTCATACACCCGCCCTCAGCCACGCCCCTTCCAGACATAATTCGCTACCTGAACGTTCCATTGAGGCCCCAAGATCATACAACTTCGGTGAAGGGTTCGTGGATTCATGGTGGTGAAGCCTCTCCACTCACCCTGTCTGTCTGTCTGTCACGTCCTCGAGTCAAACGTCGTGACGTCCGGGGCGGAGCCATTTCGCTTGATCCGTGACGTCGCGCCCACAGCCGTTTCCACATGAACAACAGGAACGCAACCCCTGGCCCTGCCTGACAATCACCTCCCAGTGCACTGGCGATACACAAATGGCGCCCGACACGACCTTCCAAAATGCCACGGAACAAAACGTGCGGATCCTGTTTGCCCTGGTATGTTATGTGCGTCGCCATGCAAACAGGGGGGGAGCAGCGGTACTGACGACCTCCGTAGGGGTGGAAAGGGGCTGCAGTGAGTGCGCACACTCGAAACGTTTCTCTCCAATCCCCTTGCTAGCGCCCGTTTCATTTCGCCCAGAAACGGGCCTCTTTTACTAGTTTATCTTTATAAAACACGAGTCTGAGTGGCAGAAATCACAGCTACATTTCAGGTGCAAACGCTACCCTTGCCCTGGGGTGGGGTAATATCTGCATATAGATTACTGTATTTTGTAATCTATGTGTATGCATCTCCTCCTCTCTGTACATGCCATCGTGTCACAGCCCGTCTTTTTACACAGGTTGGTATTTTATAAGAGGGCATTTGCGACAATGACTTTATACAAAATCACCCCAATCCCCCTAATTCTATAATCTTGCACGCACGTTTTACAGTTTATGTATATTAATTTTATTTATTATCTCATTTGTACCCCACAGTTTCCCAACAGTGTCAGGCTCAATGTGGCTTTCAGCGCACCACAGAGGCAGACGCCAATGCAGTAAAATGAAGCTAACACAGCAGAAAAACCTACACAAGAGATAATGGGGAGAAAGGGATGGAAGGAGTAGGGAAACCAGGAGAGAGGAGAGAAGGGGAATGTGTCCAAAATTGTCTCTAGATTGATGCGCATCCAACAGTGGAGACACATGCAGAGACCGTGGGATAAGCGTTTCCAAATAACGTGGTCTTTAGTGATTTCCTGAAGGCTAGGTGGTTGGTGATGGTTTTGATGGTATTTATTTTATTATATCTATATTTCAGGAAGCAGCTGAAAGTTTGGCTCTTCAACCATACCTTTAACAGAAGAACTAAATGACACTGGCTGCACATATAGCAGGACATGTTTACCCACTCCTACCCTAGCTAAGATAATGTTCAAACACCTGTCTGACCTCATTTGCAACTTTCTTTAAATTAATCCCCTTATTTTCTTACCCTGTTACTCTATCTTACCTATGGACAGTGGCGTACCAAGGGGGGGGGGGCGGTGGGGGCGGTTCGCCCCGGGTGCATGCCGCTGGGGGGTGCCGTGGCGCGCGCCTGCTGTGAGAGTTCGCTAACTTCTCTCGTTCGCTGCAGCTCCCTCTGCCCCGGAACAGGTTACTTCCTGTTCCGGGGCAGAGGGAGCTGCAGCAAACGAGCAAAGTTAGTAAACTCGCAGCAGGCGCGCGCTGCGGCACCCCCCCCGGCGGCATGCACCCGAGGGGGGAGGGCGGGGTGCCACCCCGGGTGTCCGCCCCCCTAGGAACGCCACTGCCTATGGATCCCTTTTACAAAGCGGCAGTAAGCCCAAAGCGGGCTTACCACTCACTAAACAGGAAGTATAGCTGGGCTAACACAGCAGCCTGGCGGTACTTTCCACCCCCAGCGCGCCGTCATATTCAGCGTTACAAAAATATATTTAAATTTTTGTAACACCAGGGTGTACCCGGCGGTAATCGGGCATAAGCGACAAAATATAGCATGCGATTCAAGATCCTGTACCTGATTTTTAAAGGGTTCCATGTTAAGATTTCTACTATTTTTTGACTGCCAAACTGTGTGTTTTATCAGCCAAAGAGATTGTTACGTTCCATGAATTCTGCCGTTCTAGAAGCACCCACTTTTCAGGGTATTAGGCTGGAGGAATTTCGGCACTCAATTTTTAATATTGTAGGACCGGAACTTTGGAATCAGCTCCCTTCGTGTATTAGAGATTTACAGGAGATGAGTGGCTTCGATCTGGGAATGCTCCGTGAATAATTGTACTCTCTATTCTCTGCAAGTACTTGCGCTCCTCGCTCCAAGCTTTGGAGGTGTGCAGCTAGGTCCTGGCCGCCGCCAGTACAAGAAGCTTCAACCTTGATGGAATGAATGAGACATTTTTCTTTCGTGCGTGGTTTGACTCCATTAGGCTGTTCCACTTTGGTTTTATATGTACTTTAAATATATACAGGTTGTGAATTTTCATGATTTTGTAACAAACTTAATTGCTCGGCTCCTGTCAGTTTTGTAGTTTTCTATCATTCCCAACCGCCTTACTCCCTTGACTGTAGCTCTGAGGTGGTGGGGACGGGATGCCGGGGGGCGCATGTCATCCCTCGACTCAGGCAGCCGATTGCCTTGGGCCACCCTTGTTAGCAAGAGTGTAACACATACTGCTGGTTGCCGTACCCTGTTCATTTTTCAAAACATTATTACCATTGCTAAGAAAGAAGTCGATTGTAGCTTGATCCCTTCTGCATTCCCGTTGGCTGGCAGGATGAATGGAAAGCTGTGGTTACACATCTATTTCTGGACATCCATTAGCAGAAAAAGCAGTTTCATATTATTGCCTTCTACAGTTTATTGGGCAGACAGCAAGAACACAAGATGGGCAATAAATCCCAGGGCATCTGTAGTGCAACTGCTGATATATTTATTGTTCTAAGATGTAAGCAAATTAGAGTCCAGCATTTAAATAAGCACACTGGGGATGAGACACTGAAAAGCACTTATGTGTATGATGGCAGCCACTACACCAGGGGCATATCTGCGTGGGGACACGGGGGCCTGGGCCCCCGCAGATTTCGCACTGGACCCCCCTGCCGCCATCACCTACCTTTGCTGGCAGGGGACCCCAACCCCTGCCAGCCGAGGTCCGCTTCCTCCTGCCGCTGCCTTTAAAGATATTCCTTCGGCTGGCGGGGGACCCCAACCTCCGCCAGCCGAGCCGAGGTCTTTTAAAGTTCTTTTTCATCCTCCGGAATCCGTGCTGTTCAAAGCTGCTCCTTTAGGAGTCTGACGTCGCTGCACGTCAAAGCTGCTCCTTTCGGAGTCTGATGTCGCTGCGCGGTGCACGTGCAGCGACGTCAGACTCCGAAAGGAGCAGCTTTGAACAGCACGGACTCCGGAGGACGAAAAAGACCTCGGCTCAGCTGGCGGGGGTTGGGGGTCCCCCGCCAGCCAAAGGAATATTTTTAAAGGCAGCGGCAGGAGGAAGCGGACCTCGGCTGGCGGGGGTTGGGGTCCCCCACCAGCAAAGGTAGGTGACGGCGGGGGACGGCAGTGGTGGCCGGGGGGGGGGGGGGGGGGCAACGGCGCGGGCTATAATGTGCCCCCTGACTCTGGCCTTGGCCCCCCCCTACCGCCGCATTTCAGATACACCTCTGCTCTACACCCCAAATTCTATAAATGGCACCCAAAATTAGGTACGCAATTGGGTGTGCAGTTATTGAATAGGGTCACAGTTACATGCATAAACTAATTGGCAATAACTATCTGTAACCCTGGTCTCAGTATCAAAGTTCAGGTGCCAGCTAGCTCCTCTTGGGTCAGTAGCAGAGACCAGGGCCACAAAACAAAGTTTTTTTTAAATGTCTCACTCACTGAGCTGGGCGCAGGCCAGACTTACTCCGGTAGGCCCTAGGGTACTAAGCTGGGCTTTACTTCTTTACTCCTACTTTCTTTGGTAGGCTGGGAGTCAATGACCTTCACCCTCACACAAAGAAAGACTCCAGTCCAGGTTTTTTATGAAAACAAATGGGAACTTTAATACTGCAACACGCAGTACATCCAGACTTCATATATTCTGGAGTCAAACAGGTATTTCAGTGTCAACACATCAAACTGTATCCAAACAGTTAAACTTGTTCTAGTTGAGATTAAGTGCCAGTTTCAAGACCTTTGGTGTGAATTCAATAGTCCATTTGTAAATCCTATGCTATATAATATTTACAATTTCTCCTGTCCATTACCCACCCTTTTTGGGTGAATAACATAGCGCTGTGTCAGTAGAACTGATGTAGCAAGCGATCTCCGTTGTAGATCAGACCTCCCCGTCTGTCCACTCACTCCCAAAGGTGTACCTCTCAGGGATACTGTCTTTGGCTCTGAACAGGTTCCTTCCCTGTTTCACCGCTTCCCCCCTGGAGCACTCCTCCACTTCCCAGTTAATGCTTGTACTGGCAGAAACCTTCACTTAGTCCAGCCTTAGTTTATTGAGCCCATCCAGGACACCCCTTTCTCCTCAAAGGTCCTGGCGGGGTAGATGCAACCAAAAACCTTGTGTTCTGCACAACTTTTTTTTTTTCTTACTCCAAACTTCACCCCTGTCATTCACTAACCAGAAATATTTCCCTCAGCACTTTCCCCACAAACACTCCCCTTGGGGCTGGGCTTCTCATTCTCCCTTTCCAACCACTTCCCCCCTCCCCCCCCCCGTGACTCTAGGGAGGGGTTTCTCATCAGTTTAGTAATCCCCATTATAATGGGGGATTACATATCCCTAATCAGCCTTAACAAGTTCTAATTAGCAGTAATTACTGGTTATGTGTATATCTGCTCTGCGACTCTATTCTATAATCTGCTCGCCTAATTCATCTTGCATGCAATTCCAAAGGGGTGTGGTCAAGAGAGGGGCATGGGCGGGTCATGGGGGGTGTTCCTAGGATACAGGCACGGAGTTAAAGAATACTTCCATTTCCGCACCTGACAATAGTTAGGCGTGAGAATTTACACCAGCCTTTGGCAGGCGTACATGCCTGCGCCTGAAAATGACTTAAGCAAGTGTTTTGTTGTATAAAGACAGTTTCACACAGAACTGCCTTTATAGAATTCATGCTTAGCACACATTGGGGTCCTTTTACAAAGATACGTAACGGCCTACGTGTGTCCAGTACACGCCAAATCGGCATTACCGCGTGTCCCGGGTGGTAATTTGGCATGTGCCAAAAACACACAGTAGAAAATATTTTCTATTTTCTACCGCGGGGTGCCTACCCGTTGATAAACAGCAGTTGGCCCGCGCTGCATGCTTACTGCCCGGGTAGCACACGAGACCTTACTGCTAAGGCAACGGGTGACGGTAAGGTCTCAGGCCAAAAACGAACATGCGCAGTTTTTCATTTTGCCGCGTGTCCATTTTCCGGCCCATTAAAATAATCCTTTTTTTCCCCCAGACATGGTACAATAAGGGTGCAGAGCATGCCAAAATACATCCACACTACCGCAGGCCAGTTTTTGGCGTGCAACAAGGGGACTGAATTTCCCCCCTTTTACAAAGGGGAACTGATTTTTCCCCATGTGGATAAGTGCCTTATTCGCCAATACTCAGAGGTACTACCTGGATAGCGCACTGAATATTCTTACATACCGCTTTGGCACTATTCTGATAGGTCTGGCTGGTGTCGGCCAATATTCAGCTCCTCTCCACACAGCTATATGGATAAAAAGTTAGATACAAGCTAGGACTGCTTTTTTGCTGACCTATTTGGGTAGTGGCCGAATATTGTTGTTGTCTGTAGAACCAGTGGTGGTCACCACTGTTCATGTATATTCAGAACTGCACACTATCGAGACAGCTGCACTGAATATAGAGGCTGACCGAAACTGCAACTAGAGGTCATGGCAGCCATTTTGAGAGCACAGCCAGCATGGGCAGGAGCACCTTGAGATTACTCCTGCCCCGACTATACCCCTAGACTACCAGGGTTTGTAAGAGAGGCCTGAAGGGGGCATCTCTACGTGGGCGGGAGGAGGGGGGGAAGTAACTCCTGGTCGGTGGAGAGGGGAAGGTAGGGAGACAAACAGCACAAAGCACCAATTTTCAGGTACCATCGAAAACACGTGGTCAGTTTCCTCCAAAACCATGGCCATAGCCTTTTGGCTGAAACTGGGCAGAAAAAGGATTTGGAGCCAGTGCTGGCACCAAAACCGATATTCGGTCAACTTCTAACTGAATATATATATATATATATATATATATATATATATATATATAAAGGCATTTAAATGCAGTGACCAACATAAAACTCCAGTCAGGGCCGTGCCTAGGGTCCCCGGCGCCCCCCCCCAGTTGGCCCCGCCGGCGCCCCCCCCCCCCCCCGAAAACGATCGCTACACTACCCGCCCTCTTCTCCCCAGATCCTTTTTTTTTTGTTTAAATTTACCTCTCTGGCGCGTGGCAGCATAGCGTTAGTGAGGAGGCGGCGCTCCCCTGCCCCGAGGTGTCTTCTTCCCTTCGCTCAGTGTCCCGCCTTCTTCTGACGTCATTTCTGACGTCAGAAGAAGGCGGAACCGAGCGAAGGGAAGAGACTGACACATCGGGGCGGGGGAGCACCGCCTCCTCACTAATGCTATGCTGCCACGCGCCGGAGAGGTAAATTTAAACAAAAAAAAAAAAAGGACAAGGATCTGGGGAGAAGAGGGCGAGGTAAGCATGGTGCGGCGGGGCACCCCCCAGAGGATGGCGCCCTCCTGCCATGCTTACCTCGCTTACTGTGTCGGCACGGCCCTGACTCCAGTGAAGATCTGCAAAATGTATGGGAAGGGAAGTAATCTGTGTTGGAGGATGTGTGGAGAAGTGGGATTGTCCTGGAATATGATACAGGCCTTCTGGACAAATGTTGGTACAAGAACCATTGAGGAAAGCAGTTGAAATGGATATTGAAAAGCACAGAGTGGAGTACCTACTCCTAGGCAGGAGATCTGGGCACAATTACTTGACCAAGTGTATTATCTGTCTAATGGCCTCTTATAAAGCTGTACTAGCAGTTCCTGAGTGGCAATGACAACGGAGCCCATTCAAAGTGAGTGTGTGTGTGTGTGCGTGGGGGGGGGGGGGGGGGGGGAGGTAAGAGTAGTTCAGTGGACTATCCCAATAAGAAATCTATTCTCATAATATACCTTAAAGCGCATTCTTTAAAGTTTTATTACCACACAATATTTTTGGGTCCAATACAAAGCCTCGGGGCTGGCAGGTATGTCCTGTTTAAAAGGAATTAATTACATGCTGAAAAAGTAAAACAATTCACCAAGAAATGCAAACTAGTCCCAACATGTAAATTCTGAAGTGAGAGACACATCAAGGTCAGAGATGTTGAACTGTGCCCCAGGATATTTTACTGATGAGTTATTAATATTTACTATCAGGCAATAGCATCTTCCTATCTCTGGCTTGTATCTAAATGTAACTTGCCTTAAGCAACAATTGAAAAAGCCATGAATTACATCCAAATTTCAAATCCTCTGTCTTAGTGTGTCTCATTCTCCCATTTCTCTGTTCTGTTTTTCACTTCTTTTTTCAATTTATGTTCCCCCTTCCGAGGGAATATTTTAATATATTCTCTTCAATCTCTCTCCTCTCTTGGATTTTCTTTTCCTGCTTATTCTCTTTTCGCCATTCCTTTTCCTATTCCAGAATCCAGGTTCCTCTCTCACCCTCCACCCCCAGGTTCCCTTCCCCCTCATCACAAGCCTTTTACAGTCTGGCCATCTAATGCCCAGTCCTCTCACTATCTCCTTCCCCACTATTCAGTATCCTCGCTCTATCCCTGGTCTTCCTTTTCCCATCTCTCCCTCATCCACTCTATCTCCCCTCACTACCGAGTCATTTATCCATTTCCCAATACACAGTCCTCTCTCGTTCTATGCTGGACCTTATTTACCCCTCCATTACTCTGCCCCTTATTTAGGGCTCTTAGTTCCTTCTCCGCTCTCCTTCAGTACATGGCCAATCATCTTTCTCTCTTATGGTAGGGTCTAATGGGACCAGTTCAGCAAAGACCCTATAGAGAGTCTAGCTTTATTTTTGATGTCTTTTCCCTTCTTTAGCGTGGTCTTTCAATTTAACTGTATACCATAGATCCAGTGACAGCACTGTGTAACCCTCTATGTTTATACCATATATTTTTAATTTCCATCACTAGTTTTGTCCCCCTCCCCAGGGAGGGCATTCCAGATACCCACCACCCTGTCTATGAAAAAGTCTACCACCCTGCAAATCTCAATTCATGTCCTCTAGTTCTACCATTTCCCGTTCTCTGAAACAGATGTGTTTTGTACATTAATACATCTCAATCTCCCCTATCCCTCTTTTCCTCTAGGGTATACACATTCAGATTTTCAAGTCTCTTCTCATACATTACTTGGCACAAACACCATACCATTTTTGCTTGGACTGCTTCAAGTCTTATGTCCTTAGCGAGATACAGTGTCCAAAACTGAATACAATTCTCCAAGCAGGCCATCACCAATGATTTGTGTAGGGGCATTAACACCGCCTTTCTTCTCCTGGTTATGCCTCTATGCAGTCTAATATCCTTCAGGCTTTGGCCACTACCTTGCCAGATAGTTTCTGATGATCTCAAGATGGCAAAACAATCACCCAAAGTCCCTCTCCTGGTTTTTGCATATCAGCTTCTCACCCTCTATTGCATAAAGTTCCTTTGGATTTGTGAATGACTAAACTTCTTGGTGTTACATTTTAGCTGCCTAACATTAGATCAGTCTTCTAATTTTTGTAGATTTCTTCCTTTGGTGTCTACTCCCTTTGGGGTATCCACTCTCCTTTTCTATCCTGGGTCCTCAATGCTCCTAATCCTAGGTTTAGTATTTCCTTGTCTCCTCTTGATCTCCATAATATAAATTTCCCTTTAATTCCTGGAAAGAACGCCCCAAGCCTGCCAACTTGATCCATGGTATACTCTACTTCCCTCCCCCGACATAGCCCAGAATGTCACCACAGGAGGAGATGCGATACCTAATACTGCACCACTTTACTGTGCCCCCTCCTCCAAGCATTCATACCTCTCTCTGCCTCCCCCAACATTTACCACCTTTTGTGTTGGCCCCAAGCATTCATTCTCCTTCGCTCCATCGGCATTCACCTGGTAGGCATCCCTTTCTCACCTCAGAGCTAGAGCAGACAGCATATCAGAGAAAAGAGCCCTTTACTCCACACCAGCGGATGAGCTCCCTGTTCCAGGACCTCCCCTTAGAGGGGTGCATGGGGATTGGGACAACGGGAAACCCTCAGAAATCTGTGGGGTTGGTGACAAAGCATTTATCATACTGTGGGGATGGGAGACGATCGATCAAATGTATGGGGACAGGAGGGGATGGGGGCCAGATTACGCCCTCATGCATACCTCATCTCAAAGTTGAAACACCGAACACCTCAGTTAAAAAAGAAAAAAAAAAAAGAAAAAAATATGTTGCATATTTAGGGCTCCTTTTACCAAGGTGTGGTAAAAGGTGCTCTGCGGTAGCGTCGTTTGGATTTGCTGTGTGCCGAGGCCCCTTTTGCCGCAGTGGGTAAAAGACAAAAAAGGAAACGGATGTGCGGTAAGTACACACTTGCCGCGTGGCCAATTCTGGGGGGGGGGGGGGGAGAGGGGAGCCCTTACTGCTCCATGGTGCGACCGCACCTTGAGTATTATGTTCAATTATGGTCACCGCATCTCAAGAAACATATAGCAGAATTGGAAAAGGTGCAGCGAAGGGCGACGAAAATGATAGCGGGGATGGGACGACTTCCCTATGAAAAAAGACTAAGGAGGCTAGGGCTTTTCAGCTTGGAGAAGAGAAGGCTGAGGGGAGACATGATAGAGGTATATAAAATAATGAGTGGAGTGGAACAGGTGGATGTGAAGCATCTGTTCACGCTTTCCAAAAATACTAGGACTAGGGGGCATGCGATGAAATTACAGTGTAGTAAATTTAACATAGATTTATATTAACTTTCGGTTCAACAACCAAACATTTTATCAAACTTTACCACATTTTTGCATGTCCTGCATTTCCTTGAGAGTCCTTTCTTTACCGGTCAGTCATTTCGCCCTTGCCTCTATAGTGGGGTCGAACTTTAGGCCTTGTTGCGCCTCTTGCAGCGTTGTAAAAGTTTTCCATGACCCCTCAATTTGCACCTTCAATAATGCTGGATATAACAGCCTGAAACGTTGCTTGTTATCTGCCAAGTGCTTGCAAATGGGCCCAAAAGCTCTTCTCTTTTCTTGGACTGCTAGGGAATAATCCTGAAACACCCTTATTGGTGATCCCTCAAATATCAGCTTGTCCCATTTTTGTCGGGCCCCTCGCAAGATTTCCTCTTTGTGGATGAAATTGTGGCATTTGATAATTACTGCTCTTGGCCTGCTGTTCACATCACCTCGCCTCCCCACGCGATGCGCCCTCTCAAGGCAAAGCGGCCCCGCACTGTCCGAGAGAGCGAATTCCGATTTTAACCATCGCTCTAGTTGAAAGGAAAGGGTGCGTTCTGGGACTGATTCCGATATGCCAATTAGGCGGAGATTCGATCTTCGGGACCTATTTTCTAAGTCATCAATGTGGTGAGTTAATGACTTGAGTTCGTTTTGTAGGTCTTTTATTACCAGCGTTCTAGCGGCCTCCGTATCTTCAATGTCAGACACTCATATCTCCAGTTCTCCGGTTCTTCGAGTTGTCTCGTCTAATCTTGTTTCCATCCCTGCTAATTGGGCAGCTAATTTGTCGAACTGAGGAGCTATTGCGGTCTGCACTACTTCCATAAGTTGAGACAGTTGAGCGGCATTGAATACTGAGGCGGCCTCCTGCTTGGGGCTCGCCGCCATCTTGCCTTCTCCGTGTCCGCGTTGTTTTTCTGGTTCTTTCTTTACCGTCCTGCCCGGCATTACCCTACTTTCACGGACAACAAAGGAGTCCATAGACAACGTGTCCGCTCTGCCTTCGGTATTTGTTGCAGTTGATTTCGGGTGGAATTAGCGTTGGGTGGGGGGGGGGTTAGCCCAGGAGAGATCAGAAACACGTCTTCTTCTCTCTCAGTCCATCACGTGATCCGTGTAGTAAATTTAAAACAAATCAGAGAAAAGTTTTCTTCACTCAACGCATAATTAAACTCTGGAATTCGTTGCCAGAGCACGTGGTGAAGGCGGTTAGCTTGGCAGAGTTTAAAAAGGGGTTAGACGGTTTCCTAAAGGACAAATCCATAAACCACTACTAAATGGACTTGGGAAAAATCCACAATTCCAGGAATAACATGCATAGAATGTTTGTACGTTTGGGAAGCTCGCCAGGTGCCCTTGGCCTGGATTGGCTGCTGTCGGGGACAGGATGCTGGGCTCGATGGACCCTTGGTCTTTTCCCAGTGTGGCATTACTTATGTACTTATATTTAGGAGGCAGTAAGGGCTCCCATGCTAACCAGGTGGTAACTGGGCAGTGCATGGCACTGCCCGATTACCACTGGGTAAGCCTCTGGCTCCTGTGGTAAGGCGGTGGTAGTACCAGATGGGCGCATGACAACGCCGCAGTAGCTCTGCTGCGTCGTCGTAAAAGGGCCCCTTAATAAAGTAATATGTATTGGTTTTTATGCTAAATTTAAAATTTTAACAAGTTATAGGACGCATTTTATGTTTTGTTTGAATTTACAAGTTCTTTTAAATGTGGGTTAAGTTATGCAGATGAGAAAAAAAAATCTGTGGGAATGGTGAGGCAACAGTCGCAATTTGACGGCGATGGGGTGGGGTGGGAACTAGATTATGTCCCTGTGCATATCTACCTCCCGTCCTGGTACAAATTCTGGCATGCGACTAGTGGCAGTTGGGGGGCGTGTGAAGGACCCTGTTGTATAACATTGCATCTAATTCCTGGGAACACCCCTGACCTGCCCTTATAAAATTTAGACTCGCGTGTTGTAGAATAGGGCGCAGAACAGATCCGCACGCAAACCCAAATGAGTGCTAATCAACATCAATTATTGATTGTTTAGGGCTCATGGACTAATTCCTTTGTGCACAAATCTGCGATGCATGCCCAAATTTGGGTAACCTATATAGAATTTGGGGGTATACTTATTTAAGGGTAAATTTTCAAAGCCTGGGTGGAGACCTATGCATGTAGGCTTTAGTGGATATTTAGTTACCTCAAACTAGGCGAGTCAATTCATAGCATGCAAAAATTCTGCTGCATTTAAAACAAAGCAGGAAAAAAAGGCGTTTTAGGGGAATGGACTTGCTTACATGTCCCGGTGATAAGCAAACATCTTTAAGTTAAACGTGTGTATAACAAATATAAACTGATTTGATTGTAGCACAGAAAGGCGGTATATCAAATGCAGGGTTACCATATGTCTGGATTTCCCTAGACATGTCCTCTTTTTGAGGACATGTCCAGGGCATCCGGCGGGTTTTGCCCGCCCGCTTGTCCGGATTTCTGGACAAATGGAGGGGCGGGCAGGTGAGCGGCACCGTGGGTCTCCCCTCCCTTCCCCTTACTTACTATCTGCACTGGTGGTCTAGTGACCTCTTTGGGGCAGGAAAGAGCCCCCTCTTTCCTGTCCAGAGCGCTGCCTATCCTTGCCCTGCATCCTTCTCAGTCTCGGCTCGGGATTCAAAATGGCCGCCGAGAGTTGAAGCGGCCTCGCGAGACTTCAACTCTTGGCGGCCACTTTGAATCCCGAGCCGAGACCGAGAAGGATGCCGGGCAAGGCAGCGTTCCGGGCAGGAAAGAGGGGGCTCTTTCCTGCCCTGAACAGGTCACTAGACCACCAGGGCAGTAGATAGTAAGTAAGGGGAGGGGAGGGGGAATGTGACAAGGGGGAGGGAAATATGTGACCTGGGGGGAGGGAAATATGTGACGGGGGCGGAGTGAGAGCGAGAAAGGGCGGGGCGAGGATCCAAAAGGGATGTGGTGTGGGCAGGGCATGGGGCGTGACATGTGTCCTCTTTTTCAGAGGACAAAATATGGTAACCCTACCCACGACCATGATCCATGTGCATGCATCCGCATAACCAGGGCCTGTTTTAATCAATAACCAGACTAGGGCAGTCGCCTAGATGACAGCAAAAAATGGCTGCAGTCAAAAGCAAAACAATAGAATCCGACAGCCACACAAAGAACCATTAGCATGTAAGTTCTCTAGACAGGGTGGGTAAATGGCTTTTTGAAATTGTCCTCATGACGTATACACAAATCAAAGTGTAATTTTATGATGTATGACGTGTTTTTACAGAATTGTTTTTTGCAGGGGTGGTGGTGGTGGGTGAACATATCTATCTATTAATTTAAAAATGTTTATTCTGCTCAATCCATGGTTTTTAGTGGATTACATTGGCAAAAGAAAATTACGTAGAAGCGGATAAAAATCAATTCAGAATATTAACATTTTCACTTCTTACCCCATGCTGAAAGTCTGTATAAATAACAATGTTAAGCTCTTGTTTAAACTCTTTAAAATTCCTCAATCTAAGGGGAAGCTTATTCTAGGCTGTAGTGGCATTCCTAGGGGGGGGCCGCGCGTGCCTGCCCTCCATTGTTCCATGCTTCTTCTCTGCTCCGGAACAGGTTACTTCCTGTTCCGGGGCAGAGAAGAAGCATGGAACAACGGAGGACAGGCGCGCGCGGCGTGCACCCGGCGGGGGAGGGGTTCCTTTGTGGGGGTGTCCTTTCGCCGGGGGGGGGGGGGGCGCTGCACCCGGGGGGCGGGGTGAATCGGCGATCCACCCCGGGTGCCAGCCCCCTAGGAACGCCACTGCTAGGCTGCTGGTCCTGCAATATAGAAGATCTTATTTCTATATTTCTCAGATCTAACAACACGATGGGAAGGAATATCAAAAAGTCACTGAATACCAGATCGTAACAATCTTTGAAATCCGTTGTGCCAATACTTAAAAACTAAACAGAGGATTTTAAACTGAATTCTAAACTCTATAACTAACCAATGTAGGTTTTTCAGTACAGGGGTGATACGTTCAAAACAACCGGTCCCTTGCCACTGAATTTTGAGCTATTTGTAATGCTTTTATCTGGGTCTTTTGCAATCCCAACAGCAAATCATTTGCATAATCAAAGCAGGGAGTTACTGAAATCTACACAACAGTTCTAAAATTATGTGGTTTTAACAAGTTCTTTAATCTTCTCACCATATGTAACTTAAAATAAACATCCCTGATAATCTTATGCACATGAGCTTTCATTGTCAAAATTTCATCAAGCATCACACTTAAATTTCTCAGATTTCGAACAATAGGGATAGATTCACTATTAAATTGGAACGCTGTTGGAACATCATCCGATTCGTAGGTTGTCAGTGACAGAATCTGCATCTTATTGATATTCAATTTCAGACCGTTCGCGGACATCCAACCATCAACTGACTGTAAAAATCAAGCTCAATTTCGCAAATGTTTCTTGAACGTCATTAACCAGAAGTATCAAAAACTGTACGTCATCCACGTACAATCTGAACATCAAAACGACTCAATAGTTGGCAAAGGGGAATCAAAAAGATATTAAAAAGAACAGCAGATAAGCAGGAACCCTGCGGAACACCAGTCAGTAATGGTTCAAAGTCAGACACGTCTTCCCCTTGTACTACACAAACGCATCTATCCTCCAAAAAAGATTTGAACCAACTTAACCTGTTTAACAGAACAGCATGATTTATAGTATCAAACACAGCTGACACGTCTAATCTCACCAACCAAAAACGCTGACCAATGTGTACAATATCAAACAGTGACAATAATAAAGTTTCAGTATCATGACCAGAATGAAACCCAAATTGATAGGGATCAAGTATGTCGTTCAGGTCTAAGAAATGTACCAGTTGATCATAGACCAGGCTCTCCATCACCTTCACCACAAAAGGCAATGAAGAAATTGGTCTCTAATTTTCGACACATCTCAAATCAGCTTTAGAATTCTTCAACAATAGTCATACCATTGCTCTCTTAAAGATATCTGGTACCCTTCCTGATTCAAAACACACTGGAACTATTATCTCTTTAAGGCCCTTTATCACTACTGGCTTACAGGTATCATTAACACAATAACTATTATTCACTTTAGATAAAGTATGTTCAATCATCTCCTCAAACTTTTGGAAAAACTGCCCATAACAGCTTCCTCTAAAGGATAATTATCCTCAAGTGAGCAGGGACTGTCTCTCTGTGTCAGGTGTTCAGCGCTGGGTGCGTCTGGTAGCGCTATACAAATGCTAATAATAATAATAATAATAATAATCCACTTCATCTTTGCTACAGATCCATCTGCAAAATCACTACTGGAAAATTTTGAAGAATTCAAAGTGGTAGTACCTTCATTGCGAGACAATCTTCTATGTTAAAAAGCTCTTTCACACTGGATGAAGATTGTTCAATTATCATAATAGTGCCTAAACCTCGCAACGCAATGAAACCAAAGCCCGTAATAGACTCTACACAACTCTTCCTCTCTACGATTCCCCAATGTGTCTATAAACACATGAACCTTATTCGTCCACAACAACTCTGTATTTGTTTCACTACCGGAAATGGCGATCGCCTCTACGGTATTATGTAAGCCACATTGAGCCTGCAAATAGGTGGGAAAATGTGGGATACAAATGTAACAAATAAATAAATAAATAAATAAAATAATATTCACATTTTGCCTTGAGAGCAGTCTCCCAATAGTCAGCCATTTTGTCCAAATATGCTATGTATTACTCTTGAAGGATATTTCCTTCATTCATGCTCAGTCTTTCTCAACTCGTTTCTTAAATTTAATGTCATAAGTGAACTATGGGGCTTTATTAAGTCTATTAATAGAATTCCTCTTTATAAGAGCAACAACATCCATCGATTCTGGTAATACGGTATTCTATTTTTCTACCAATATCTCATCTGAGCCCCTCTCTGCTGAATTTGAATTAGCAAAATCTTAGGGTGGTGGTGGTGGTGGTGGTGGTGGCACAAAAAGGCTGAAAGTTTGGCTAGGGTGTCTAATGTTATACGCAGGACTGGTGCAAGGGCAAGATGACATTTTAGTACAATTTCGGCAGATACTTGAGTTTGATCACCATTTTTGTTTAAGCTCGTGGAGGTAATTTTATAAATCACTTTTGTAGATAAAGACGCTGACTTACACAGATAAATGGACTCTTACAAAATCTCAAATGGCGTAAAAAATGCGCTGACACTGTGCATTTTATGCCAGTAGGCATGCACTGGGGCGGAGTTTATGCAGAGCATGGGTGGTGTTCCCAAGTGCACACACAGTTTAAAAAAAATGGTAATCTATGTATGGACTTGCAAAGTGCAGGTGCAGACATTTACACCAGCCCGAGAAGAGATGATATCTGTGCTTGCATAGTCAGCACGTTTTTCTGCCACTTATACTACTATTTTATGAAGAACACATAGGCAACTATATGTTTTTATAAAATAGTGCCTACTTGACTTCTTAAACCAGGCACTTGTTATAAAATCACTCTCAAAAAGTACATGAGTGCCCCTTACTGAAGTGCATCCCTTAATGATGGAGATACATACAAACAGGTATCCAGCATGTTTTACAAACATTAATGTTCCTGCAATATACAACCGACGCTCTTGAGAAATTCCATACCTGGATGAAACTGAACTCCCTCCAGTTAAGTGCGTTCCCAATGGAAGGCAGTGAAGTTACAGCCAGAAGGGACAGAAGGCCAAGAGCGATGATTCCGAAAGACACATAAACCTCCATCCTCCAGACCTCTTCGTCTACCCAAGCATTGTCTTTACCAGCAGTAATCTGTTAAATATAAAGAGAGAAGCCCAGACTGCAACCATGATAATGTTACTCCACTTGTACTGTGCACAAAGAACATTCAGTTCACTCAAATGTTTTTCTGCAATTTGAACACCCCACCAGGGGCGGCACTTAATTTAGGGGATCTTTTGCTTCCAAGCTGCAGCCCGGAGCTAAAACATTTGTGCTATGTTAGCTGCTACCAAGTGTTTCTAGCGGCAAGGTCCATCAATAATTCAGCTGGTCTTCAAGAGTATGGATTCTACTTGTGATTTTGTGAAACTTATCATATAAATGGCTAAACACAAGGCCAGCCTGGGAAAAAAAAAGCCAGCAAGCATGAACAGAAATCACCTTTCATTGCAAGCTGCACACTATCAATTCTATTTCAAAGATGAAATAATATTGGGGTCCTTTTACTAAAGTACGCTAACAGATTTAGAGTGTGCTAAATAAGACGCCCATAGGAATATAGGCGTCTTATTTAGTGCACCTTAGTAAAAGGACCCCACAATGAGGCATGTCTTCAATCTACTCAATGAATATAAAGCAACAGATTAGTGGAAGGAAAGATTACATTTGGGGGTATCTTTAGACTGGAGAATGGAGATCGAACTTAAAGCTGAGCTGGGGGTCCCACATACTACTTCTTACTGTTCAAACCCACAAAGGAGCACTTTGTTACAATTTATTGGTAATATTTTGTTTTTCTCACCTCTGATGATTTTGGCCAATAGCCATTAACCTGCCATATTGCCTTGCCCAGACATTTCTTCAACTTCAGCAGCCAGCTCAGAGGTGCTTTATTTAGGCAGAGGAATGCCTCCAGACTGTTTTGCAAAAGGAAGCAAAGAGGAGCTCAACAGTACCTAACAGAAAATTGGTTTACCGTTCAAGTGCACTGAAGAATCAAGAGACTAAGGAGCTCATTTTCAAAAGGGAAAAACATCTAAAAAGTGGCATAAAGCAGCATTTGGACGTTTTTCTCACCAAAACCTCCAAATCGGTATTTTCAAATCCATTTTGCAGACGTTTATCTAATGCATCCAAATCTCAAAGGGGTGTGTCAGGGGCGTATTAAGGGTACGATCTGGGCGTTCCTAAGACTTGGACGTTTTTGAGCCATAATGGAACAAAACAATAACTTCCAGGACTAAAACTACGAAGTTTGGGTCTAGACCCATTTTAATAAGAACTAAGCCACAAATGACCATTAGAGGAATAAAGGAATGACCCCCTTCCACCCCCTCAAAGATGTGAAACAGTGCATACCAGCCTAGATGTTATGGCCAGTCCTATTAGAGCAGCAAGCAGGTCCCTGGATTTGCCTAGTGGTTGGTACAGTGCATTGTAGACAAGGGAACCCAGGCCCATAATCCACTCTGTTACACCTGTGGTGGAATGTGTCAGTCCCCAAACCCCACCAATAACCTACTGTACCCACATATAGGTGACACTTGCAGCCATAAGGGCTATTGTAGTGGTGTATAATTGGGTACAGTAAGTTTTTGGTGGGTTTTGGAGGGCTCACTATACAATATAAGGAGGCAAGAGTGAGATGTGTACCTGGGAGCTTTTAAGTGAAGTCCACTTCAGTGCCCATAGGGTGCCCCACTACTCTGCTGGGATGTCTGTGTGGTCAGTCTACTAAGAATGCTGGCTCCTCCTACATCTCAGTGGCTTGGTTTTGTGTGTTTTTTACTTGGACTTTTTCCCCCCCAAAAATAGACCAAAGAGATAAACGGACAGAGCACAAACACATCTAAAAAATGGCCATTTTCTTAAAAAAAAAAAAAAAAAAAGAAGACATTTTGCTGTCTTGAAAATGGCTGTATTCCCCACTTGAATTCTGGATGTTTTGTGCAAAAACATTCAAAGTTGGACGTACCCGTCATAACAAAAATGCCCCTCCGAGTGATTTTTTCATGTACTTTGTACAAAATGGCCGTTTCATTCTGCGCATTTGATCCCTGCCCTTCCACTCAGTAGGTGCTTATGAAATTGCTCTGGGGTATATATGGATGTATAAAAATAAGCGCTGTTTTTTTTCCTAAGATACACGTGGAGGGGAATAATCGAACGGCGCCGGCGAAATACATGGCCAGTGATGTATTTTGGCGGTGCCGCAAACAGCTGGCCAGACCCGTATTTTCGCCATCTCAAACCCTGGCCACATTCAAGGCATTTGGCCGTGGGAGGAGCCAGCATTTTTAGTGCACTGGCCCCCCTGACATGCCATGACACCAACCGGGCTCCCTAGGGGTCACTGCGGTGGACTTCAGAAAAGCTCCCACGTGCATACAGTAGCTCCCTTACTTTGGGAGCTGAGCCCCCCCCCCAAAAAAAAGCCCACTACCCACAAATGTACTGCACCCACTAAAACTGCTCCAGGGACCTGCATACAGCCTCTAGGACTTATTGCTGCTGTATAACTTTGGCACAGCAGTTCACACCTGAAGACTAATCTCTCTGAAAAAATCCTTTCTTGAAATAACCACATTTACTCACAGTTAACTGCAGATCAGAGGTTGTGCCCCACTGGCAAAGAGTCCCCTGGTACTAAGATTAGCAGTAGGTCAGAGCTGGCACAATGGTGTACAATGCCCTCTTTCAGCAACATTCAAGGTAAGAACTACGTTCTCTAACGTGGGTAACACAGGAAAGGGATCTAAAACTGTCTTACAAAAATGGCCACTACCGCATGGACTACAACAGGAAACAAAACGGGGCACACTCTGACCCAGTAAGCAGGGGGAAAAGCAGAGTCTACCAACTACCAATACCTATACCCACCACAATGCATTGCTGATGTGACTCTGCAGTGCAAATAACAGAAAAGGTGCCACACTCACCCCAGAGCCACATCACAAGCAGGCAAAGGCTGTTGGAGGACAGAACACAATCTGCTGTCATGGAGGTGGGTACGGCATTTGAGGCTGGCATAGAGGCTGGCAAGAAAGTATTTGTAACCTGTTTTTTATGCTGGGAGGGGGTTGGTGACCACTGGGGGAGTACGGGGGGGGGGGTCATCCCCGATTCCTTCCGGTGGTCAGTTCAGCCACCCTTTTGAAGCTTGGACCTGAAAAAAAAGGGACCAAGTAAAAGCAGCCAAATGCTCTTCATCGCCGGGTTTTTTTTCCATTATAGGCAAAAGCCGACCATTCCGTAACCCCGCCCATGTCCCGCCTTCGCGTCACTGCCAACATGCCCCCTTGAACTTTCACCGGCTCTGCGACGGGAAACCGGCGATGGTGTCAAAATTGCGGCTTTCGATTATACCGATTTGGCCGCTTTTGCGAGATCGCCGGCCATCTCCCGATTTGTGTTGGAAGATGGCCGGCGATCACTTTCGAAAATGAGCTGGATAGGCATTCCACAGTGCAGAGAATGGGTGGAACAGGGGTGGGATAGACAAACACTTAACTTTGTATAATTTTATAACGGAACACAGTACTTTATACAGCAGGTAAAACATATGCACCTATCTGCCAATGTGTCTGTTATAAAATTACCCCTCAAATGTTCTACATTTTAAAAGAACCCCCCCACAAAAAAACATTTACTACTCACGGTACACAGAGTAGATTTTGTGTAGTTTCCCTGCAGAGTTATGAGAGGCGCTATTGATTCCTATATTCTCATTCATGTCAGGAACTGCTGTGTTATGGAGCTCAACATGATGACCTGACGCTCATGGACATAGAAAACTGTTAACCTCTAGCTGAATACTGATTATCAATGCTCATCACACAGCTATGCCAACAAGTGCACCGTGGACTCTTGGGAACAGCTGTCTACAGCCATCCGCGACCTCTACTTGAACCGTTGTACCACTGTGACCTAATGCTACTGCTCCCTGTATAGCCAACAACTCATTTACATACATGAGATCTGTATTAATGTACAGACAACAGATCCCAGAGCTGGTGCTGGAACACTAACCAGTCTTGTATTTTCTCATCATCACTAAAGAAAAAAAAATGGCTGTGAAAATATATAACAGTGCAGATCACAAAATTTTCCATTTCATATTTCTACCCCTACTTGTCAATCAAGGCAGGAAGGCCTAGAGATCTCCTCACCTCTACATGATGGCTATTGGCCTGAGATCTGTTTGCCTTTCCTTCAAAATGAAAAGATAGAAAACAAAAAAAATCACTTTTTTCTCTCCCCCCTCCTCCACAGTCATAGTAACATAGTAAGTGACGGCAGAAAAAGACCTGTACGATCCATCCAATCTGCCCAACAAGATAAACTCATACGTGCTACTTTATATGTATACCTGACCTTGATTTGTATCTGCCATTTTCAGGGCACAGACCGTAGAAGTCTGCCCAGCACTAGCCCCACCTCCCAACCAGTAGCCCCGCCTCCTAACCACCGGTGCTGCCACCCAATCTCTGCTAAGCTTCTGAGGATCCATTTCTTCTGAACAGGATTCCTTTATGTTTATCCCATGCTTTTTTGAATTCCATTACCATTTTCATCTCCACCACCTCCCTCGGGAGGGCATTCCAAGTATCCACCACTCTCTCCGTGGAAAAAATACTTCCTGACATTTTTCTTGAGTCTGCCCCTCTTCAATCTCGTTTCATGTCCTCTAGTTCTACCGCCTTCCCGTCTCCAGAAAAGGTTTGTTTGCGGATTAATACCTTTCAAATATTTGAACGTCTGTATCATATCACCCCTGTTTCTCCTTTCCTCCAGGGTATACATGTTCAGGTCAGCAAGTCTCTCCTCATACGTCTTGTAACGCAAATTCCATACCATTTTTGTAGCTTTTCTTTGCACCACTTCAATTCTTTTTACATCCTTAGCAAGATACAGCCTTCAAAACTGAACACAATACTCCAGGTGGCGCCTCACCAACGACTTATATAGGGGCATCAACACCTCCTTTTTTCTGCTGGTCACACCTCTCTCTATACAGCCTAGCAACCTTCTGGCTATGGCCACCGCCTTGTCACACTGTTTCGTCGCCTTCAGATCCTCAGATACTATCACCCCAAGATCCCTCTCCCTGTCTGTACATATCAGACTCTCACCGCCTAACACATACGTCTCCTGTGGATTTCTACTCCCCAAGTGCATCACTTTGCATTGAATTTTAATTGCCAAACATTAGACCATTCTTCTAGCTTCTGCAGATCCTTTTTCATGTTTTCCACTCCCTCCGGGGGGTGTCCACTCTGTTACAAATCTTGGTATCATCCGCAAAAAGGCAAACTTTACCCTCTAACCCTTTGGCAATGTCACTCACAAATATATTGAACAGAATCGGCCCCAGCACTGATCCCTGAGGCACTCCACTACTGACCTTTCCCTCATTGGAGTGAATTTCGTTAACCACCACCCTCTGGTGTCTGTCCGTCAACCAGTTCCTAATCCAGTTCACCACGTCGAGTCCTATCTTCAGCCTGTCAAGTTTATTCAAGAGCCTCCTCTGGGGAACCGTGTCGAAAGCTTTGCTGAAGTCTAAAGTAGATTACATCTATAGCATGTCCTTGATTCAGTTCTCCGGTCATCCAGTCAAAGAATTCAATGAGATTCGTTTGGCATGATTTACCTTTGGTAAAACCATGTTGTCTCGGATCTTGCAACTTATTGGCTTCCATGAAATTTACTATCCTTTCCTTCAGCATCGCTTTCATTACTTTACCAATAACTGAAGTGAGGCTTACCGGCCTGTAGTTTCCAATCAATGCTGGTAGTGTCTATACCTGCCATATTTTTTTCCTCTATTTCTATCCAGCACATTTTCAGTATCCTCCAACCTCTCTTCCTATTCTTGTTGCTTAGCTAAAAGGAGCTCTTATTCTATAACGGAAAAGGAAGGTCTTTGGCTAGAGTCTGGGAAATCCCTCTATGACTGACTTACCAGAGAAGAAACACATTCACCTGTTACTCCCACCCTCTAAAAATCCTCTCTCCCAGTCCCTAAGCACCACTCCTAACTCTTCCTGTGCAGTCCTTTCACTCCTCCTCCACAAGCTTGCTCTGCTGTCTTGTTTCCTTTACGCTGCCACTGAAGGAAGACCCCCTGGCCCTGACGCTGCTGCTTCCAAGGTCTCCGTTACCTCTCCCTCTCAGAAGCCAAAGATGCGCCTTCTCCCCCTAATTCTATAAACTTGCACTCACAATTTTACACTCGGTGGACAAAGTTACACGTGCAAGATAGTGAGTTATATAAGTAATGTACTGCCTTTTAGTAGCTAATTATTAAGGGCCTCTTTGCCAAACCGTGCTACTGATTCCTGCGCAGCAATGCCAAGAAAACCCACTGAAAGTGAATGGGCTTTGTCGGCATTACCATGCCAGGAATTGCCAGTGCGGTTTGGTAAAAGAAGCCCCAAATGACCAAATCTAGGCTATAATTAATGTTAATTGGCACAAATTAGCCCTTAGATGGGATTTTACAAACTGTGCATAAAAAAAATCCATTGCACAAAACAAAGGGGGACATGGACCGGGGTGGGGGGGGGGTGGGGGGGGGAGGCTTAGTATTCCATAACCCACACATAAGTGCTATCAGTTACACACCTGAGTTAAGAGCGAGTGTTGACACCACACCTTGAGCTAGCGTAAGTGCTCACACCTAAAGTTAGATGCATAACTTAGAATTACATGCAAAACTGCTGATATAGAATTCACGCTTAGCATGTATTGTCTCAGTGCCTAACTTTAAGTGACCTTTTGAGAATTACCCCCTCTGTCTTTTAACCTTATGTGGGCAGAGGAAGTGGCCTCCCTTTCTTGGTCCCTAGTGCAGTACAGAACACTCATCAAAAATCAGAGAAGTAAACTTGTGATCACATTTAAATTCAATCCTCTAATTATATATATATATTTGTAGCATTTGTATCCCACATTTTCCCCACACACAAGGAGGCTCAATGTGGCTTACAAGTCAATAAGAAATAGGGACAGGTAAGGGAGGGGGTACATGTGTAAAATTAGGTACAAAATAATAAGGAATAAAATGGTCCTTTGAGGCAATATAATGTAGAGTCTATTGAGTAGAATCAGTAGGGTAGGCCGTACAAAACAGATAGGTCTTTAAAGAGCGCCTAAAGTCTTGACGATCATGCAGCGTTTTCACACAGTTCGGTAATGCATTCCACATCTGCGTTCCTAAGTAGGAGAAATTAGACGCGTAGGTGGTTTTGTATTTGTGTGTCTATATATATATATCTATATATATCTATATATATATATATATAATTAAACCTGAAGAACAAAGAAGTGATAAAAATTTATTGTAAACGTTAGCGACGCCCATAGGAATGCATTGGTGTCTCTAATGTTTAGCGCACTCACAATTTTAGCGTGTGCCAAAAACGTGAACGTGCCTTAGTAAAAGACCCTCAGAGTCTCTCTCAACTGGACCAAAAGTGAGTATAGGGGGCATTGCTGTTATACAGCTGCAGCCCCGTGGCTCCCTAAACAATGATCTATCCCTGGGAACGTTTCGAGGAACGATTCATAGAAAGAGTTAGTTACGTGGAACCCTAGAGAGAGCAAAGTGAAAAAAAATGAGCATAGAAAAACAGTCTGCTGCTGAATTCCTGATCTTTAAAATAAACAAAGTCACAGTTTTTGCTCGTCGCAGGCCACTGGAGCAAAAACATTGTCAAGTCACATTACTGATGTCTTCAACCCTTCCTCTTATCCTTATCAGATAACACGGTTTAGTACGCTTTTGATCAGTACAGTTCTCATGGGCCAATGCTGAAAACTTAACACCGGTGCTAGAATTTTAGTATCAGGTCAGAAATAAGACTAGACAATTCCACAGATTACTTTACAAACACTTAATGCAATCTTCCCAGTTTCCAGAATTATAATTTGGCAGCACTAGTGAGAGGATGGGGAGGGGGTGGGGGTGGATAACATATTGGTTAACAGGTATATGTCTGAATTACATGCCTGCTTGCGTCAGAGTATAAAAGGCGCCTTTTTTGACAATATTGCCTCTATCTCCTGCCTACCACTGATGCCCTGAAATCTTCAGAGAGTAATAGTAACGTTGAAACCATTGCAGGGTTTCAAGAATTAGATAGTGTTGCAGATAACAAGCTGTTGGCAAACACTACGTGTGTCTTAAGATCAAAATCAAGGGCAATACACTGCTGATTTTTATGGCAAGGTAGGAGCACCTGGGTCATTGGACATTTGATGAATAATGGAAAGTTGATTCTGTTTAAATGCCCGGTGCAAAGGATTTGCTTTCCGCCAATTAATTTTTGCTGGATGCAAAACAGAAACATAACAGAAAGCTCTATCCCCTATAAAGATTTGGAGGGGGAAGTGGACATAAAATTATGGTGCAATCGTGTGTTGATGGAAGGGAAGATGGTGTCTAGCTTCTATAAAAGACTGAGAAGTACAAATCTGAAGGCAAACAGATATTAAACTACAAAACAGAGCTTGATTGGAAATGTTTGTGGCAAAGTATGACTAGATTCACATTATCCAGTAGTCTTATGCAATCTCTTTATTTTATAGCACACTGAGGTCTTTGGACTCCGTGGAGATAGCAGAGAGGTCTGTCATCGACATTGGCATTGTGTAAGGTGTTCGGCTACCCTCTCATAGGCTTTATGAATATCTGATGCTCTGACCATTCTGGATAGATGTTTGGTCGCAAGTCCAAGATATATTGAGGCATATTTTCAAAGCATTTAGACTTACAAAATTACATAGGGGGGTCTTTTACAAAGGTGTGCTAGTGTTTTTAGCGCATGCTAAACGCTAGAGACACCCATATATTGGTGTCTATGGGTGTCTCTAGCATTTAGCACATGATTAATTTTAGCACGCACTAAAAATGCTAGCACACCTTTGTAAAAGGACCCCATAGTAACCTATGGAACTTAAGTCTAAGTGCTTTGAAAATGAGCCCCCTTATCTCTTAAAACAGATTTATCATTTGTCATATTTTTGCATTCATTGCATCCCAATATTATATGCGACCGTCTCTGGGAAAAGGTGACTAAAGTAGCAGATCCAAGATGTTGAGAATTGCCGATATTTCATGTCACAGGTCATAAGCAGTCTGAAAACGTTCCGTGTTTGAACTTCTGTAACTTATTTTTATTTTTTCATATAAAAGGATGGGGTTTGGACTGTTGTATGACAAATTGTTTGCTCTGACAAAATTCATTAAAACCTCATTTTTTTTTTTGTTTCTGGTGACTTTAGCCACCTTTCCCCAGAGATAGTCACATATTATAAATAAATTAAAAAACCAAAACAAAACATTTTTAAATGCCTATAAATGAATGTCAAAAGTTTTAGGGCCTTGTTTACTAAGGTGCGTTAGTGTTTTTCGCGCCTAAAAGATAATACAAGGCAATAAAACAGATATCTCAGAGATCTAGTGGGATAACTAATGGGAGTTCTATACTGGAGTACAAATTCCATCAACATGACAGGGCAGATCAAATTAGTGGAGAGGTGGCACTGCATGTGGACAATTGCATAGAGAATGAAACAGAATAAAAATTCTATAGGAAACAAACTGCACTGAGGAATATTTATGAATAGAAATTCCAAGGGTGACAGAGAAAGTACAGTAATGGGGGTATAGTACTACGCACCCGGCTAGGATGAGGAAGACTGTAGAGAATGCCACAGAAATTAGGATGATCATAAAATCGGCAGTACATAGTAACATAGTAGATGACGGCAGAAAAAGACCTGCACGGTCCATCCAGTCTGCCCAACAAGATAACTCATATTTGCTGCTTTTTGTGTTTACCCTACTTTGATTTGTACCTGTGCTCTTCAGGGCACAGACCGTATGAGTCTGCCCAGCACTATCCCCGCCTCCCAACCACCAGCCCCTCCTCCCAACCACCGGCTCTGGCACAGACCGTATAAGTCTGCCCAGCACTATCCTCACCTCCCAACCACCAGCCCTGCCTCCCAACCACTGGCTCTGGCACAGACCGTATAAGTCTGCCCAGCACTATCCCCACCTCCCAACCACCAGCCCCGCCTCCCACCACCGGCTCTGGCACAGACCGTATAAGTCTGCCCAGCACTATCCCCACCTCCCAACCACCAGCCCCGCCTCCCGATCTTGACTAAGCTCCTGAGGATCCATTCCTTCGGCATAGGATTCCTTTATGCTTATCCCATTACCTAATATATATTTGGTAAATATCACATGACATTGTAGGGAGGTATAGATCCGAGATGCCATAAATGATTACTTCATGCAGCAACCAGTCATGGACCAAACAATAGCGGGAACTAATTTGGATCTCATTCTCAGTAGAATGTAGGAGGCAGAACTTCATTTGAATACTGGGCTGTGTCTTTTCCATGGTCTTTCTCCCATGCCAAATTTGGTCCCATTCCATTAGATTTTCTAAGAGTTATTTTGCTCTCTCTCTCCCCCCCACAGATTGGCAGACATTGTCAACCCCTTATGTTTTATTTTTGTCTTAATATACCTTGGACTGGAAAGAATAAATGCCTAAGAAAAGAGGAAGAATTAGGAAAAAGCTAAAAGAAGTGGCTGTCAAAGTCATAAATTTGGAAGCCCAGATTAAAAACATATTCCATGCATCAACAAGTGGGGATAGCATGCAGATCATTACTCATGAAATTCTTTTCAATCACTCTGCCTACGTATGGCCACATGTATTTGTATCTCTGTTGCCTCAGCATGGATTTAGCAAAGCAAAGAATTTCCATACCCATTTGTTAAATTATTTTTGAAGGTGTTAAACACGTGGATAAAGGTGAGGTGGTTGATATACCATATTGAATATTCAGAAGGCACTTAAAGTCTCTGATGAAAGACTCCTCAAAAAATTAAAAAGCCCTGGCAGAGGAGGAAGTGTGTCTTATCATGGAATGATAAGGAGTCAGAAAGACCAAAGGGTAATTTTTCTGAATGTAAAAAAAAATAAAAGTCAATGGTGGAATGACCCAAGGGTCTGTATTGAGATTTGAACTGTATAACATATTTATTAATGACCTGGAAAAAAGAAATGAGCGAGGTGATCAAATTTGCAGATGAAACAAAAATATTCAAAGTTTTTAAAACAGCAGAAGACTGTGAAGAACTGCTGAAAGATTTTGTAAGACTTGGGAGACTAAATACATATTTTATTGAAATGTCCAGAGTGGAGAAGTGGAAAGTGATGAACATAGGGAAAAAAATAATCCCAACTACAGATGCATAATGCTGCATTTTGCGTTAGGAGTTACCACACAAGAAAAATAAAAATCTTGGAGTCACCATGGATAAGGCATTTTTAGACCGGCATGAGGTGGCTTCCAAAAAAGCAAATAGGATGTTAGGATTATTCAAAAAGTAATGAAAAACAAAACTGAGAATCCTGTACGTGGTTCTAGTTATCCCATCTAAAAAGCAAAAAGGTTCAGAGAAAGGCAACAAAAGTGATAAAGGAAATGGAACACCTTCCTTATGAAGAAAAGCAAAGTAGGCTAGGGTTTTCAACGTGGAAGAGAGACAACAGAGAAGACATCTTAAACGTTTATAAAATCATGAGTGGGATGGAACCAGTGGTGTGCTGGAGCAGGCTCTCACAGGCTCGCAAGAGCCGGTTGTTAAGTTTTTAAGAATTTTGGGAGCCGGTTGTTAAAGTAGGGCCCTCCATGGCTACTTTAGTAACTGACTCCCAAAATGTGGGCTTGGGCTCCCTGCTGAATTATCTTTTACTTTGCTGGTGGGGATGCTGAGCCCTGCCAGCCAAGTAAATAGACTACTGCTGCTCCTCGCTCCTTGTTTCCAGCTCTGGGCAGCAGGCTGGGACTTCTCAAGCATGTGAGAGAAGTTCCAGCATGCTGCTCAGAGCAAGACGTTGCGAGTGGTGGCAGTCCATTTATTGGCTGCCAGCAAAGGTATACCTAGTGTGCCTACACGAAGGGAGGGAGGAGAGAGAGGCAAGTGTTTCTCTCCCCCCCCCCCCCCCCCCCCGGCCACCCCTGGCCCTTCCAACTGCAGAGCTGTCTATGTCCGGAGAAAGAGCCTGTTGTTAAAAATTTACCAGCACACCCCTGGATTGAACGGTTAAATAGAAAGGTTAAACAGTTGTCCCCTAACACTAAAGCAAGGACATGCCAAGAAACTAATAGCCAGCCAACTGAAAACAAATCATAGCAAGTTTCTTTTTTTTTAGTGAAGCACAAAACTAAGCTGTGGAATCTGTAGCCAGCAGATGTGGTCAAAAGCAAATAAAATAACAGGGTTCAAAAGAGGTTTAGACAAATTGGTGGAGGAAAAGCCCATAGAAAATTATTAGCCAGGTAGAAAGGAAGACTTAGGGGCATGAGAAGGCAATGGGTGGGGTTCCCACATACATACCTAACTTACAGAATACTGTAAGTTAGTCATCTCCTTGACGCATTTAGGCATCTGCTCTTACACTAATGGAAGAGTAGCCTAATGGTTAGCACAACAGGGTACGAACCAGGGGAACCGGCTCCTTGTGACCCTGGACAAGTCAATTAACCCATCGCTCCAGGTACAAAGCTTAGATTGTGAGCCTACTAGGGACAGAGAAATTACCTGTATGTAATATGTAAACCACTTTCGTTGTACCATGGAAAGGCAGTGTAACAAATGCATTACCCTTATCCTTACCCTCTATGGCTGGCTTAACTACAGGTATTTAAATGTTAAGTGCATCAATATTGGGTTATACTAATATTCTGTAATGGAATCTGGGCACCCAGATGTTGCTATAGACTCATCATGTGTCCTAGAGGCACCCAGTTACAGAATTGCATCCTTTTTATGCTTAACGAAATACACTAAGAAGTCCTAGAGTTATGTCAGAACCCTGGAACAAAGCATTATGCAAACAATAATACTATAAACAACAGTACCTGTTTGAATGCATCATTAAGTAGCAAATAGCGACTTGATCGGCGCATGGGCAAACACAAGCTATACACAGCATGCATGGCAGCACAGAAGAAGCTGACAAGCCCAATCTGTTTCCTGTGCTGTAGCCACTGATCCAGCCAATCTGGAAACCGTCTATATTTTGTGCCGTAGTATAGCTGGAAAAAGGCCGCCAGAACACCAGGCAGGTAGACCAAAGACAGCATGACGTACGCCACACAGGGCAGCGTGACATTCACAAGCTCAATTGGGATTTTGTAGAACTTGTTCTTGTGCTCCATCAGGAAGGGGTGCAGGACTGATCGGATGAAATTGTAGATGTAGAAGCAGATGAACAGGCTCAGGGCCAGCAGGAAGGGGATTCTCCAGAACGGGAGGAGCCGCAGGGGAACGTTCTCTATCTCACGGGCGGCACACAATGAGCCCATGTCCACAGGAACAAACCCCATGGTGCGAGCGATCGCTCCAACTGCAGCCTTCGCTTCCTGTTTATCACAGGAAATTAACACCTGCAATGGAACAAAAATCCCCAAATAAATATTCATGTTAGAGAACAAAGCTTAGACCAGACCTAGACCAAGATGGTATCTCCTTTCCAAAATTTTGGCAATAGTGCAGCAGTCATGTTATATAACATTCCTAATTCACACCATTGCTACGTTATCTCTCAGATATGTGGGGACTGGATGGCTCATGGGAGTCAACATCACATTACAGGTCTTCTATAGCTTAGAATGCAGACACATAGCTTCAAAATCCAAGTGTATTATGGTTTGATTGATCAGTTCCAAGTGTTATATTCTTTGCATATTAGAAATAATCATCTTTACCTGCTTATTTCCATCTCTTGGGCCACACTGCAATGTCCATGCAGATATGACATTAAATCCTTTTACAATGGTGCATTGTGGAAAGAGAGAAGCCAAGTACTCTGCATTAGATTCTTTGTGATGGTTGATCTCAGTATTGTTGCTGACATCCACTAGTATCTTCCCAACCAGAAGATCTGTCAGCTCGCAGAGTGTAGTGTAGTGATCCCGGAACACTGCTACAAAGATAACTTCTGCCTTCTTTACTGCATCCGATTGGGGCATGACTTCAGCTGAAGAGGGAAAGAGGTTCATGCTACGCTTTGGGTTGCGACTTCCAACGATGACTTTGAAACCTGAGTCCACGAGACGCGTGGCCAATGAACGGGCAAAGTCTCCGCTTCCCAGTATTCCAATAGCAGTCCCAACTGATGCAGGGGAGCTAAGGTCCCCATCTGCATTCTGGCAGGTCAAAAGTGGTTTTGCCATGTCTCCACTCAGCATCTTTCCAGCTGCAAGAAAGGACAAGAGGGATTTTCAGTCATGTAGCCTAATGTACTACTGAATCTGAATGCCGCCTATGGAAAGTTTAGTGCTCATCCGATGATACACCTGTGAAGGTTCAGAGCATGATAGATCAGATATATTGATAATGTGAAACTCTTTCTGTACCTTACCCCCCACCCCCCACCCTCCACGCCACCATTTTGCTCTATCCCCAGGTAAATTCTAATGGAAAAATACTGAGCTGAAGGCTGAAATTTGTCAGTTCAAAGTCTAGGTCTTCAGCATCATTGTGACAGCGTTTTTAGCTTTTATCTTTTCTAACTATAACCTGTAAAGGCTGGTAGATTCCTAAACACATGTGTATTAATCTTTTCAAGGCAAAAATTGTGGGAAAGTTAAAGGGGATGGTGGGGACACCAGAAAGGTTAGTGAAAAGGGCGTTGACCTTCTGTCACGGACACAGTGTGCTAGCCTCTTGAGACTCACACGTCCTTCCTATGGTCTGTGCTCTGAAAATGGCAGATACAAATCAAGGTCAGGTATACAAATAGCACATATGAGTTTATCTTATTGGGCAGACTAGATGGACCGTACAGGTCTTTTTCTGCCGTCACTTACTATGTTAATACAAGAATGCCACCAAGATGTTATTTTCCACCATCACGAGAGAACAAAGACTGCTAGGACACCACCGTCTACCCCCAAACTCAGCCATAAAGCTGATAGTGAAAAATCCTGTTGACTCCTACCATTTATGTCCTTCCTAAAATCCACAAATCATTGATCAATCCCCCTGGGAGACCATGACCAATTCTTAAGAGTACTTTATTTATTAAGATTTGTTTACCGCCTTTTGAAGGAATTCACTCAAGGTGGTGTACAGTAAGTTATTCCCAAAATCCCATCCTACACTAGGGATTCAGCAGATGTTATTACCAGGCTTCCTATTATGGTATAATTTGATTTCTGCTGATATTCATCATATTTCTGTTATATTATATGAATACCTGTGGTTAGCCCCAGACAGCCAGGAGCCATTTCTGGTCATTTATATTGCTTTGAATAGACCCCAGCATGCATAACGCAGAATTCACCCAGGAGCATAGGAGCCAACTTTTCAAAATTATTGGGGGTGCTAAGCCCAATGGAAATAACCCCTCCCTGGACACATACAAGGAATTTTCTCAATATTGGGGGTGCTCAAGCACCCACAGAGTCGGCTCCAATGCCCAGGAGTACATCCCTCACCCACCAGTGCTCCATAAAGAATACAGGAAGAAGAGTGTTTCGCATAAGTACATGAATTCTTTTCCAGGGTGAAAGTTAATGCCCCCCCCCCCCCATCCACTTCTTTTTGTCATACAGCAAATGTCCCATGAAAAACACAAGCGAGATGCTACAGCAGTGAAACAGACAGAGATATAGAGAAGGAAGGTAGAGAGAGATATCAGCCAATTCGTCTCACCCATAGGAAACAGAGAACCAAGTTGCCGTGTATAGATAAGAAAAGAGTAAAAGGACCAAAGACAACACCCTAGGAGTCACCGACAGAGAGGGGAGAAAGTGAGGCAGAGTGTTGCGCAAGAGCCTGAAAGACTTAGCCACTAAAAGATAGGAGGTGAACTATAGGAGGACAGGACCAGAGATGCCCAGCCAAGAGAATGTGGCAAGGAAGATAAAATGTTTAACAGAGTAGAAGGTACTGTTAAGATAGAGCCAACAGGATGAGGATAGGAGACAGCAAGATTTTAGGTAGAATATCTCAGAAGGCAGAAACAGAGAGCATGAATGTTGTGAAACTGGTAATGGACAGTGAGCTGTAGTACCTTGGAAAGAAAGGTTAAACCCTTAACAGTAGCCAAAGGTGGTCCCCCAGCCTGCCCCAGACTAATTTTCAAAGACCAGTATTTTGCCAGTGAACCTTCTACGAGGCAGAGTTATGTTAACTCCTTGTCTTGGTTGTGCAATATAAAATGGAGATAGAAAATATGCCTGCACAGCTAAGGTTTTTCCCCTGGTCACGAAGCTGGCATAGATAAATATTACTAACAGCAGCAGAAGGAAAAACAGTGCATTCACTTTCACATTATGAGGTTGAAGGGGGGCAGCCTCAGGAAAGATGTCAGGAAGTATTTTTTCACAGAGGGTGGTGGATGCTTGGAATGCCCTCCCGCGGGAGGTGGTGGAGATGAAAACGGTAACTGAATTCAAACATGCGTGGGATATGCATAAAGGAATCCTGTGCAGAAGGAATGGATCCTCAGAAGCTTAGCCGAAATTGGGTGGCGGAGCAGGTGGGGGGGAAGAGGGGTTGGTGGTTGGGAGGCGAGGATAGTGGAGGGCAGACTTGTACGGTCTGTGCCAGAGCCGGTGATGGGAGGCGGGACTGGTGGTTGGGAGGTGGGGATGGTGCTGGGCAGACTTATACGGTCTGTGCCAGAGCCGGTGATGGGAGGTGGGACTGGTGGTTGGGAGGCGGGAAGTACTGCTGCGCAGACTTGTACGGTCTGTGCCCTGAATAAGGCAGGTACAAATCAAGGTAAGGTTTACACATATGTTTGTCTTGTTGGGCAGACTGGATGGACCGTGCAGGTCTTTTTCTGCCATCATCTACTATGTTACTATCCAGCTTATTTTCGAAAGTGATAGCCGGCCATCTTCCGACACAAATCGGGAGATGGCCGGCCATCTCCTAAAACCGGCCAAATCGGTATAATCGAAAGCCGATTTTTGGACACACTCGCCGGCATTCCGTCGCGGAGGCGGCTAAACTTCAAGGGGGCGTGTCGGCAGGGTAGTGAAGGCGGGATGTGGGTGTACTTACGAGATGGCCGGCTTCAGCTGATAATGGAAAAAAGAAAACCGGCGATGACGAGCATTTGGCCGGTTTTACTTGGTCTATTTATTTTCACGACCAAGTCTCAAAAAGATGCCCAAACTGACCAGATGACCACCGGAAGGAATCGGGGATGACCTCCCCATACTCCTCCAGTGGTCACCAACCCCCTCCCACCCAAAAAAAAAAACTTTAAAACATTTCCTTCCTAGGAGGGGAAGCCAGTCGGCCAGCTCGTAAAAAAAAAAAAGGATCTTGCTGATCAGTTATGTTATGACTTACTTGTTCTGGAGTGCTGTATTTTGTGATACTGTTTTGAGAAATGTTCAAGAAAGACTTCATACAAATGAAAAAAGTCCCTGCACTTCCCTTAATAGCCGTCTTTCTCCCTGAACAGGGAAATCAAAAGTTTTTGCACACTGCTTTTTTTGTAGTAAGAGTGGGATTTGAACCAGCCACCTCTGCATTACAAGACCAGTGATGTAACCACTTGGCCACAGCTCCACTTACTTGGGTGTCCCTCCCTTTTGATTATACCCCTTCAGGTCTCTTTCAGCCAATCACAGTGCGTTTCAGGGAGAAAGACGGCCATTAAGAGAAGTGCACTTTCGGAGAGAAAGACGGCTATTAAGGGAAGTGCACGTCAGGGACTTTTTTCATTTGTATGAAGTCTTTCTTGAGCATTTCTCAAAACAGTATCACAAAATACAGCACTCCTGAACAAGTAAGTCATAACATAACTGATCAGCAAGATCTAAACATCCAGAAGTACCTGTGCACTACGAATGCTGGCCCCTCCCATGGCCAAATGCCTTGGATTTGGCCGGGTTTGAGATGGCCGGTTCCAGTTTCCATTATCGCTGAAAAACAAAGTCGGCCATCTCAAACCCGGTGATCTGTGGCATTTGGCCGGCCCCAACCGTATTATCGAAACAAAAGTTGGCCGGCCATCTTTTTCGATAATACGGTTCCGGCCAGCTGTTGCAGCGCCGCCAAAATAGATCGCCGCGCCATTTGATTATGCCCCTCCAAGTTACATTACACCTTTTAGACGTGCGTACTCTGTTTTGTTGGACAACTGTGAAACATATACAAGATGATGACAGAGCGAGAGGGGTCGCTATTTGGAGATACGTGTTTATAGGGCAGGACAGAGCAGATCTGAAAGTAAGAAAGGGAATACCGAAAAGATAGAGGGCAGAAGGGGGTCTCTGCCGGGGATGAAAGGGGAAGTAGGGAAGCAGTTTGATGGTTATGTGAAGTGTTTTGACGCAAGGATATGATCCAAGATTGGGGGGGGGGGGGGGGGGGAAGGAACCTCTTAAAAACTTGCATTCTTTGTTTAGTTGGACAACAGTGAAATATATACAAGATGATGATGAATAGTGATGTTTTTTTTCGGGGGGGGGGGGGGGAGGGAGGAGACATTGTCAAAAGAAAATGGGTGGTGCTAAGGCCATGGACATTCTGATGGGGAGCAGAAGCTTAGTAAAAAAAAGGGATGAAGGACAACTGAAAATACAGAAAGGAATGTAGGATAAAGATGTGGTGGAAACAATACAAGTGATGCCCTGCGGCCTGGGTGGGTGGGTGAGAGAAGAAAATTTGCAGTATGGCTAAGAGATACTGAAATAGATGAGCATGTGGAGGAGTGGCCTAGTGATTAGGGTGGTGGACTTTGGTCCTGGGAAACTGAGGAACTGAGTTTGATTCCCACTTCAGGCACAGGCAGCTCCTTGTGACTCTGGGCAAGTCACTTAACCCTCCATTGCCCCATGTAAGCCGCATTGAGCCTGCCATGAGTGGGAAAGCGCAGGGTACAAATGTAACAAAAATAAAATAGATACTATTGGAGATTCTACATGGAATGTTGCTACTAGTGGAGATTCTACATGGAATGTTGCTATTCCACTAGCAACATTCCATGTAGAAGCCTGCCCTTGCAGATCAGCCACATGGCTGCGCAGGCTTCTGTTTCTGTGAGTCTGGCCTAGTGGTTAGCATGGTGGACTTTGGTCCTGAGGAACTGAGTTTGATTCCCACTTCAGGCACAGGCAGCTTCTTGTGACTCTGGGCAAGTCACTTAACCCTCCATTGCCCCATGTAAGCTGCATTGAGCCTGCCATGAGTGGGGAAACAGAGTACAAATGTAACAAAAATAAAATAGATACTATTGGTGATTCTACATGGAATGTTGCTATTCCACTAGCAACATTCCATGTAAAAGGCTGCGCAGGCTTCTGTTTCTGTGAGTTTGACGTCCTGCACGTACGTGCAGGACGTCAGATTCACAGAAGCAGAAGCCTGCGCGGCCACATTGGTGATCTGCAAGAGCTGACTTCTACATGGAATGTTGCTAGTGGAATAGCAACATTCCATGTAGAATCTCAAATAGTAGCAACAGTGGAGGAGTGGCCTAGTGGTTAGGGTGGTGGACTTTGGTCCTGAGGAACTGAGTTCGATTCCCACTTCAGGCACAGGCAGCTCCTTGTGACTCTGGGCAAGTCACTTAACCCTCCATTGGCTCATGTAAGTTGCATTGAACCTGCCATGAGTGGGAAAGCGCAGGGTACAAATGTAACAAAAATAAATAAATGATAAATGGACAACTACAAGTAAAAAAGGTTTAAAAAAGGGTGTTGAGGACATCCAGAAAGAAATACCCAAGTCCTTCTTAACAGAACAGAAAATATAATGGGGACTGATCCTTGACAATTGTTTTCTGCGACACATCCCATGGAATAACCCCCATTCCTTTCTTATAACTATGGGATATAAAGAGAGACATCCTAAAAAAATTTGTGGTGACAATTTGAAACTACTGGTACTGGGAAGAAAAAGGTGGCAATATATTTAGAAACTCGGACATCAGTCCGAAAATATTTAAACACTAGGAAAAAAGTTTCATTTTTCACTTTTATTAAGCTTATCGTTTTGTTTGGCCGTTTTTCTTGTCTTTATTTCACTCTTTTCCTTTTTATTTATATTTTTTAATTTTAGACATTAGGTGACAACATTTTAGATGATTTCCGGGCTCTTGTAATTTTTTCCAGCCCTGCTGGGGAGTGTACCAAAAGTACAGAGAAGGATGACGAAAAGCAAAAAGGAGATAGGATGCCCTCCCTACAAGGAAAGGCTAAGATGGTGGGGGATCTTCAGTTTGGAGAAGAGATGGCTGAGGGGAGACATGACAAGAGGTCTTTAAAATATGTTTGTTTACTCTTTCCAAAACATACAAAGACTAGGGGGCACACAATGAAGTTACTAAGTAGTAAATTTAAAACAAACTTGAAAAAATATTTCAGCGTGCGAATAAACTCTGGAATTTGTTGTCAGAGAATGTGGTAAAAGCAGTTAGCTTAGCAGGGTTTAAAAAAAGGTTTGGTCAAGTTCCCAAAGGAAAAGTCCATAATTAAGATGGACTTGGAAAAAAAACACTGTTTATTTCTGGGATAAGCACTATAAAATCTGTTCTACTCTTTTGGGATCTTGCCAGGTAGTTTGACCAGATTGGCCACCGTTGGAAACAGGATACTGGGCTTGAAAGACCTTCAGTATGTCCCAGTATGGTGATGCTTAAGTTCTTAAATATGTCTATTCATCACACTCACCCTGCAGCAGCTCCACTAGCACACTTTTGGTAAACAATTAAAAAGGACAATTTGAATGTCTTGTACATCATTTTCTCACAGCAGAATACAATTTGTTAGGAAGAGACACACTATAGTTTTAATGTATATGAAGTCTTGCTAGTCAAGTCCTCTTAATTACATTCTTCTATGAATTGTACCTGCACTCTATTTGCATAACTACCGTTGAACTTTCCAAGATGGCTGCTGTAAGTGCAAATCAAAGCTTAAAACCGGTACCAGCGCTCTTCCTTTCCACAGCTCTGACATGCATCTTCTACAGCAATCTGGCAAGGCTTCTGCAGGTTCAAATTTGAATGCGTTGGCTAACTACACAATAACCGGCAGCACGACCACTTCGGAGTGTCTTAATTACTTCCCAAAACACTGAAGAAAGTTCAACATACCATTCAATTTAAGGATTGGTGTTCAGCAGTCTGTCTTCATCTCCTCTTGGAGTGGCTCATTCTAGTCTTCCCTGCTTTTCTACATGAGGAAAGAGCAGGGTTCCCTTCTTATATCACCGAACCTTTCCACAACATGCAAGGATGCCAAGCTCAGGCATGCAATGAAACATACACACAGCAAAACCACAGAGGCTCCTTCCCTTCTCCTGAAGGCTCAAGTCTAGATTTTGGGGATTATATTATGTCATCAAATGGATTTACTAATAGCTGGGTTGCTAGACATGCTATACTTAATTACTGTTTTAGTGTTCTTTGGTTAGGGCTTACATTTCTGGGAGAATGGCCTGGAATGCAGCATGAGATATTGTGCTCCAGCCCCCCCACCTTCCAGGCAGCCTGCAAGAAGAGGGGTTGAGCCTGGCCAGACCCGAGAACAGTCATGCCTAATTTTATATATTTATTTTATAATAATTTGGTCATTGATCAGTGATAGGGGATACATTCTAACAACTTGACATACATAATAAATACAACATACCCATCATTAAAAACAGATAAAAATGTTAATTAAATAAAACAAAAGCAAATCATAACATAAGCATCGCAGGCTACAATGCCCAGAAAAAGTTTCTGAAGCGTACACAAGCTGAACTGTATGCACAATGCCAAAGATAAGGAATTCCATAAGCGTGACCATGGAACGGAAAAAGATCCGTCTCAAGTGGAGGACAGTTTTACAATACCCAATGCAGGAAGCTCCAAAAGATGTGGCAAAGGAAGACCCAGTAGGTAAGAAATCTGCTCACTGCCTCCTTCCAAAGTGAGGAAAAGGTGCTGGGGGTGTGGAGAACAAACTTCTGCAGGCAGTGGTTTATCTAGATCCAACTGCACCCTTCCCCCCACTCTCCTTTCTGCTAGAGCTGATTTACCAGGGCAAAAGGCTGCCATGGATGCCACTGATGGACTGATGATCAGAAGCAAATGCAGGCGCTAGAGGCTTAGCGCCAAACTAGCGCCTGCGTTTGTATCACCCCCATGATCCGAGCCCCTGAGCGCGTGAAACGTTCTTGTGGGCTCTAAATGCAACTAGCATGCAAACGCACGCAAACAGGGCTCTTAGCGCAAATAGCATGCAAATGCATGCTAAACCTATTCATCCCCAATGATCAGCGACCAGTGTGCCAAAGATTGGCTTGCTGGCTGCTGCAAAGCCTACGCTAGGGTTTGCAGACCATTGGGGAGGAATGGTGAGCCCTGTTGAGAATGCATTTGCATGGTAGCAGGCCCCCATTGCCCCCAATGCAGCAGCCCCCCACCCAGCGACAGGGGGCTGGAGGTCCGGCAGACCTCCAGTCCCCCCGACCCCAACACAGGTTCGGGGAGGCTGGAGATCCGGTGTGTCTCCAGCCTCCCCTAACTCCCCCCTGCATCTCTTCAGATGTTCCTGGTAGCCCAGTGTGCCACAGATCAATCCCCCACACCTGGTGGTCTAGCGGCCCTTCACCACCCCCTACCTTCAGTTGGAGGAGGGAGACGGCCTCTCTCCTCTTCCATCGGCACCGCTTCAAAAATGGCTGTGCCCAGTCCTGCCCAATGCATCCTGGGATGCACTGGGCGGGGCTTCAGGCTTCACACCATATAAGGCCACCTCCCTCCTCCAACTGAAGGTAAGGGGTGGGGAAGGGCCGCTAGACCACCAGGTGAGGGGGGGGGGGGGATTGGCCCACGGCCCACCAGGTACATCTGAGGGGATGCTGGGGGGGGGGGGGGTTAGGGGGGCTGGAGATCCACCAGATCTCCAGCCCCCCGAACTTGTCAGGGAGACCAGAGGTCCACCGGACCTCCAGCCCCCATTTCGCTTGGCTTGGGATGGGGATACTTAGGGTCTGGTGGTCCCATAGACCTCCAGCCCCTATATTTGAAAGGTCTGGGATTTACCCTATGATCAGAGATAATAGCGCACATAAATTTGCATGCTGTTATCTCCGATCATAGGGGCGGTAAAGCCCCGTGTTGTTCCAGCACTATTTTTAGAGCGCTGTTTGGAACAGCGCGGGGCTTTCGATCATCTGCCCATTAATTAGCCCCTGCGAGAGGGCCCCGGGCATGAGCCTAGTTTGCTGGTGTCTTAATCCTGCCCTGATGCTGAGATCTAAGCAAACGACATTCTGATTACTAAACACATCTATACAGTGGAACAGGAGCTAGGCAATATACTAACAATTTCCAGACTGAACCCGACTACTTACTTCTATAGGGACTTAAAGTGCTATTCTTAAACTTTAACAACAGAATAAGTCCCTTCTCTCTACCAAACAATATTTTTGTGTTCTCCCTATGTAAACAATATTTGAGCTATTGAGAAAAACAAATTGAAACACTACCAGCTCTGCCTTTCAAGAAGTCAGTTTTGAGGGGCTCAAGGACATAGCTACGATAATGACACAGTTTCAGTAAGCAGAGAAAATGCAATCATAGCTCATGTTTTCATAAGCTTAATCTCTCCTCTCATAAGCTGCAATGAAAAACAAAAAAGGACCAGACAAACAGTCCAGTGGAATAAATAAAGACGTTATGTCTGGACAGCTAATGATGTCAGTATGTCCTTCTACTCCCCCCTCACCCCACAAGGGGACTGGGGTTGACAGGAGGTTCCAAAGCCCTCCCTCTTTTCTTAGGAGAATAAAGCAGGGTTCGTTGGAGACATGAAGCATGTTTGAGTGACAAGGCAGAAAGCACACCTACAAACGTATTTAAAACATAAAAAAAAATCTTGAGAAATAATCGAACAGCACATGCTTGAACTTAATGGACTCTTGGGACCTGATCGCAAGCACCGGGAGTTCTTTTTTTTTTGCAGTTTAATTTCTTTTATTGTTTTGCGATACAGATACAATCAAGAGCTCACAACATAACAACAAGTAACATTTTACAAAGTAAGGCAATACCGGAGCTCACATGTAAGAAGTAGCTATCTATATCTAGGTTGAAAATGAAGAAGAAAAGAGATAGGTAGATAAGAGAAAAAGTAGGGAAAGAGGATGGGGGGGGGGGGGGGCGCTGGAGAGTACAGATCAAAATAGAGAACATGCATAGGCCATAAAATACATCTAAGGAAGTGCTTATCGCTGTACAATGCCGAAATATGATACAAGTGGTTGCCATTTCTCCCGATATGCAGCAAAGCGAGAAGATGTCTTTGGAAGGTGTGATTCGTATTTGTAGATTTGGAGCACTAAGTTCCACCATTCCTGGTAGGTGGCTTGGTGCAAGGATTTCCAATGCGAGAAAATTACCTTCAATGCTAAAGATACCATGGTGCTAACAAGAGACCCTTCACTAGGAGTCAGCAAACTTCTATAGCACTGATCCCGAAGAATCACAAATTTATAAGTGATTGAGCCAGGAAAGTGGAAGATGTCTACCAGTTGTGACCATATTTCTAGCCAGTATTTACGAAGGCACAGACAGTCAAATATAAGTTGCTTTATATTACCCACTTGAGACTGGCAAGGCCAGCATACACTAGGATAAGAGGGAGAAATAACATGCAACTTATGTGGCATCCAAAGAGATCTGGAGGAGTGGCCTAGTGGTTAGGGTGGTGGACTCTGGTCCTGGGGAACTGAGGAACTGAGTTCAATTCCCACTTCAGGCACAGGCAGCTCCTTGTGACTCTGGGCAAGTCTCTTAACCCTCCATTGCCCCATGTAAGCTGCATTGAGCCTGCCATGAGTGGGAAAGTGCGGGGTACAAATGTAACTAAAATAAAATAAATAAATAAAATCTATGCATAAAGAAATACATAGACTGCCTGATAGTAGAAGAGTTAGAGCACCTGAAAAGGGACTTCCAAAGCCATTCCCACAGGCTATCGGATATAGGGTTCTGTATGTCTTCCTCCCAACATCTACGTAACCCTGTACATTTAGTGCGGGCTTTGCTGAGAAGGTATTTGTAAATGTGGGAAGCAGCGTGACCAGTATGCTGAAGCTTCAAATTAAAATCTAGAAGCTCTGGGGTTTGGGTCAGGAACTGTGTTTGCAACCTACCGGTAAATTTCTTTTTTTTTTTTAACATGGAGCTAACCTGAAGCCATTGGTAAAATTGGGTGTCTGATAGTGCAAATTCTGTTTTCAGCTCTGAGAAAGTTTTCCAAGTCTGTCCACTCATGTGGATCAGATCCTTTAAGGACCAAATGCCTATACGCTGCCACTGAGCCCACGAAACTTGCTTATTGCCAATTTTAAAATTAGGGTTAGTCCATATAGGGGTGAGAGGCGTTGCAGACCAAGGGATATCCATTGATTTATCTAAGGATACCATTAATTTATATGCAGTGTTAATTATCAGATTAGAAACAATGCTTTTGGTAAGGCACATGCCAATTATATGGGAATGCTCCAACGGGACGATAAGGGCTTGTTCAAAGGTGAACCATCTGGGTGGGGAGGTAACATTTACAGGAGCGATCCATTCCATACCCTGCCGCATAAGGAAGGCTTAGTGATAAAGCAGGAGATCAGGAAATTTCACTCCCCCATGCCTTTTTGGAAGCTTAAGCTTACTCAGAGAAATTCTGGGCAACCTAAAATTCCATAAGAAGTTGTCAAGCATCTTTTCCAGACGCCTATAAAAGACACAAGGGAAGAGAAGAGGGATCATACTCAATGTGTATGTGATTTTAGGGACTAACATCATTTTAATAGTATCTAGTCTTCCCCACATCAGGATGTCTTCGATACATTTATTACAATAGGATATCTTTGAGATATTATTTATTAATCTCTTGAAGAAGCCATGCATCCCAGAAGTCAACACTGCCGCACCAAAACTGGCATCCTCCCTAGCCTAGGGAGGATGCCAGTTTTGGTGCAACAGTGTTGACTTCTGGGATGCAAGATTCCCGCCCTTAGGAGTTGTACTGCTTTGGTACTTCCCAAGCGTCTTGACCAGTCTGGAGGGTCGCTGAGGAAGGTGAAATTAGGTCTTACCTGCTAATTTTCTTTCCTCTAGACCCTCCAGACCGGTCAAGAACCCTCCCGCTGTGTACATGTTTCTTTGTGGTGAGTAAGGTTCCTCTCGGCCTATTCTAGATCTCAAAAGGGTCAACGAGGCTCTGAAAGTTCCCTCCTTTCGCATGGAAACGTTGCGCTCGGTCATAGTAGCGGTGCAGAAGGGGGAGTTTCTCACATCTTTGGATCTGTCAGAAGCCTATCTTCATATTCCCATTCGGGCGGCGCATCATCGGTTTCTCCATTTTGCGGTGGAGAGAATATTTTTCATCATCATTTTAGTAACTTCACGTTTACTCAGGTGAGTTCTGAATATATTTCATGGATTGTCATCACTATATTTGTATTGTTTTCATGTTCTTTATTTTTGCTTTTAATTCTTGGTTTTTATCTTTTCAATTTATTTCTATTTTATTTTTAGATTTTTAAATCGCTGTCACTTGTGTGCGTTTAGAAAAAGGTGTTTCTATTAGGTGGGTGTCTATTTTATTATTATCTGATACATATTTTGAATTAAACCCAGTGCCTCATGTTGGACATATTGTAGCATATTTTTGGTCTGTTTTTTTTGTCTAGATTTTTTTATCTAGCATTCTTGTTGACAATAAGGGCAAGATTTGTCATATATTTCTTATGAATTATATGTTAAGGTTTATAAAGAGAATTGTCACATATTTCTTCTGTTAAAGATTTTTTCTACTATATGTTACGGTTTATACAGTAATTCATATATTCAATCAAGTATCTTATTTATATATTGATTATAATTATCTGCTAGTATTCAGACTGCAACTGTTATGGCTTTCTATAAAGGTGTTTTGTCCTATTATTATTCATCATTGTGCTGTTTTATCTTATCAGCCTAACGTTTGCTTTTAATTTCAATTATGTTTAAATCATTTTTATTAGCAAACTAGTAAAAGAGGCCCGTTTCTGGAGCGAATGAAACGGGCGCTAGCAAGGTTTTCCTCCCCAACACCCCCCCTTCTCTCTCCCCCCCCTACCTACCTACCAACCCCTTTGTCGTTCTTACGCCATTGCTTCGCACCTCCTGAACACACCGTATGGCATTGTTCCGCCCTCAGTGTGTGACGCCATTGCTCTGCCCTCGACGTCATCACGTTTGATGCGAGGGCGGGGCCCCGAGATGTGGCGATTTTGGTGGCTTCACCACCACGAACCCTTCGAACCCATCTTGAAGGAAGTGACACTGACGTCATGCATATCTAGCATTGAACTTTAACAAAAACTTTTCCCCCCTTAAGAACATCTCCCCCCTTTCCACGTTTACCCCTACTTCACAGTTACAACCCTTATCCTAATTCGCTGTCCTAAAAACCTAACCTCTATGTTCCCCTCCCCTCCCCCCTATCCCTCCCTTAATCCCTCTTCTCTCCCCTACCCCCAAAAGATACATATGAAAAGCAGTCATCTCATAGAATGGAAGGCGACTCTTAGCTGTTGTTGTGCTCTGGTTAGCTTATTCAGTATCTGTCGTCATGTGGGGGGCTGAAGTGTATTCATTGTCCCTGCGGGCCGAGATAACAATCCCACATAGTTCCGAGTTCAGAAGCTCTGTCATTTTAGACCTCCACAGTTCTCTTGTGGGAGCTTGTGCTTCTCTCCATTGAAGCAGGATCTCTTTTTTCCCAACCACTGTTACTCGCTGAAGAAAGCCTACCAGGCCTGCAGGTATGGGTTTTGCCAAAGCATAATTGTCAAATAAGATCAATGGGTAAGCAGCCACTTTTCGTTTCCAGCATAAACTCATCTCTAGTTTCAATTTCAATTATGGAGGAGTGGCCTAGTGGTTAGGGTGGTGGACTTTGGTCCTGGGGAACTGAGGAACTGAGTTCGATTCCCACTTCAGGCACAGGCAGCTCCTTGCGACTCTGGGCAAGTCACTTAACCCTCCATTGCCCCATGTAAGCCGCATTGAGCCTGCCATGAGTGGGAAAGCGCAGGGTACTAATGTAACAAAAATAAAATAGATACTACTGGAGATTCTACATGGAATGTTGCTACTATTGGAGATTCTACATGGAATGTTGCTATTCCACTAGCAACATTCCATGTAGAAGGCTGCGCAGGCTTCCGTTTCTGTGAGTCTGACGTCCTACACGTACGTGCAGGACGTCAGACTCACAGAAGCAGAAGCCTGCGCAGCCACATTGGTGATCTGCAAGGGCCGACTTCTACATGGAATGTTGCTAGTGGAATAGCAACATTCCATGTAGAATCTCAAATAGTAGCAACAGTGGAGGAGTGGCCTAGTGGTTAGGGTGGTGGACTTTGGTCCTGAGGAACTGAGTTTGATTCCCACTTCAAGCACAGGCAGCTCCTTGTGACTCTGGGCAAGTCACTTAACTCTCCATTGCCCCATGTAAGCCGCATTGAGCCTGCCATGAGTGGGAAAGCGCGGGGTACAAATGTAACAAAAAAAAATTATAAATTGTTTGTTTTTATTATATGTGTTTCTAAATTGTTAAATTATTGTCTTGTAGCCCCTGCTGCAGCCCAATTGGGCGAAACACGGCCCGTGTCGGGCTTTTTATGTTTGATCACCTATTTTCCAATCAATTTTAATTTTGGTTTTATCTATACTGATCTGCTTTGTCTATTTCCATTTCGATATAATAAAGAGAGCAGGGGCACATGATGCAATAAACACCACAATCACGGGTACACGTGGTATTATTCCTCAAATAACATCACTGAAGCGCTGAAGTTGATTGAGCAACGATATATCTTTTGTTGGGATACAGTGGCCCCAAATGGACAAATATGGAGGTTGAGTGGATGTAGGACAGGTTGCCCTTAAGAGATGGGTGGGGTCGGATTTAGGATAGGTGTATTTAACCTTGGTAATAGATTGTGAAGGCTTGAAGCCTGAGAATCAGTAATTTGGGACCGTGACTGGATGTTTGTCCCGCTGGTGAGTAGTCAGATATGATATTCATATATGATTAAAGTTGATAAATATGGATAAAATATATCAGGTAAATCAATGATGAAGTTAGGGTTTGTTGTTGGGCGTTTATAGATTATAAGAAAATAGTTCCTCCTGAAGAAGAGGATTTCGAAATGCGGCCAGCTTTGAGAAACGTGGAATAAAGGAACTTGCAGTGGCTTGCTATTTTTCAGCTGCACTGAATAAAGTTCTCCTGAGTTTATAGAAGATTATGTGTTGGAACCATTGAGGGCAACTTGATTCATCTTGATGAATAAATAAGAGGTCATAATTTGTTGAGGACTGCCAGGGCCGTGCCTAGGGTCTCTGGTGCCCCCCTGCAGACTATCAGTTGGCGCGCGCGTGTCCCGATTCCCCGGTGCTTTAAATTTACCTCTCTCCGCCTCCAACGTCTGCGCGTCAGTGAAAGCTCTGCCTGTCTGACGTCTCTTCACCAGCCTTCCCTTCGCTCGTTCGTTCCCTCTGTCCCGCCTTCTTCTGATGTCATTTCCTTGAGGGCGGGACACAGGGAACAAACGAGCGAAGGGAAGGCTGGTGGAGAGACGTCAGACAGGCAGCGCTTTCACTGATGCTGCACAGACGTTGGAGGTGGCGCGAGGTAAATTTAAAGCACTGGGGAATCGGGGATGGAGCGGAGGAGTAAGGTTTTTAAAAAAAAATATACAACTACGGCGCGGCGCCCTTGAAGGCAGGCGCCCCCCCTGCGGCGCTTACCGCGCTTACCGTGTTGGCACAGCCCTGAGGACTGCAAGTTCAACATTCTACAGCCAACCAAGAAGGAGCATAGAGGCATTCCCAGGAAGGAGAGTTTCGGTTTTAAAGATGTGTTGAAACGCATATGAAGAGATTGACCGTTTAAAAAGTTCAAAAACTTGAAAGGTGTTGATTGGATTTAAGAATTGAAGAGCATGGGAATATAACAGATCGATGGATTCATTGAAATGAAGGAAATTTTTCAGGTCATGCCCATTTGAGAGCTTGGGGCAGTAATTGGTTGGGGGTAGTAGAACTTGAACATCCGGTAATGTATATAACCTGTTTGATTAGGATAAGAATATTGTTAATGAAACAGAGCAGATCATTTAAAAATAAAACGTAATTTATTTTCTAAAAAAACAGTATAGCAATATGTGCCAATAACATGCTCTATATAAAACACTTGTTATTTAAGAAATACAAGTGTTTTATATAGAGCATGTTATTGGCACATATTATTTTAGATTTACGTATATACATTTATATAGATGTTTTATTTGTTGTGTGTGCATATATATTATATATATATAATCTATATATGTAGTTTGATATTATAACAGATAATTTATATGTTTTTTTATAGCCCTTGAAGCAGCCCAGTTGGGCGAAACACGGCCTGTGTCGGGCTGATTGTATTTATATGAGTATTGCTATACTGTTTTTTTAGAAAATAAATTACGTTTTATTTTTAAACGATCTGCTCTGTTTCATTTTCCACCTTGGAGTTTGCAGACCGTCTGCCTTTGTGCTTTCTAAGAATATTGTTAACAAGGTAAAACGAGAGTGTTGTGATAGGAGGGGTCCTCAATGTGTATAAGTGGGTTAATTCAATACATGTTCACAGGACTGAGCCTATTTAGTAAGCAGGAAGGGTATTATGTTGATAAAGGTTTTTAATAAACTGATTGATAATTGAAAAAGATTTCTGGAGCACAATTAAAACAAGTGAGTTAAGATTTAATGCCAAGAAGTGTAAAGTGATGCACTTGGGGTGCAGAAACCCAAAAGAGAGCTACCAGATATGAGGGGAGAGATTAGTAAGCTCGACTCAGGAAAGAGACCTTGGGGTGTTGGTGTCTGAGGATCTAAAAGTGAAGAAACAATGCGACAAGGCGACGGCTGTGGTCAGAAGGATGCTGGGCTGCATAGAGAAGGCCATAACCACCAGAAGGAGGTGTTGAGGCCCCTCTACAAGCCGTTGGTGAGGCCCCACTTGGAGTATTGTGTTCAGTTTTGGAGGCCGTATCTTGCTAAAGATGTAAAAGATTGGAAGTGGTGCAAAGAAAAGCTACAAAAATGGTATGGTATTTGCATTGCAAACCGTATGAGGAAAGACTTGCTGACCTGAACATGTATACATTGGAGGAAAGGAGAAACAGGGGTGACATGATACAGACGTTCAAATATTTGAAAGGTATTAATCCGCATATGAACCTTTTCCGGAGACGGGAAGGTGGTAGAACTAGAGGACATGAATTGATGTTGCAGGGGGGCAGACTCAGGAGTAATGTCAGGAAGTATTTTTTCACTGAGAGGGTGGTGAATATGTGGCATGCCCTCCTGCGGGAGGTGGTGCAGAAGAAAATGGTAATGGAATTCAAACATCCGTGGAATAAACACAAAGGAATCCCGTTTAGAAGGAATGGATCTATGGAATCTTAGCAGACATTGGGTGGCAACGCCGGTATTTGGAGAATAAAACCGATGCAGGGCGGACTTCTACGGTCTGTGCCCTGAGAAAGGCAGGGACAAATCAAACTCGGATATACATATCAAGTATTACATACCATGTAAAATGAGTTTTTATCTTGTTGGGCAGACTGGATGGACCGTTCAGGTCTTTATCTGCCGTCATTTACTATGTTACTATGCTTAAAGCAATGGAGAGTTTTTAACGAAAGAGGAAATGGGACACTGGCATTCACAAGACATTATGCAACTGCATCCAGGGAGCCAAACATCACTTACTGAGAAATCTGCAGTGAGTAACATGGGATTGCTAGGGTTAGCACAAACTAAATCCACATTGGAAATATGCCCTGGCTGTAATTCATTTTTCATGATTAAGAAAGCTTGCTAGCTTTGCATTTAAAATGAACAGGTTAGAGGTTTACGTAGTAAATTGCTCAGAGGAGATGGTTAAAAACAAGAGCCGGCAAGTATAAGCTGGTTCATGCTGCAGGATGACAACACAAATAAACAGCCTCACCATTTTAATTACCTATAACATTTACTTTCACTCTTGTTCAGCCTAACTGCTGTAGTGCAACATGTCTTTCCTCCAATCACAGACATTCAAATATTCGAAAGGTATTAATCCGCAAGCAAACCCTTTCTGGAGACAGGAAGGCGGTAGAACTAGAGGACATGAATTGAGGTTGAAGCGGGGGCAGGCTCAGGACTAATGTCAGGAAGTATTTTTTTTCACAGACAGGATATGTGGAATGCCCTCCCGCGGGAGGTGGTGGAGATGAAAAATGGTAATGGATTTTAATCATGTGTGGGATAAAACCCAAAGGAATCCTGTTTAGAAGGAATGGATCTGTGGAATGTTAGTGGAGATTGGGTGGCAACGCAATTGGGGAGCAAAACCGGTGCTGTGAAGACTTCTATGGTCTATGCCCTGATCATGACTGGATAGGTATGGGCTTGAGTATAAATTTTAAGGGGCTTCAACATTAACTTCAGAACTTGTAGTACAAGAAGAGTGCTGGGCAGACTTCTACGGTCTGTGCCCTGAGAATGGAATGGACAAATCAAACTCAGGTATACATAGAAAAAAAGGTGCCGGTACTCATTATGGGCGGGGTCACCACATATGGCTCCACCCCTATGATAGCCACACCCACATTAACCACACCCCCTATACCAGCCATGGCGCATATAAACAGACATCATTGAAAATATTACAGTACTGTAGGAGAAAAAAATAACGTGATTTTTTTTTCATTATAAATAATCCTTCCCTCTGTTGTTTTCCCTCTTTCTCTCTCTCCCCAATCCTTCCCTCTGTTGTTTTTCCTCTTTCTCTCTCTCCCCAATCCTTCCCTCTGTTGTTTTCCCTCTCTCTCTCTCTCTCCCTCCCCAATCCTTCCCTCTGTTGTTTTCCCTCTTTCTCTCTCTCCCCAATCCTTCCTCTGTTGTTTTCCCTCTTTCTCTCTCTCCCCAATCCTTCCCTCTGTTGTTTTCCCTCTCTCTCTCTCTCTCTCCCCCCAATCCTTCCCTCTGTTGTTTTCCCTCTCTCTCTCTCTCTCTCCCCAATCCTTCCCTCTGTTGTTTTCCCTCTCTCTCTCCCCAATCCTTCCCTCTGTTGTTTTCCCTCTTTCTCTCTCTCCCCAATCCTTCCCTCTGTTGGTTTCCCTCTCCCTGCCAAGTTTCCCGCGAACGGCGCGAAGTCACAACGCACGCGGCACCAGCCCCTATTTCCGGCCGCTGCTGCTTCTCTTGTTGAGCAGCAGCAGCCGCTACACAAAGAAAAAGAAGATTAAAAAAAAAAATTGAAACCTGGCTGAAACGCGGCACCCCGGCACTGTAGACAGCCATTAGGCATTGGCTGTTGCCCCGCAGCCGCTCCTCCTCTTGCCTCTACGTCACTGCCCCTGGAGGAAGACCCCGGAGGAGCGCAGTGACATAGAGGCAAGAGGAGGAGCGGCTGCGGGGCAACAGCCAATGCCTAATGGCTGTCTACAGTGCCGGGGTGCCGCGTTTCAGCCAGGTTTGAAGTTTTTTTAAAAAATTTTTTCTTTGTGTAGCGGCCGCTGCTGCTCAACAGGAGAAGCAGCAGCGGCCGGAAATGGGGGCTGGCACTGCGTGCGGGACATGGACTCACGGGGCGGGGGGAGCAAAAAAAAAAAGTGCCGGTACGCCGTACCGTTGCGTACCGGCACAAAAAAAGCACTGCATACCATGTAAAATGAGTTTATCTTGTTGGGCAGACTGGATGGACCATACAGGTCTTTATCTGCCGTCATTTACTATGTTACATTTCCTATCCCTCTGCTTTCTCATTCTGTCTAGACTGGTAGAAACAGTGTAGCCAGCCAGGAGATAGACCTGCCCCAGGAAACAGCATTGCTACAGGCTTGCAGATGATGCAGGGGAATCTGAGGAGTGAGGCAGGGCTGGAAGTGGTACTGGAGGAATTTGGGGGTAAAAAAGCAATTTTCTTTTTTTCACTTATTTACGATGAGATTTTTACCCCGCATTTTCCCAAGAAAGCTCAGGTTCAACGTGGCTTACATAACAAATTAAGAAGAAGCATTACAAGACAATATTAATACAAGAATACAACTATTAAAAAAAATTCATATTAGCTGAACATAGATCTAGAGTAGATTTATATAGACATATTAGTTTTGCCCCACCTACCAGCAGATAAAGAAAAAAAATGTTAGGCAGTGGATTTGATTGTTTACTAAGGTACGCTAGCGTTTTTAGCGCACGCTAAACACTAGAGACACCCATATATTCCTATGGGTGTTTCTAGAGTTAGTGCATGCTAATTTTTTTTGCACACATTAAAAATGCTAGCGTGCCTATAGCCCAGCTTAGTAAACAGGGCCCTAGGTTTGTCTATTCACTCTTTTGCCGTCTTTGTTCTACCCCCAGTTCTCCTCCCTGTTTTTCTGCTAGCCCTTCCAACCTTTCTGCTGGCCAGCCCATAGAACAGAGGTTTATCAGAATTTCCACAATGGATATACATGAGATCAATTCCATACAACGGAGCTAGTGTGTGAAAATAGATCATTGTCAAAACCCTGAATATTTCCTGATTTAAATAAAGATACACAAAAAAGGTGAGAATTCATGGCTTTAAAGCCTAGAATACTACTACTACTACTTAACATTTCTAAAGCGCTACTAGGGTTACGCAGCGCTGTACAATTTAACATGGAAGGACAGTCCCTGCTCAAGGAGCTTACAATCTAAAAGACAAGTGTAGAGTCAATCTGATAGGGCATACTATATTTCTCGAAAGGTTAGGTGCCGAAGGCAGCATTGAAGAGGTGAGTTTTAAGCAGAGATTTGAAGATGGGTAGGGAGGGGGCTTGGCGTAGGGGTTGAGGAAGAGAATACTCGCTTTAGGTGGTACTTATGTATTAAAATTTGCATGTAGATGTCTTGTATCTATAAGTAAGATAAATTACTTGTTCCTTGATCCGAAGAAAATGCAGGAATATATATTATCTAAGGAAAGGGCTGATATTCAAACCTGATCTCTCATATAGAATGTACTGTAAAGACCACTAGCGGGTTTATTGTTTCTCCTCTCTGAATTGATAAAAAATATTTTCTTTGTTATTTTATATTTTTCCCGTATCTTGTCCCAAATATTGTGGTCATATTGTTTGAGAATTAATTGCCTTAACCCCTAGTGGGGGGGGGGGGGGGGGGGATATTTCTATTTTTTTTTGTTTTCAATTCTAAATTTCCAACATTTGTATAATATGAATGTAATTTTGAAATGGTATAAATAAAATATATATTAAAAAAAAAACCCTGAAAACCTGACTGTCTTGCAACCCCTGCTGTGGGAGGCCTTCCTAGGTACCACGTGTCTCTCTTCCACTGCCCCTGGACCCTCTATTGCCCAGGTCTGCTCTTCTCCCTCTTGCAGACAGTAGATGAAAGAAAGCCTGTCTTGTGGCTGTGTGCACCATGTGCCAAAATTTCAAGTACCCAGATGAACAGGATTTTGCAGCTCTGGTCTGAAGCACTGGTGAATCACTCACATTATGCACAGGAACTTCTAAATGTTATTCAGGTCAAAGCTCAGCCAGTGGTTTATTTCCACTCTGGCTGCAGTGTTTGAAAAGCCCACAAACAAATCAGCACTGCTATCCAGAGAGCAAGTGGCACCGAATAACCGTATAGACCATTGATTGGTTGAATGGGGGGTAATTCTCTATAGAGAAGATATGTGCTAAGTGCCAATTCTAGAACAGCAGTAGTTATGGAATACTAACGTAAGTTCACAGTTTAAGCATAAGCATTTATTCCAGGGGCGTAGACAGACAACAGATTTTGGGTGGGCCTGGGTAAGAATTGGGTGGGCACCAAGTGTTCCCCCCCTCCACCTCCAAAAAAAATTATCTCAGCTGGTGGGAAAACGCTTCTTTCCACCTTGGCAGCAGGAATGCACTGAAAACTGAGCATGCGCAGGTGCCGGTGTTGTGGAGAGTAGCGTTTTCGTTACCATCAGGGGGAAATATTCAGCTGGCAGAGCTTGGGATTCCCACCAGTTACCACTAAACATGTGCTACTGTTGGGTGGGCCTGAGCCATAAATGGGTGGGCCCTGGCCCACCCAAGCCCACCTGTGGCTACGCCACTGATTTATTCTAGTTCAAAGGCTGGCGTAAATACTCACGACTAACTGTCATCAGTTTTGCTTGTAAATGCTAGAATTCTATAACCTGCGTGCTTAAGTGCTAGACATGCCCCTGACCTGCCCATGCCCCTTTCACATCCATAACCCCCTAGCAGTTGTGCCCGATGGATTTTGCATGTGCAGTTTGCAGCAGTGGCGTAGGAAGGGGGGGCAGGGGGGCGGTCCGCCCCGGGTGCACGCCGCTGGGGGGGGTGCCGGCTCCGCTGGTTCACTGCTCTCTCTGCCCCGGAACAGGTTACTTCCTGTTCCGGGGCAGAGAGAGAGCAGGAAACCAGCGGAGCCGACGCAGCTCCCAGCAACGTGCAGTCGGGGCGGATCGGCCCTCCCGCCCGTCCCTCGCCGCTCTCCGCTGTAAGTATGCGCTTCGGGGGGGGGGGGGGGGATGTGTGCGGTCCAGAGGGGGTGCCGTGCTGCATCCGGGGGGGGGGGGGGTGCGCAGCGGCGAACCCCCCCCCCCCCCCGGGTGTCAGCTGCCCTCGCTACGACACTGGTTTGCAGAATGGAGTTTTTTCTGATCCTTGGTTACCTGGTTGCGGTGCTCCCCAGGGGTCTCCATTGTCCCCTTTGCTGTTTCAAAAAAAAAATTATTTATTTATTCAATGAAGTACAATATAGTACAAAAACAACAACAAGCAAATTCACAGCTTGTGGAGGAGTGGCCTAGTGGTTAGAGAACCAGTCTTGCAATCCAGAGGTGGCCGGTTCAAATCCCACTGCTGCTCCTTGTGATCTTGGGCAAGTCACTTAACCCTCCATTTCCTCACCTACAAACTTAGATTGTGAGCCCTCCTGGGACAGAGAAATAGCCAGAGTACCTGAATGTAACTCACCTTAGCTACTACTGAAAAGGGTGTGAGCAAAATCCAAATAACTTATTTGAGATTCTGTTGCTACTCTCTGAGATTTTACATGGAATGTTGCCACTATTTGAGATTCTACATGGAATGTTGCTATTCCACTAGCAACATTCCACTTAGAAGCCTGCCCTTGCAGATCAGCAACACGGCCACGCAGGCTTCTGTTTCTGTGAGTCTGACGACCTGCACGTATGTGCAGGATGTCAGATTCACAGAAACAGAAGCCTGCGCGGCTGATCTGCAAGGGCAGGCTTCTACATGGAATTTTGCTAGTGGAGGAGTAGCCTAGTGGTTAGTGCAGTGGAACATTGAACGTTGCTACTATTTGAGCTTCTACATGGAATGTTGCTATTATTGGTGATTATACATGGCATGTTGCTGAGTGGAGGAGTGGCCTAGTGGTTAGAGCACCGGTCTAGCAATCCAGAGGTGGCCCGTTCAAATCCGCTGTTGCTTCTTGTGAGCTTGGGCAAGCCACTTAACCCTCCTTTGCCTCAGGAACAAACTTAGATTGTGAGCCTTCAAACTTACTGGTGTACCTGAACTTAACTTATTTTGAGCTACTACTGGAATAGGTGTGAGCAAAATCTAAATACATAGCTAGAACAAAAGCAGTACATACTTTTCAGTGAACAAAAGAAAAGCTCCTCACTCCCCATCTCCCAGTTGTCCCCTTTGCTGTTTAATGTTTATATGAAACCACTAGCTGCCTGGATCTCTTTTCTTGGATTGCAAATAATGACTTATGCAGGTGATTTTTTTTTTTTTTTGCTATGTCCTGTTTTAGATACCTTTGATAATACGTTATCAGTGTTGATTGAAAATATCTATTTGATGGGCTAATGCTAATTTTTTGCAGCTAAACAAACAAAAGACTAATATTGTGTGGTTTGGGGATTATTTTTATTTTAGTTACATTTGTACCCCTGCACTTTCCCACTCATGGCAGACTCAGTGCAGCTTACATGGGGCAATGGAGGGTTTAAGTGACTTGCCCAGAGTCACAAGGAGCTGCCTGTGCCTGAAGTGGGAATTGAACTCAGCTCCTCAGTTCGCCAGGACCAAAGTCCACCACCCTAACCACTAGGCCACTCCTCCACCCTACGGCCAAACTTTTTTTCAATTAGTTACAGGAGAAGTTTTGCAGAACACTAACAAGTCTCTAAGGTTTTAGGTGTAATATTATTTGTCTTTTGATGACCAAATTGCAGCATTTGTGAAAAAGCAAAATTTTCGACTAAGTCAATTAAGAGCAATATGATCTAGCCTAAGTAAGGAATGTTTTCGAAGTACAGCTCAGTTGGTTCTTTTACCATGCTTAGATTACTGTAATTCTTTATATTGAGGTCTAACATCAAAGTTATTGTGAAGATTGCAGCTGCTTCAAAATACGGCTGCCAGACTGATTTTGTGAGACGACAAATTTGAGAGACTTAAACTCCTCTTCTTGACTGAACCAGGAGCCAATTGTGATCTTGCTCGTATTAGGTTTAAAATAACCTGTTGGGTTGTCAAAACTTTGTCAGGGCAAAACTCAGTCTGTCTTTTCTAAATATTTGACTTTATAGTCTACTGGACGACTTTCCCCATACCATCTATTCTAATTCTCTGTTTCCAGATTTTAAGGGAGTCAGGATTAAGAGCTATTTGAGCAATTCTTTCCAATATTTAGGGGTAAAAATTTGGAATGATATGCAGTTATCAGGTTAGGTCTATCCAGTCTTATTTTTTTTGTTTAGAAAGCAGTTGAAGGCTTTATGGTTTTCAGACATAAATTCAGAATGATTTAATTTTATTAATATAATTTTGTAATTCCCATCTAACTGAGATGCTTCTTTTCTTGTAATCCGCAATGAATCCTTTTGGAGATGTGGAGGTGTGTTTTCAAAGCACTTAGACTTACAAAGTTCCATAGGTTACTATCCAGCTTATTTTCAAAAGAGATCGCCGGCCGTCTTCCGACACAAATCGGGAGATGGCCGGCCATCTCCTGAAGCCGGCCAAATCGGTATAATCGAAAGCTGATTTTGGCCGGCTTCAACTGCTTTCCGTCGCGGAGCCGGCCAAACTTCAAGGGAGCGTGTCGGTAGGGTAGTGAAGGCGGGACGGGGCGTGCTCATGAGATGGCCGGCTTCGCCCAATAATGGAAAAAAAGATAGCCGCCCTTGACGAGCATTTTGCCGACTTTACTTGGTCCCTTTTATTTCATGACCAAACTTCAAAAAGGAGCCCCAACTGACCAAATGACCACCGGAGGGAATTGGGGATGACCTCCCCTTACTCCCCCAGTGGTCACCAACCCCCTCCCACCCAAAAAAAATATATTTTTGCCAGCCTCTATGCCAGCCTCAAATGTCATACCCAGCTCCCTGACAGCAGTATGCAGGTCCCTGGAGCAGTTTTAGTGGGTGCAGTGCACTTCAGCCAGGTGGACCCAGGCCCATCCCCCCCACCTGTTACACTTGTGGTGGTAAATATTGAGCTCTCCAACCCCCCCCAAACCCACTGTACCCACATCTAGGTGCCCCCCTTCATCCCTAAGGGCTATGGTAGTGATGTAGAGTTGTGGGGAGTGGGTTTTGGGGGGGGGGATATGGCGGGCTCAGCACTCAAGGTAAGGGAGGTATGCACCTGGGAGCTATTTTTGAAGTCCACTGCAGTGCCCCCTAGGGTTCCGGTTGGGGTCCTAGCATGTCAGGGGGACCAGTGTACTACAAATACTGGCCCCTCCCACGACCAAGTGGCTTGAATTTGGCTGAGATGGCTGGCTTCGGTTTCCATTATGGGCGAAAACCGAAGCTGGCCATCTGAAACCCGGCGATCTTAACATTTATGTCGAGATTTGGCCGGCCCCAACTGTATTATCAAAAAAAAAGATGGCCGGCCATCTTTTTCGAAAATACGGTTGGCTCCGCCCATTTACGGAGCCGGCCCCGGAGATGGCCACCCATAGAGATGGCCGGCCCCGTTCGATTATGCCCCTCCACGGAACTTTGTAAGTCTAAGTGCTTTGAAAATGATCCCCTATTAGTGGAATATAAGCTATGAATAGAATAATTCCAACTATGAGCAGTTATGCACATAATTAATGAGTTCTTAAATTTAGAAAATAGGGCTTTACAGTGCTACAAAATTCACAATGCATCATAAATGAAGCACCGTTTCCACTAAATATTATTTCCAAAACATAAAGGGCTCGGTATACTAAGGAGCGTTAGTGTTTTTAACGCGCGCTTAAAGTTAATGCGTGTTAAACCCTAACGCACCAATAGGTTCCTATGGCCTCATTAGCGTCTAACGTGTGTTAATCGTTAACACGTTAAAAACGCTAACATGCCTACAGCACGCCTTTGTAAACATAGCCCATAATAATAAAAACAAAATCAATAACAAAAATCAAATAATAAAAATAAATATATTATTGTATTTTTTGGAATTGGAAATGGTGCTTCATTGTTATGATGCATAACTAATAGGTGCCAACACCAACTACAGCCAATAAGTAACTGGTAATGGCAGGGGCGTAGCCAGACAACAGATTTTGGGTGGGCATAGGCAAGAAGTGGGTGGGCACTAAGTGTTCTCCCCCCCCCCCCCCCCCCCAAACCACCACTAAAAAATATCTCAGCTGTCAGGAAAATGCTTCTTTCCACCTTGGCAGTCTGCAGCAGGCATGCGCTGACAACTGAGCATTCACAGGTGCCAGTATTGTGGACAATAGCATCTCCATTACCATCAGGGGGAAGTCTTCAGCTGGCAGAGCTTGGGATCTCCACCAGCTACTGCTAAACGTGTGCTATTGTTGGATGGGCCTGAGCCCCAAGTGGGTGGGCCCTGGCCTACCCAGGCCCACCTGTGGCTACGCCACTGGGTAATGGGCACCAAGCGGCAGCTAATACGTTAAGATACAGGCACAACCAACACTATTCTACACCTTGTGCACACAAACTTGTAAGCTAAGAGTAATGTAAATATAAATATAAATCACACCACAAAGAAAATGTTTTATTCAATGTGGAGACTCAAATGAATAAAACCTTATTTTCCCCGTGATGTTTTCCGCAATTTGATAGAAACTTCAAACTGCTCAGAACACTGCGGTCAAGACTGATCTTTGGAAAATCTAAATTTGAATCTGCCAAGCCCTTTCGCGAAAAACTGCACTGGCTTCCTATTAAGAGAACGAGTTGCCTTTAAGGTCTGCACCTTAATTCACGGGATCATCTATGGGGAAGTTCCAGAATACAAGCTTGAATTGGTTGACCTACCACCCAGAAATAGATCCAGTCTCTCACGATCCTACTTAAATTTACACTACCCAGATTGTGGTGACATTGAGTACAAATCCACCTATGCCTTCAATTTTACATTCATAGGCACACAACTATGGAATGCTCTACCCAAATTAGTTAAATCTACCCAGAACTACTTAAAATTTCAGAAAATTATTGAAGTCCGTCCTGTTCAAGAAGGCTTATTCTCCAGGTTCAACATAATTCTGATTAACTCCTAGCTTAACAAGATTCATGGACACTAATTTTCTTCATTATCTTCTACATATTGTTGTTTAAATGATGTTTACTATCTTACTTTTACACTGTGTAATTGTACTTTTCTGTACTGTAGCCTTCCTACAGATTTGTGTAAGCCACATTGAGCCTGCAACTAGCGGGAAAATGTGGGGTATATATGTATTAAATAAATAAATAATGTTGTATGCACAAGTTTATGGAATTTGGGGGCATCTATACAGCCATGAGGTTAAGATAAGCAAAATGTCCTAAATCAAACCACATAGCTGTAAGGTTAGTAGCTGAATAGAGTTCTGTAGAATGCCCATGCTGTGCCCTGGCACCATCTGGATACAAGCACGGAGCTACCAACAGTGGATATTTACACTACTGCAGCTCATCTGTTTTGGAATATTTTTGTGGTTGAATTTTATTTTTATTCTTATTACATTTGTACCCCGCGCTTTCCTACTCATGGCAGGCTCAATGCGGCTTACATATTATATACAGGTACTTATTTGTACCTGGGCAATGGAGGGTTAAATGATTTGCCCAGAGTCACAAGGAGCTGCCTATACCTGCAGTGGGAATCAAACCCAGTTCCCCAGGCCCAAAGTCCACCACTCTAACCACTAGGCCACTCCTCCACAGGAGAATCATACAGGAAGCAAGTTTTTTAATGCTGTGAGAAGGTATGAGGCTGTCCTATACGGTGTAGGCCACTAGAGGGCGCTAGAAGGTGGAGGTCACTAGGACCGGGGAGAGCCCTGGGAGGTCCACAGGTGCAGGTGGTTATGGGCTGGGTCCTGGGTAGCTAATTAACCACTTTATACCCCACCTGAGTTGTGAAAGGATGGGAAGTGAGCTAGCAGCAGAAGAAGAGAGAGCGCCTGAAAGATACTGGCTAACCTGATGGACTTGGGGGTGGACTGGGTGTCCAATGGAGATCTGCAGGCTGAAAGTCCTGGGGTAAGAAGTCCCTAAAGCATTAGAGTTTGACTGTGTGTCTAGAACTGTGTGTTCAAAGAGGGACTGTGTGTCCGACGATGAAGAGACTCTGTGTCTAGAACTGTGTTTTCAAAGAGGGGACTGTGTGTCCAAAGTACTGAGAGAAGCAGGCTGCAAAGCCTGGGGTTGAGAGTCCCCAAAGTACTGGTATAGTACTGAGCCCATGTATCTGTGTGGGGAGGCTCAATGTGAAGATCTATGAAAGCATAAAGTGTTAAGCTAGAAGAAGTGTGCCCAGGGGCTGGAATAAAGGGTTGCCTGAGAAATATGCAGTTGGTGAGACCTGCTTAATTTGCTGAGTGGAAACCAGGTCACCCTGAGTGAGAAGGGGTAGCACACTAATCTGCCTATGATTTGCATATTGAGAACCAGGTCACCCTGAGTGAGAAGGGGGATATCACAATGTGAAGATCATATGAGCCCCGACGTAGACATTTTGCTGAAACATGGACCGTGTTGGGTCCTTTAATAAACTTAACTGCCTTCAACCTAAGGCTTCGCCTCTTGGTTTCATCTATGGCCCACTACACTTCTTCTGTTGATGTCAGCAAGCAAGAGGGAATCAGCAAAACATCTGGATGGAGCCAGAATGGTCTAAGAATCTTCAGCATCACTAAAACGGAATTTAGCCATACAGTGGTAGCTACCATATGCATAACTGATTTTGAACCTCAGGCCCCTGTTCTCTCCTTTATTCATTGCACTCCCCATTCCCTTTCCAGATGCTACATGACAAGTGCTGCATATTCTAAGAATTGCAACCTTTCTGAGTTAGGTTTCATGCCATGATTATCTGTTAATCCTCGGTAGCATTTACAAAGTTGGATGTCAGCAGGAGTAAACGTGGAATAGATTCCACTTGTATTTAAATTTACTCCCAGAATGGCACCAAATCTTTATTCACAGATTATGAACCCAGTACAGGTGGTGGTGGTGGAATAAGCAATCCAGGAGTGACTGGGTTACTCAAGATGACTATGGAACATTCTCTTTTCAGTGGTTTATCCTCTAAGATCGGTATCACATCTCCCCTTTATGCTGGTCTGATGCATGTTTTATAGAAAGATGTAGGCAGACAGACCATATGGCCTATCCAGTCTGCCCATCCATGCCATCTACTCTCCTTATCACTCCCTTAGAGATCCTATGTACTTATCCCAAGCTCTCTTGAATACAGATTCTGTTTTTGTCTCCACCAGGTGGCCATGCCACGCATTCACCGCCCTTTCCATGAAGAAGTATTTCCTCAGCCTACTTCTGAGTCTATCCCCTTTCACCTTCATCCTATGCCCCCTCATTCCAGAGCTTTCTTTCGAGGAGTGGCCTAGTGGTTAGGGTGGTGGACTCTGGTCCTGGGGAACTGAGTTCGATTCCCACTTCAGGCACAGGCAGCTCCTTGTGACTCCTGGCAAGTCACTTAACCCTCCATTGCCCCATGTAAGCCGCATTGAGCCTGCCATGAGTGGGAAAGTGCGGGGTACAAATGTAACAAAAATAAAAAAGATACTATTGGAGATTCTAGATGGAATGTTGCTACTATTGGAGATTCTACATGGAATGTTGCTATTCCACTAGCAACATTCCATGTAGAAGCCTGCGCGGCCACATTGGTGATCTGCAAGGGCCGACTTCTACATGGAATGTTGCTAGTGGAATAGCGGAGTTTTTTGTCTATGAGGGAAAAGTCTCAACCACTACAGCTATATTCTATACACCTGAGTGTTCATTTTATAGCCTGTAGAAAAAGTCATCATAGACTTGAAAAACCCTCGATTTTTTTCTTATATAGAATTTTTTGTTTTCTTTATCAAAAAGTAAAATCACTTATCTTGCCAAATATTCATTTGGACAGGCGCTTAGTCCAATTAGATCATGAAATTGGAACCATTGCAATTTCATGATCTAATTGGACTAAGCGCCTGTCCAAATGAATATTTGGCAAGATAAGTGATTTTACTTTTTGATAAAGAAAACAAAAAATTCTATATAAGAAAAAAATCGAGGGTTTTTCAAGTCTATGATGACTTTTTCTACAGGCTATAAAATGAACACTCAGGTGTATAGAATATAGCTGTAGTGGTTGAGACTTTTCCCTCATAGACAAAAAACTCTGCTTTATATGTATTTAGATTATCTGGTATTGACAGCAGAGCATCTGCGATAGCTGCATATAGCTAGTGGAATAGCAACATTCCATGTAGAATCTCAAATAGCACCAACAGTGGAGGAGTGGCCTAGTGGTTAGGGTGGTAGACTTTGGTCCTGAGGAACTGAGTTCAATTCCCACTTCAGGCACAGGCAGCGCCTTGTGACTCTGGGCAAGTCACCTTTAACCCTCCATTGCCCCAGGTACAAATAAGTACCTGTATATAATATGTAAGCCGCATTGAACCTGCCATGAGTGGGAAAGTGTGGGGTACAAATGTAACTAAAATAAAAATTGAAAGAAACTCGCCTCCTGTCCACTTATGCCGCATACATATTTAAATGCCTGTTATGTCTTCCACCTTTCTTCCAAAGTATACATATTGAGATATTTAAGTCTGTCCCTATACACTTTATGATGAAGACCACTGACCATTTTACTAGCCGCCCTCTGGACCAACTCCATCCTGTCTATATCTTTTTGAAGATCTCCAATTCATGTGGTATCATGACATCAAAACTGCCACAAAGGAAGGAGACTGCATGACTACATGGGTAGTAAGTAGGACATTTATTCCTCTGGTTCAGGTTTGTTGTATATGTAGTTATTGGCAGTGGCGTAGCGGGGGCGGCTGCCACCCGGGGCAGATTGCCGCTGGACCCCCCCCACCGGCATAGCGCCACCCCGACACGGTCCCCACCTGCCTATGAGCTCCATCCATCTGCAGCGCTGCTGTAAAGAAGAAATCGCTTCGTTGGCCCTTCCCTCACTTCTGTGTGCCGCCCTCTGACGTAACTTCCTATTTCCTCAAGGGCGGGACACAGTGAGCAACTAGGGAAGGGTCGACTAAGCGATTTCTTCTTTACAGCAGCGCTGCAGATAGATGGAGCTCGTAGGCAGGTGGGGACCATGTCGGGGGGGGGGGGAGGTGCTGCGCCGGGGGAGGGGGGGAACGGATGCACCCCCCCACCCCTTGACACCCGGGGCGGACCGCCCCCACCGCCCCGCCCTTGCTACGCCACTGGTTATTGGGAGCATCTCAAAAGGAAAAGCTGAACTATAAACTGAAAAAAAAAAAAAAGTAAAAGATGTAAAGCAAACTCCACCCCCATTCAAAAACCTTACAGTAATCATGAACAGGGCAAGTGTTGTACATGCTTCAGCCCGGGGCAAAAAACTTGACAGAAATGGTGTAGCCATAGGTGGGCACAGGCCCACTCAACTGCATTGTGATTGGTGGAAGTCCAACAGCTGAAGACTCCCAGCATCTCTTCCTCCAGGACATCTGTGGGGGGGGGGGGGGGGGGGGGTCACTTAACTCCACTCCCCCAACCTCCTCCAGTACCTTTAAATACTTATACTTCAGGTCTTCACTGGCAGCAAGCAGCAACACATTCCCCCTGCTCATGCCAGCCCGAGCGTTCCCTCTGATGCAACTTCCTATTCACGGGACCAGGAAGTTGTCAGAAGGAAGGCTGGAGCCAGCACGAGCAAGGGGAATGAGTTGTTGGTTGCTGCCAATGAAGACCTAAAGGATTTAAAGGGTACGGGGGGGGGGGGGGGAGTCGGGGGATTGGAGTTAAGTGACCCCCCCCCAATTGCCTGGGGGGGAGGGAGAGATGCCAAGGGGAGGAGTGGCAGGGTTGTCACTTTGTGTTCATGCCTGCCTAAAATTTGGTGTTTGGTTTTATCCCTTCTTGGGATGGGGCCCCACAGCTGTACCTCCTTTAAGCATGTTTAGGGCCGATGGAATTGCAGTTTGCACCCTGTAATGGTGGCCCTACTAATGAGGTCATCATCCTACCATATCCACCCACAGAATCTAACTGAATCAAGATTGTCATGTTGAGCCCACAGCTAGTCACGCTTTAGGCCAGCAATCCAGAGTGCACACCCAAAGAACAGGCTTCTCTCATGCATATTGACTGTGGCTAGCCTTCAAACTTGACGGCTGTAGGGTGGCCAAGACAAAAAGTCATAATTTTATCTAAACATTTTGCAAAAACTGATAAAACGGTGTAAAAAGACACAAGGGACTAGCAGCACAGAGCAGGAATAAGGACTGGGAGCAGATCTAACACTGCCTTATCGACTTGTGTGGCCCACAGCAAGTTTCACCATCCCTCTCCTCCCAAGCACACCCCACACCTCAGCCTCCAGTTTAAAATTACAATTTACAAAGTTGTAGGAAAATGGGAACATTCCAGCACTCTGTAAATATTTCATCAGTTTCCTAGTGGAGAGGATAGTCAGATTATTTGCAATTTTAAAAGACATTAGTATGGTGATTTTTTTCCATGCTTGGCATAATCCGTATGCACATTCGATATAACACTCTGTGACCTCAAGTAAGCAGGCCAGGCTGACTTAAAATAAGAAAGGAATCGGGCACATCCCCTTGCACAAACATTCCCGTGAAGCTACAGACGGCCAAGCAACTGAAATCCAACACAACTTCTTCAGCATACTTTAATAAAAAAAAAAAACGTCTCCGTGTCCGGTGCACCACAGTGAAAAGCAGACGAGGTTTCTCTTGCCCAGTGCTGTATATTCCCAGACTCGGGAAGCAGAGCAAACTCATCACAATAAGGACAGAAAGAAGCAACACACACTCAACTCAGTCCCTGCTGCTGACATGACATCAAAGGCATAGCCAGGGCATGGTCTCACTGCTCAGGCAGACTGCCATGCGGGGCTAGAAATAGCATGGCTGCATAGGCTCAGAGTTTTCTGGATTATAATAATGATAATTAAAAACCAATTCGAGTCTGGATCCGGAATATTAAGGCTAGGATACTGTCCTAGCAGCCTTCCACTTTATCAGATAGTGAAACTAATGACCCACCCCGCGGTTATTCAACTTACGATTAGTCAAAAGAAGGAGGTGGAGGCAGCCAGAAAGTATCCTCCGGGTAATGCACGTTTCCCTGTCTAGGGCCAGAGAGGAGCGCATCTCTCTCACCCTCCCTCTTCCGGGAACACTGCCTCCTACCCTCCCCTAACCCTGCTCCAAAAGAAAAACGATCGCTCTCTTTACCGGGAGGAGGGGGGGGGGGGGAGGTTTACATTTTCTTTTCGGCCGAGCTCTCCGGGACAGGGACAGTGTTTGAAGCCCTAGCTGCCGCCTTGATTTTGCTCACCTTCCTCCTACCCAGGACACTCCGTAGACAGAGTCACTCGTCCCCCGATCCTGCCCCCTCCGGCTGCTGCAAGTTGCAAGTCAACTAGAAAGGGAGGGAGAGAGAGCGCCTGATCCTCCTCCTGTCCCTCCTCCTCCTCTCCTTCCGCCCTCGGCCCGAGTGAGAATGAAGCCCCTCCTCGGGCCGCCTTATCTCCGGGAGCCCATGGCTGCCCCCGCCTGCCCCTTATCTCTGCCTGTGTTACAGCCCGGCCCACGGTTCCGCTTTTTCCAGTCTTACTCTCTTGTACTCGCTCCTGTTTTACTGACCGCACCTCTCACTTCTTCACAAAGCTACTCTGCAAAGTTGGACGCTTATGTGCTGGAGCCGGAAAGGAAAGGTTCTGCAAGCAGGAGAAACAAAGACCCCAGGGAGATCAGATCCAGGGCTGGAGGTAGCAAGCAAGGTAAAGAGGGCATAGGTGCAAAACTGTGCGAACACCTTCAGTTTCTCCAGGGAATGGTAATTCGTATTGAGGGGTGGTGTCAAAGGGTAAGGAAGTCTTGTAGTATGGGCAGGGCTGCCGAGAGGGGGGGCAGGGGGGTCAAAATTCCCCGGGCATCCAGGGGGGCCCGGCATCGCAGTCCCACCTGCCCTCCCTCAGCTTCGTCGTTGACCGTCTGCCACCGGGCCGGGCCCCCTGCATTGAAATCAGAGCGCCTCTCACCTCCGTGTGAAAGCGCTGCAGGCAGCAGCAGATCGCCTCCCTTCGGGCCACCTTCCCAACCTGTGTCCCGCCCTCGTCTGACATAGCTTCCACGAGGGCGGGACACAGGGAAGGAAGGAGGCCCGAAGGGAGGCGATCCGCTGCTGCCTTCAGCGCTTTCACATGAAGGTGAGAGGCGCTGTGATTTCAATGCAGGGGGCCTGGCGCAGACGGAGTGGGGCAGCGGCGCCGCGGCCTCGGGGGGAGGGGAGTGGCGGCAGCGGCAACCTCGGGCGCGGTGGGGGCGGCCTTGCCCCGGGTCCAGCCCAGTCTCTCGGCGGCCCTGAGTATGGGAGGGAGATCAGTTTAGCATAGCCAAGTCTCTCAAGTGCTGGCACTTTTGCAGACTTGTCATATCGTGAATACTTAAGGAGAGAGTATTGCCTGATGGGGCTCATATACTTCTGTGGGAATTCAGAATTTAAAAAAAAATTTAAAATTCTGTGCACAATATTTGAAAATTATGACCATCTCTGGGAAAAGGTGGCTAAAGTAGCGGATTAAAAATATTGAGAATGGCCGAATTTTTTCATATCACTCTGTTTGAACTTACATGTTTGAACTTTGTAGTTGTTTTTTTTCACATAAAAGGATGGGGGTTTTGTCTATAGTTTGCTATAACAGAATTAATTAAAACCTCATTTTTTTTTTGTTTCTGGTGATTTTAGTTTCCTTTTCTCAGAGATAGTTATAATTCTTCAGCCTTTGTGAGAAATAATACAGTGTAATCACTGTCTTTAAATAATTAATATGTACTGAATTGCATATTATTTATGCATTAAGTACTGTAAAGATACAGTGGGGGAAATAAGTATTTGATCCCTTGCTGATTTTGTAAGTTTGCCCACTGACAAAGACATGAGCAGCCCATAATTGAAGGGTAGGTTATTGGTAACAGTGAGAGATAGCACATCACAAATTAAATCCGGAAAATCACATTGTGGAAAGTATATGAATTTATTTGCATTCTGCAGAGGGAAATAAGTATTTGATCCCCCACCAACCAGTAAGAGATCTGGCCCCTACAGACCAGGTAGATGCTCCAAATCAACTCGTTACCTGCATGACAGACAGCTGTCGGCAATGGTCACCTGTATGAAAGACACCTGTCCACAGACTCAGTGAATCAGTCAGACTCTAACCTCTACAAAATGGCCAAGAGCAAGGAGCTGTCTAAGGATGTCAGGGACAAGATCATACACCTGCACAAGGCTGGAATGGGCTACAAAACCATCAGTAAGACGCTGGGCGAGAAGGAGACAACTGTTGGTGCCATAGTAAGAAAATGGAAGAAGTACAAAATGACTGTCAATCGACAAAGATCTGGGGCTCCACGCAAAATCTCACCTCGTGGGGTATCCTTGATCATGAGGAAGGTTAGAAATCAGCCTACAACTACAAGGGGGGAACTTGTCAATGATCTCAAGGCAGCTGGGACCACTGTCACCACGAAAACCATTGGTAACACATTACGACATAACGGATTGCAATCCTGCAGTGCCCGCAAGGTCCCCCTGCTCCGGAAGGCACATGTGACGGCCCGTCTGAAGTTTGCCAGTGAACAACTGGATGATGCCGAGAGTGATTGGGAGAAGGTGCTGTGGTCAGATGAGACAAAAATTGAGCTCTTTGGCATGAACTCAACTCGCCGTGTTTGGAGGAAGAGAAATGCTGCCTATGACCCAAAGAACACCGTCCCCACTGTCAAGCATGGAGGTGGAAATGTTATGTTTTGGGGGTGTTTCTCTGCTAAGGGCACAGGACTACTTCACCGCATCAATGGGAGAATGGATGGGGCCATGTACCGTACAATTCTGAGTGACAACCTCCTTCCCTCCGCCAGGGCCTTAAAAATGGGTCGTGGCTGGGTCTTCCAGCACGACAATGACCCAAAACATACAGCCAAGGCAACAAAGGAGTGGCTCAGGAAGAAGCACATTAGGGTCATGGAGTGGCCTAGCCAGTCACCAGACCTTAATCCCATTGAAAACTTATGGAGGGAGCTGAAGCTGCGAGTTGCCAAGCGACAGCCCAGAACTCTTAATGATTTAGAGATGATCTGCAAAGAGGAGTGGACCAAAATTCCTCCTGACATGTGTGCAAACCTCATCATCAACTACAGAAGACGTCTGACCGCTGTGCTTGCCAACAAGGGTTTTGCCACCAAGTATTAGGTCTTGTTTGCCAGAGGGATTAAATACTTATTTCCCTCTGCAGAATGCAAATAAATTCATATACTTTCCACAATGTGATTTTCCGGATTTAATTTGTGATGTGCTATCTCTCACTGTTACCAATAACCTACCCTTCAATTATGGGCTGCTCATGTCTTTGTCAGTGGGCAAACTTACAAAATCAGCAAGGGATCAAATACTTATTTCCCCCACTGTACATCCCAAGAACCAGCACCTATCTCAGGCTTGAAATGTAACCCCCTTCCCCTGCATCCTGTTTCTTGTCTCAACTACCCAGTTCTAGGTTAGAGATTTTAGGATACTCCTGGATTTCTGACCTTCCTGCACTACGTGGCTCAAGCTTACAGTGAGCTGAACTGTTGCGCCTTCTGTATCTCATGGTACTGGCACTAGAGATAGCTGAAGAATGATTGAGTGGTAGAGCAAAGGAACAAGCTTCCGCTACTTGAAAGATGAGCTGGTGAGGCGGGGCTTATGGCGTCTTCAAGCTTCTGTGATCTGAGCCAGTGCCTCACTGGCTTGCCCTCTCACCAACCTATTGAGGTATTGTGGAACTGGAAAAGATAAGAGTTAACATTTTGTTTGTAAACAATGTTAAAATTGTCGTAAGTGAGTTATTGATAAATGCTAGTGTCACGAAATGCCTAACACCCATCCGGGGTTAACCCTGCAGCCACCTAGAGGGTCTGTCCCCAGCATTGCTCAGGCCCACCTGCACCTGTGTACGTGCTCTATACTGACACCCTCCTCCCACCGACTGGGTCCTGCTTGCCACTCTCAAGTTATTCCCCAGTGATTTCTAGGGTACTTGGACCATACTTCCAGGGGTCCCACAGTTCCTAGAAAGCATCCACAGACCTAAACCACAAACCACCAAGATTCTTAGTCAGTCCAGGGCAACAGAGCTAATAAACTAACAGGTTTATTATCAAAGAGGAACAGTGAACTAGGAAAAGAATAAAGGTGAAATCAGCAAGCAATAACAGGCAACAAATAAGGATCAATATTAAAGCTATCTAAACACTTTGTCACTACCTGGGGAGTTTTAGGAAAATAACTGCTCACAGGTCCGAACAGGCAGGGCAGAGATGTTCACCTTCTGCACTCCCTAGCTGAGAAGAGAAAATCCAATACTTCCTGGCTGGATTTTGAACTCCAGGGCCAATCAGAGCCCAGAGCACCAACTTTGAAAGTATCTGTCCAATGGCACTGCAGGTTGCTTTCCTAGAGGGCTTAAACTAAAAAAGAAAATAGTCTTTTCTGCAAAAGCTTTAAAACAGAAAACAGACACCACCTGCTGGCCAAACAAGAGAAATACACTGCATGAAAATATTACAATTCACAGGCTTGAAAACCCCCTGTTTCACCACAGCTAGCTTAGCAGATTCCACTTTATATTGTGAAAAGAAGGCCTGAATGTACAAATAGAAGTCTTGTTTATTGCGGACCTCATTATCTATATTGACAAAGAAAGGCCTTTAGATAAGAGGTTAAAGAATTTTCAGATCTGACCAGTATTTATGGTAGATGTCTCCTTTTGGAAAAGTAAATCTTGCACTAAGTTTAACTAAAGAGAACAGGTTATAAATGCTAGTCTATTATTAAATGTAGTGGAGAAATTTTGTGTAATAGGCTTTTTTGATGCGTGTCTGCTACGTGCATAGGAGCCAACTTTCAAAAATTAATGGGGGTGCTAAACCCAACGGAAAATGCCTCTCTCTGAACACAGTCAAGGAGTTTGTTCAATATTGGGGGCGCTCAAGCACCCACATCACACACAGAGTCGGCTCCTATGGCTACGTGTGCCGGAAAATACTTTTTATTTTCCGGTGTATGGCGTTAACCGGGCGGTAATTAGCATTGTACGCATGCTGACAGTTACCGCCCAGTTAACCAATGAGAGCTTACCACTAAGGCAATGGGTGGCGGTAAGGTTTCAGGCCCAAAATGGACATGCCAGTGGTGTAGCTACAGGGGGGCCTGGGCCCCCGTAGATTTGGCCCTGGACCCCCCTGCCAATGGCCCGTTCGACCCCCCGCCTCCCGCCACCAACCCGCTGTCGCCTACCTTTGCTGGCGGGGGACCCCAACCCCCCCCCCCGTCAGCGAGGTCCTCCTCGCAAAAGGCTTCCTTCTGTTTCTAACGTCCTGCACGTACAACGTGCAGGATGTCAGACTCACAGAACGAAGCCGTGCAGATCAGCTGATCTGTAAGGCTCCGTTCTGCGAGTCTGACGTCCTGCACGTACAACGTGCAGGACGTCAGAAACAGAAGGAAGCCTTTTGCGAGGAGGACCTTGGCTGGCGGGGGGTTGGGGTTCCCTGCAGGTATCACCTATATTTGCCTCTATCATGTCTCCCCTCGGCTGTCAGACAGTTTGGCAGTAAGCCTGTGCTTTCACTAGAGTGCAGTGTGTGACCTTTTGACTCGGAACCTCTTGCTGTGTCCAGAATAAATCAGAGTTGATTCTCCGCCCAGTAGCAGCAGTAAGAGGAGACGCATTTGGAGGAAAACTGCGCTAAGAGCCCTGTTTTGCATGCTAGTTGCATTCAGAGCCCGCGATCGTGTTGTTTCACGCGCTCGGGAGCTCTGATCATGGGGCAGTAGCAAATGCAGGCGCTAGTATGGTGCTAACAGCCTCTAGCGCCTGCGTTTGCTTCTGATCATCGGCACATAAAACCCTAGTACAAGGCAGGGGCTATGTCTTCGGCTTTCTGCACCATTAAAAGGAAGCTTGTGACTGCCAGTGCACAAGGGAAGGAAAGAAGTGGGGAATATATTGCTGAGCTGAGTCTAAGGAGAATGAATCGCTGCAAGCACCGAGGACACCTGCACTGACACCGGGGAAGGAAGGGGTTCAGAGCCCGGAGTGCAGATGCCGCGTAGGAGAGGGGGGAAGAGAGCAGTATGGCACTGCAGCCGGGTGGGCCTGTGCCCACCCGTAGCTACGCCATTGCTTGAAACTAAGAACAATACAGGGTTGTTTAAGAAGGAATTGAAAACATTTGTATTTCTGGTGGCGTATGAGAGGGTCGGTGAGGAGAAGTGACTGACTAAAAGGCAAAGTTTTGGAGACTGTTATTTTAAATGTGTGTGCTGATCTATTGAGACTTATGTGATGATGTTCTGTTATTGTTTGGATAATGTGAGTGTATATTCCGCAACCTAGTACAATCAATTTTATTTTTGTTACATTTGTACCCTGCGCTTTCCCACTCATGGCAGGCTCAATGCGGCTTACATGGGGACAATGGAGGGTTAAGTGACTTGCCCAGAGTCACAAGGAGCTGCCTGTGCCTGAAGTGGGAATTGAACTCAGTTCCTCAGGACCAAAGTCCACCACCCTAACCACTAGGCCACTCCTCCACTGTTGCTACTATTTGAGATTCTACATGGAATGTTGCTATTCCATGTAGAAGTCGGCCCTTGCAGATCACCAATGTGGCCACGCAGGCTTCTGGTTCTGTGAGTCTGACGTCCTGCACGTATGTGCAGGACGTCAGACTCACAGAAACAGAAGCCTGCGCAGCCTTCTACATGGAATGTTGCTAGTGGAATAGCAACATTCCATGTAGAATCTCCAATAGTAGCAACATTCCATGTAGAATCTCCAATAGTATCTATTTTATTTTTGTTACATTTGTACCCTGCACTTTCCCACTCATGGCAGGCTCGATGCGGCTTACATGGGGCAATGGAGGGTTAAGTGACTTGCCCAGAGTCACAAGGAGCTGCCTGTGTCTGAAGTGGGAATCGAACTCAGTTCCTCAGAACCTAAGTCCACCACCCTAACCACTAGGCCACTCCTCCACTGTTGCTACTATTTGAGATTCTACATGGAATGTAATGTTGCTATTCCACTAGCAACATTCCATGTAGAAGTCGGCCCTTGCAGATTACCAATGTGGCCCCGCGCAGGCTTCTGCTTCTGTGAGTCTGACATCCTGTGTACAGGACGTCAGACTCACAGAAACAGAAGCCTGCGCAGCCTTCTACATGGAATGTTGCTAGTGGAATAGCAACATTCCATGTAGAATCTCCAATAGTAGCAACATTCCATGTAGAATCTCCAATAGTATCTATTTTATTTTTGTTACATTTGTACCCTGCGCTTTCCCACTCATGGCAGGCTCAATGCGGCTTACATGGGGCAATGGAGGGTTAAGTGACTTGCCCAGAGTCACAAGGAGCTGCCTGTGCCTGAATGGTGCTGAACCACTTAGACTATTGTAACGCAATTTACGCAGGTTGTAAAGAACAAATCATTAAGAAGCTGCAAACAGCCCAGAATACAGCAGCTAGACTCATATTCGGGAAAGCAAAATACGAAAGCGCCAAACCCCTAAGAGAAAAACTACACTGGCTCCCTCTAAAAGAACGAATTGCATTCAAAGTATGTACCATGGTCCACAAAATTATACATGGGGATGCTCCGGCCTATATGACAGACCTTATAGACCTGCCTTTCTAGGAACGCAAAAAGATCAGCACGTACGTTCCTCAACCTCCATTACCCCAAATGCAAAGGATTAAAACACAAGTCCACCTACGCAACCAGCTTCTCCTACATTTGCACACAGCTATGGAACGCGCTTCCGAAGACCATAAAGATAACGCAAGAGGTAACCATCTTTCGAAAACTACTGAAAACTGACTTATTCAAGAAGGCATACAACAAACAACCGTCCTAATTACCAAACAATAAGAATGAAGATTAAGATTGGTCCGACCCCAATCACGCGACCGAGCAAACTCAATGACCTTAATGAACAAATACCACTTCTAATCTAATATCGAATACAAAGCAACCACAAAATGCTGACTAACCTTACCGCCATACACTAATACTCTCACCCTAATGTCCTCACCTGAGCAACTACACAATGCCGACACCTACACAAGATCACAATGTATTCTTCTACCATGTATGTACGCACTTGATTGTAAAACCATGTACTAATATGTACGCAAGATCACAATCCTGCTTATAATCGAACGAGAAAAACGCCCAAGTTCCGACCTAAATCGAGAGATGGACGTTTATCTCACAAAAATGAATAACACGGTATAATCGAAAGCCAAACTTGGATGTTTTCAACTGCACTCCATCGCGGAAGCGTACAAAGTTGACGGGGGCATGTCGGAGGCGTGGTGAAGGCGGGACTGGGGCATGGTTATCACCCGAACAGAGATGGGCGCCTTTCGTCGATAATGGAAAAAAAGTATGCGTTTGTAGCTAGAATTTAGGGCACTTTTCCTGGACCCTGTTTTTTCACGAATAAGGCCCCAAAAAGTGCCCCAAATGACCAGATTACCACCAGAGGGAGTCGGGGATGACCTCCCCTGACTCCCCCAGTGGTCACTAACCCCCTCCCACCACAAAAAATGATGTTTCACAACTTTTTATTTTCACCCTCAAATGTCATACCCACCTCCCTGGCAGCAGTATGCAGGTCCCTGGAGCAGTTGTTAGGGGGTGCAGTGGACTTCAGGCAGGTGGACCCAGGCCCATCCCCCCCCTACCTGTTACAATTGTGCTGCTTAATGCTTAGTCGTCCAACCCCCCCCAAACCCACTGTACCCACATGTAGGTGCCCCCCTTCACCCCTTAGGGCTATAGTAATGGTGTAGACTTGTGGGCAGTGGGTTTTGAGGGGGACTTGGGGGGCTCAACACACAAGGGAAGGGTGCTATGCACCTGGGAGCTCTTTTACCTTTTTTTTTTTTTTTTGTAAAAGTGCCCCCTAGGGTGCCCGGTTGGTGTCCTGGCATGTGAGGGGGACTAGTGCACTACGAATCCTGGCCCCTCCCATGAACAAATGCCTTGGATTTATTCGTTTTTGAGCTGGGCGCTTTCATTTTCCATTATCGCTGAAAAGTAAAAACACCCAGCTCACAAATTGTCGAATAAAACATGGACGTCTATTTTTTTTTAAAAATACGGTTCGGTCCGCCCCTTCACGGACCCGTTCTCGGAGATAAACGCCCATGGAGATAGACGTTTTCGTTCGATTATGCCCCTCAATGTATTCTTTCACCATGTTTGTACGCACTTGATTGTAAAACCATGTGCATATCTGTAGTCCGGAATGGCAATCGCCATTACAGTAAATGTAAGCCACATTGAGCCTGCAAATAGGTGGGAAAATGTGGGATACAAATGTTACAATTAAATAAATAATTTGTTATTGTGTATATGATATTTTTTTAGAGTGTAGTTAAGAGCGTCACATTACCTTCAAAGGAGATATTCAAGAGAGAAGCAGTGGGCGAACCATCTATCCAGAAGAAGCACCAGGGCGGAAAACCAAGTAGTGAGTTCCCAGTGGGGTGGGAGCCTCTATCAGGACCGTGTACATACAGACTCATAGAGCTCGGCCTCCTGAGAGAAAGTATCTACCTCAAAGCAACCCTTTCTGGAAGTGGATCCTGGAAAGAGTGTAAGAACCAGTAAAAGCTTTCTACAGCAACACTCTGATACACCTGGGGGTTAGCTAAAGTCTGCTAAAATAATTGTTTATTCAATACTGCTTTGATGCCACCTTTAGAACAAAGTTTATACTGAATACTTTATGTTGTAGTAAATAGTTTTTGAAAGAAGTGGTTTGTTTATAGTTTAAAAATTGCCCACATTGAGCAAAATAAGTGGTTAACATTTGCAACACCGGTATGGACTATATTCGTGGGTGAGAGAATTTGGGGTGTGTGTGTGGGTTTACTGTGCCAGCTGGCCCCGGCCATGACCCCAACAACAGTCCTAAAAAACAATTTTAGTAACTCTCCTGATGCTCACTGGGCAAACAAGGGTTAAACATCTATAGTGTAAACAGCTGTCTTATTTAAAAAAAAAAAAAAAAAAAAAGAGACCCAGATAACCTGACAGGTCAGAGTGTCTACATCACTTGCTTAAAATTAGAGAATGGCACAGGGATGGGGACCCGCAGTAACTGCAGGGACGGGGACAGAGCCCATGGGGATGGGGACAGAGCCCACGGGGATGGGGACATACTTTGTTCCCATGCCATTTTCTACTTTGAAGCCTGTTAATGGACTGCTATTTATGTCTGAGTGATGCAAACAATGATATTTTGATTTTTTTGGAAAAACAAGCAAACAAAAACAAGCCGAGAGACTGGGCAGGGCCCAGGGAAAGGCCGCCCCCGGGGCCCCGCTGCCGCCGCCACCCCCCCCCCCCCCGAGGTTGTCGTCGTCGTCACTGCCCCCCTCCGTCCACCACCGGGCCGGGCCCCCCTGAATTCAAATCATAGCGCCTCACCTCGACCTCGCTCCGTGTGAAAGAAGCGCAGCAGCGGCAGTCTGCAAATCGCCTCCCTTCGGGTCTTCCCTCCCTGTGTCCCTGTGTCCTCCCTGTGTCCCGCCCTCGGGACGGGACACAGGGAGGGAAGGCCCCGCAGGCTTCCATCTGGCATGTCCTGCCCTCGCTGACATCGTTGCCTGTTTCCTGTCTGGCAGAACGTGGCAGATGGAAGCCTGTGGGGCCAGCGCAAGCAGTGAGAATGAATCACTGCAGGCACTGAGGACGCCTATACCGACACCAGAGAAGGAAGGGGTTCAGAGACCGGAATGCGGGTGCTGGGATGCCGAGGAGGAGAGGGGGGAAGAGAGCAGTGTGGCACTGCAGCTGGGTGGGCCTGTGCCCACCCATAGCTACGCCACTGCTTGAAACTAAGAACAATACAGGGTTGTTTTAAGAAGGAATTGAAAACATTTGTATTTCTGCAGGCATATGAGAGGGTTGGTGAGGAGAAGTGACTTGTTCAAAGGCAGCGTTTTGGAGACTGTTATTTTAAATGTGCGTTCTGATCTATTGAGTCTTATGTGGAGATGTTCTGTTGTTATTTGGATAATGTGTGTGTATAATTTGGTATTGTGTATGTAATATTTGTAAACGCTTGCCGCGGCACCATTTCTGGGGAGCCTTTTATCGCCAACCACTGAGCTAATTTCTGGGAGCACTGGAAATGGTGTTCGCTGGGGTTGTCAGTATTGCCAGCGCCGGGTAAGGCTGGCAGTAGCCATGCACAGCAGGAAAACCTCCACGTAGACAGTACAATCAAACAGAAGTAGAGGCTGTCCAACAGACGCTCCGTGTGAAAGAGCTACTTGGGCAAGAGGACGCCTACCTCAGGGGTCACATAAATATTCAAGCGAGACCTGAACTAATGAAATTGCCAAAAGAACTCCGTTTGTGAGGAAATCCAGACACACAGCGCCACCCGAAGGCAATTTTATTAGTTCAGGTCTCGCTTGAATATTTATGTGACCCCTGAGGCAGGCGTTTGCGCCGAAACGCGGACTGTGTCAGGTCCTCTTGCCCAAGTAGCGAATAAGGCTGGCAGTAGTGCCAGATTGCCAAGTGCAACCCTTTAAAATAAGAGCCCCTAAGGTTCTCTTTTACTAAACTGCGCTAGCGATTCCTGGTGCATCAAATGAGAAGAAACCCATTCAGTTTGTTATGATTCTACTGAGACAGGCAGGGGAATGACTGGGACTCGCTTCTGATTGGCCTGTCAGGGATTGAGCTGACATCTGAAGCAGCAGGTGTCAGAAGTCAGACCTATTTAAATACCTCTTCCTACAGCGTACGCTCTAGCATTAATTCCTGTCAGCTGAGCTCTGGTTCTCTTTCTCTGTCTGTGCTCATGGCACAGTGTGTATTTTGGGGAGTTTTGTTTGCTCTCCTTTTGTTTGTGGTCTCCGTGTGTGTTTGTGTGTGCTGGTTGTAACCAGCCTGTCCTTGATTGCTTCTCTGCAGGGCAGCTGGGTCTATCTTTTGCCTGGTCTCTCCCTGCCTCTGTTAATCAGCCTGTCTGTGGTAAGCTCAGATCCTGCTTTGTTTGTTTGTTTCCCTTTACTCAGTGTTAACCCTTTATGTGCAGAGCTTGATATTTGCCTTCTGTGAATCCTGCTTCTGTTAGGCAGCCTTTCTGTCTGTGGTAAGCGTCCTGCTTTGTTTGTTTAAGTTTCCCTTTACTCAGTGTTAACCCTTTATGTGCAGTGCTTGGTATTTGCCTTCTGTGAGCGATGCCTCTGTTAGGCAGCCTTTCTCTGGTGTCTGCCTTATCTCTTTCTGTACTATTGTGTGCCTGCTTCTTTCCTGTCCTTATTTGAAAACAGCCTTTTCCTTCAGCCTGTTTTTCCCTGTTTAGCCATTCCTGTGGAGCTTCGCTCTTGTAGAGTCCGTGTCTGTAGTGTCCCATTCTGTCCCCGGCTTTCCCTTTTTCCCTGTGGGCTTTGCTCTCTGCTACCTGAGTTTCTCTGTAGCCTTTGTTTGTATTCTCTCCCTCTGGTCGTGGGCTGTTTCCGCCAGTTTTGTCTTTCGCCCAGGGGCGTAGCCAGACAACAGATTTTGGGTGGGCCTAGGTAAGAAGTGGGTGGGCACCAAATGTTCTCTCACCCACCCCATCACCACCACCAACAAAAAAATATCTCAGCTGGCAGGAAGTAACCTGTTCCGGGGCAAAGGGAGCATAAAAACGAAGAGCCGACAGGCGCGCGGCACCCCCCCAGCGGCGTGCACCCGGGGCGGACCGCCCCCACTTGGTATGCCCGTGGGAATAGAAGGGGCATCTTTGCATTCAGTGTGCCACTAATCGGTAGCACAGCTTTGTAAAAGGAGCCCTGTTTGATATCATTCTCCAGATTTTCTCTTTCGAAACAGATAGCAAACCATGATTTAGACCCTACTTGGAGGGGCATAATCGAATACGAACGCCCATTTCCATGGGCGTCTATCTCCATGGACGGGTCTGCGAAGGGGCGGGCCTGACCGTATTTTCGAAAAAAGATGGGCGTCCATCTTTTGTTTCGATAATACGGTTTGTGCCGGGCAAATGCATTGCATTTGGGCGGATTTGAGCTGGGTGGTATCGGTTTTCAGCGATAATGGAAACTGAAAGCACCCAGCTCAAAAACGAACAAATCCAAGGCATTTGGTCGTGGGAGGGGCCAGGATTCGTAGTGCACTGGTCCCCCTCACATGCCAGGACATCAACTGGACACCCTAGGGGGCACTTGTAACAAAAAAAAAATTAAAATACCTCCCAAGTCCATAGCTCCCTTACCTTGGGTGCTGAGCCCCCCAAATCCCCCCAAAACCCACTGCCCACAACTCTACACCATTACCACAGCACTTACGGCTGAAGGGGGGCACCTAGATGTGGGTACAGTGGGTTTTGGGGGCAGTTTGGAGGGCTTCCATTTACCAGCACAAGTGTAACAGGTAGGGGGGGATGGGCCTGGGTCCATCTGCCTGAAGTCCACTGCATCCACTAACAACTGCTCCAGGGACCTGCATACTGCTGTGATGGAGCTGGGTATGATATTTGAGGCTGGCAAAAAAAGTTTTTAAAGTTCTTTTTTTTGGTGGGATGGGGTTAGTGACCACTGGGGGAGTCAGGGGAGGTCATCCCCGATTCCCTCCGGTGGTCATCTGGGCAGTTGGGGCACTTTTTTGGGACTTGTTCATGAAAAAAAAGGGTCCAAAAAAGGTGACCTAAATTCTCGCTTCCGGCCCCCTTCTTTTTTCCATTATCGGCCGAGCGCACCCATCTCTCCTCAGCCGATAAACACTCCCCAGTCCCACCGTCACCACGCCTCCGACATGCCCCCGTCAACTTTGTCCGTTCCCGTGACAGAGTGCAGTTGAAGACGCCCAAAATCGGCTTTCGATTATACCGATTTGGGCGCCCATGAGAGAAAGGCGCCCATCTCCCGATTTGGGTCGAAATATGGGCGTCTTTCTCTTTCGAAAATAAGCCTGTTGGTTTCCCTTCTGGTGGGGCTCCTTTGTAATTGTCATCTAATGCCACATTCATTATTTTGATTACATATTTCTTTTTAACCTAAGACACATTAGCTCCTTTTAATTGATCATTGTACATTTTATTTACTGATTGATTTAAATGTCATTTATTCATACATAATCACTCAAATTATTCTTCATTTATTCATGTGCAGCGTCATTATAGATTTTTTTTACTCACACCTTCTCAGTAGTAGCTCAAGGTGATAAGTCATTAATGTGGGAATATTGATGTTTTAGTGAAAAACATAACATGTTTCACAATAAAAGTGTGAAAAACATTGAGGAGATAAACGTAGATCTCACAAAATACAGCCATGGTAGAGGTAAAAACCTAGAGTGGTCCTAAAGGGAGCAAGTCCATATAGGCCAGAACATGCATGGGCAGCCCATAAACATGTAGTAAACATAATTTGTGAGACCCCCCCTAGATATCAAAGCTGACCATGTAGTACTTGTAGGGAAAAACGTCTACCTAGGATCCGACGGCTACTACTACTGCTACTACTTATCATTTCTATAGTGCTATTAGATGTACGCAGTGCTATACACTTGAACATAAAGAGACAGTCCCTGCTCGACAGAGCTTGCAATCTAATCAGGACAAACAGGACAAATAAGGGATAAGGACAAAGAGTAGCAAGATTCCAGAATCCCAAACAATAGCAAGATTCCGTGCAGAATCCCAAAGAGTAGCAAGATTCCGGAATCCCAAACAATAGCAAGATTCCGTACAGAATCCCAAAGAGTAGCAAGATTCCGGAATCCTAAACAATAGCAAGATTCCATGCAGAATCCCAAAGAGTAGCAAGATTCTGGAATCCCAAAGACTACTACTACTACTACTACTTATCATTTCTATAGCACTATTAGATGTACGCAGTGCTGTACACTGGACATAAAGAGACAGTCTCTGCTCAACAGAGCTTACAATCGAAGCAGCAATAAACATGCAGCGCAATACATATAACTGCCATAAACGCGCAGTGCTATCCATACAGCATCCTCCGTCCTGGCTTTGGTTGCAGCGGTAAACATTTAGATCTGTGCAGCACATAGACATCCTCTCCTGGCAATGGGCAGGGCAGCCACATGCACATGGCCAAGCTCCCAGAATATATACAGCGGCCACCATCGGGATCTTTCACATGCATGTGAAAGATTGTAACCAGGGGTGAGCGCAAATTTTCACAAAAAAGAAAGTGACCACCTGGCACTGCTCGTCCTCCAGAACGAGGTGCACCTCTTTAGGGAAGGCGGGCAGCATGTCCCACCAGCAGCACCAAGAAGGGTCTGGGAGAAGATCCGGAAAATTCTGGCACGGTTAGGACCTGCACTGCCCACAAGCTCCCAAATGCACCAACACATGCTTGAGGTTATGGCTTGCAACACAGCTACAAAGCTATTGACTGCACATGTACCCTGTTGCTGACATCTGAGGTCACAGCCAGTACACAATCACACTGTACATATGCTGCATAACACAGACCTCGCGATATCAACCACACCTGATAATTGCATGTATGTGCACCAGCCTGCCCATAATGTACAGGCCACCTTGCCACACTGCCATCATCCCCTCACACCCAAACAACTAGTGTTGTGATAGCAGATGCCACATTGCACTGGGGGATGTTTGACAGATGGCCCAAACACCAACCCAACCCCCCCATGTGCTGCCTTGTTGAAGCATGAGCACCCTATGCACTGCTGTTCAGTGAGGTCAAGAAAATGTATCCTGGGCCTATAAAGCCTGAAAGGCTTTTTGGCTCTCCTCTCAATGTGCCTCACCCAGCCTGGCCTCAACAGCCCAGATGTGGCCTACTCTTCCTACCACAGTTTGTGAAAGCACCTGTCTCATTGATTATTATTTATTTAGATTTTGCTCACACCTTTTTCGGTAGTAGTTCAAGGTGAGTTACATTCAGGTACACTGGACATTTTTTTAGTCCCAGGAGGGCTCACAATCTAAGTTTGTAACTGAGTCAATGGAGGGTTATGTGACTTGCCCAAGATCACAAGGAACAGCAGTGGGAGTTGATCTGGCCACCTCTGGATTGCAAGACTGGTGCTCTAACCACTAGGCCACTCCTCCACTCCAGAATCTTGCTATTCTTTGGGTTCTACATGGAATGTCGCTACTCTTTGAGATTCTGCATGGAATCTTGTCACTCTTTAAGATTCCAGAATCTTATTTATTTAGATTTTGCTCACACCTTTTTCAGTAGTAGCTCAAGGTGAGTTACATTCAGGTACACTGGACATTTCTCAGTCCTAGGAGGGCTCACAATCTAAGTTTGTACCTGAGGCAATGGAGGGTTAAGTGACTTGCCCAAGGCGCAGCAGTGGGATTTGAACCGGGCCACCTCTGGATTGCAAGACCGGTGCTCTAACCACCAGGCCACTCCTTGTGATTGTAATTTAGTATCCAGTTCAGCATGCAGTTCTTATAATGTTTTGTCGAGCTTATCTATGGTCAACAACATTAGGTTTAGGAAACATTTTGTAACCACGTCATTCCACTGGCTCACATATTCCATATCATCTAAGAATCTCGGTTCTTTATAGATCCTTAAACTGCTGACAATACTCTACTGAGTGATACTCAGTTTGTACTGTATACTTAAGTAATTTTTATATATCTGGCCAGTCAACAATGAATCCTTTAGGCTAATCAACAATGAATCCTTTAGGGGTAGCTAATAAAGCCGCTATTCCGTCCGCTGGTAATTCAAACTTAGAGTTCCACCCTATGTTAGCCATATTGCCCCTTTATATAGAAAATTACAAACTATCAATCCAGGTTCACAATCTAAAAAAAAAATATCTTATCCTGAGAAGACTCCACCGGCTCTCTCAGAGTACCGGTTGGCCTTCCCAGACTCTTCACCAGGCTGTTGTCTCCCTTCCTCGGCACAGGTGCACAGTCTTTTCTAAGTGCTTAGTAGTAGTAGTAGTAGTAGAGAGTCCCAGCCACATTGCTGCAGTGTTTTAGCATCTCCTGTCTTTGACTACAAATAACAGTTTCTAACCAACAGTTTGCAATTAACAAGTGTGACCCAGGGGTCGCTTTCAATCCTGTAAGTAACCCGAGGATTGGCATTTTCTGCCTGTCAAGGGTGCAAATGCCCTGTAAGCAGCAGGAATGAAGACACCTTTAAAGTTTTCTAGCAGTGTGCTCGAGGGGATGTGCCCAGAAGAGGAGCTGGGAGGGTTTCCTTAGGTTATTTTAAAGCCCCTGTTCTGAAAGGAAAGTGTCTTTTCTGGTTCTATTTTCTTACAGCTGGCAGCAAGCAGTAAGGCTGGTAAGGCAGGGTCTGAGTACCTGTCCAGCAGGAGCAACCCATGTGTACAACATCAACAAAGGCATAAGAACATAAGCATTGCCATACTGGGACAGACCGAAGGACCATCAAGCCCAGTATCCTCTTTCCAACAGTGGCCAATCCTGGTCACAAGTACCTGGCAAGATCCCAGAATAGTGAAACAGATTTTATGCTGCTTATTCTACAATATGCAGTGGATTTTCCCAAGTCCATCTTAATAATGGCTTATGGACGTTTCTTTAAGTAAAGTATGCAAACCTTTTTTTAAACCCTGCTAAGCTAACTGCATTTACTACATTTTCTGAGTGACGAAATATTTTCTTCGGTTTGTTTTAAATTTACTACTTAGTAGCTTCATTGCATGCCCCCTAGTCCTAGTACTTCGGAAAGAGTACAGAAGCGATTCATGTCTACCACTCAGTATTTCATAGACCTCTATCATATCTCCCCTCGGCCATCACTTCTCCAAGCTGAAGAACTCTAGTCACTTTAGGCTTTCCTCATAGGGAAGTTGTCCCATCCCCTTTATCGTTTCCGTCACCCTTCTCTGTACCTTTTCTAATTCCGCTATATCTTTTTTGAGATGTAACAACCAGCATTGCATCAGTCACGTGTAAGTGCTCACACATAGACCTTGATATAAATAACTGTGAGCTACTGTTGAAAAGTGTAAGCTAAGTCCAAGTAAAAAATAAAATAATAAAATAACCCCCACAAATTAAAAAAAAAAAAAAAAAAATAACATACATATCTAAATGCTCCCAATTGGAGGAGTGGCCTAGTGGTTAGGGTGGTGGACTTTGGTCCTGGGGAACTGAGTTCAATTCCCACTTCAGGCGCAGGCAGCTCCTTGTGACTCTGGGCAAGTCACTTAACCCTCCATTGCCCCATGTAAGCCGCATTGAGCCTGCCATGAGTGGGAAAGTGCGGGGTACAAATGTAACAAAAATAAAATTAACTACACAGTCCACAATCATTCAGTGCATTTGGGAAAACTGGGGGATTAACGGAGTAAACTCCCCCAATCTGTCCCGTACAGTGCTGCCAAAATAAGTGATTTCACAAAACCTGTACATGCCCGGGAGCGAATGTAAGTCTCAACATTGATCGTGGTCATCACAGACGCACATTGCCCTTCTGAGGTGGGGATTGGAATACATGTGTATGCTTTAGTTCCACCCTAGTCCTACCCAAACCACGCCTGTACCACAGATTACAGATTGACACAAGTAAACCCTGTCTTTCTGAAACTGGGCTTTCAACGTTTATTCGATTGTACATGTGAAAATGTGGTATTATGACTAGGGCTTATAAAATAAGTTCTCTTTCTGATGGCCTTCCCCCCCCCCCCCTCCCAACAGGAAAAATCCATTTTACTCTGCTTTTCCTAAAACAAGTCCTCAAATAGGTGCTCTTCAGTGTTAGAGGATCTGCCAGAAGTGAGTCTTGCTAAATCCTCTATACTTGGGACCTGACCTAATGGATTTTCTCACAGGCAAAGATACAGAGAGATTCTCCTTATAAAATGAGATCTTAACTTATCTTAACTTCAGGAAACTCCTGAAAACCAACTTGTTTAAGAAGGCCTACCCCCCCCCCCCCCGACCCACATTTCTACTTCCTGCGACACAGGTAAATATGGACCGTACTAGACTTCTATCACCACCCCCTCTTTATTTCCTTGTTGTTTTATACTTATGTTTCTTACACGCTTACTACTGTACTATATATTTGTATTATTATTATTATTAGCGTTTGTATAGCGCTACCAGACGCACGCAGTGCTGAACACCTGACACAAAGAGACAGTCCCTGCTCAAAAGAGCTTACAATCTAAATAATACAGACAAACAAGATAGTTATGGGTGAGGGAAGTAATGGGTGAGAAGGGAGGAAGGGACAAGGGGAGGGCAATTGTGGCTAGGAGCTAGAGAGGTGTGGTAGCCGTGTTAGTCCACTCGTAAAGGTTATCAATAGAAATAAAACATGGAAAAGAAAATAAGATGATACCTTTTTTTATTGGACATAACTTAATACATTTCTTGATTAGCTAGGAGCTAAAAGCAGCAGTGAAAAGGTGGGTTTTCAGCATAGATTATTGAACCGGAGCCTACCTCTACGGTATTGTGTAAGCCACATTGAGCCTGCAACTAAGTGGGGGAAATGTGAGATATAAATGTGTTCAATAAATAAATAAATAAATCTTTTGTGCTGCTTGTATTTGAGAAGTAGGTAAAACTGATGTGTTATGTAAGGTAACAGTTTGCCTGCTGGCTTTTGTTGGCATGGAGGCCAGTATATATATATATTTTATTACAACAAAACCTCTGTTTTAATGTTTAGTGGATTCAGTTTTTTGTCAACATTCCAAGGAACTTTATAAACAAAGAACAAAGCCTGAAAGATGTACAGGACCATGAATCGCTGAAGAATCGCTGCTCCCCAGTGGTTACCTAGCCTAAAGCAAAAGCTGGAGAGAAGCAAACTTCAAGTGAAAGTGAGGAGAAAGCAAACGGCACAAACCCCTAAATGATATCAAGACTGCAAATTGTGCCAGGACATGTAACAGGACCCTAAGCTACTGCCACAAGAAAGACATTAAGCAAAAAGAGTCAAAGTCCTGTTGCTTTATTAATGTGGTATAAATCATCTGGCTTTACCAAGTCGTGAAACATACGTGGAGTTTAGGAACAAAGCTATATGTACTCAAGCTAATATATCACAGAAAATAAAAACCAAGGTGCCGCTCCAATGAAGGAAAAATGTTCTAGTCCACACCGTTTGAACAACATTATGGGACCTTTTTACTAAGCCGCGTAAGCGTCTACACGCGACCAACAGGTGCCAAAATGGAGTTACCGCTCAGCTACCGCATGGCTCTTGTGGTAATTTCATTTTTGGTGCGTGTCTGATACACGCAGTCAAAAAAATAATTTTTATGATGCCAAGTGGCATTTGACGCATGTAGGTCATTACTGCATGAGACTTTGCCGCTAGGGCAACGGCTGGCGGTAAGGTCGCAGACCCAAAATGGATGCACGGCAATTTTGATTTTGCCTCCCGTCCATTTTCGGCAAAAATTTTAAAAACAGGCCTTTTTTACAGACGCGCTGAAAAATGGATCTGCGCGCGCCCAAAACCCACGCCTACACTACCGCAAACCATTTTCAGTGCACCTTAGTTAAATTATACCTCTGACCTTATTTTCAAATCCCCTTATACTCTTATCTCCAATCTTCTTCTCCTTTTTATCATATCCCTCCCAATCTCCTTCCCTTTTACCTATCCTATCCTTGTCTACTTTCCCTATTCCAATTAATATATTCTTGGGCACTGTTGCCATTGTGTTATTACAGTTTATAATTTTTTTCTTACATGCTCTTTGTAATGTTTTTTTTTTTACTATGTAAGCCGCACTGAGCCTGCTGTATGTGGAAAAGCGCGGGGTACAAATGTAATAATAATAATAATAAAGGACCCCTATGATAGGGAACAAACAGGAATGTAAGATATTTAGAATTGAAACTGATCAAACATAAAGGGGCTTACTACAAATACAGATCTAATTTTCATATAACTGCAAATACCTTTCTTATTCCCCTCTAATTTTTTCTCAAATCGCAAGAATAAAAGATTTTGCCAGGTGCAATGGCTGACTGACCTCCCATCCATCCCTTTACCTTACAAGACATTATAGTTTGAAAACAAACATCTAGGTAGATATCCAGCATATGGTGGACTGGTCTAGCAGGACTCAAGGAAAAGAAATTATCAAGTAAGGGTAAATTTGTCTTTGCCTCAACTAAAAATTTAGGGATCCTTTTACTAAGGCACATTTACAGATTTGGTGCACGCTAAGGATTAGTAGTGCGCTAAGTGATAAGATGCCCATGGGAATATAATGAGTGTCTTATCATTTAGCACACGCTAAATCTGTTAGCGTCCCTTAGTAAAAGGATTCCTTAGATTGTAAGCCCTCTGGGGACAGGGAAATACCTAGTGTAACTGAACGTAATTCACCCTGAACTACTGAGAAAGCATGAGCTAAATTCAAAATGAAACAAAATTCTATTGTTTGCTTGTATATTCAGACATTTTTCTCTTTAATTCATTTTGCACTGACCTGATGAAGGAAGTCATAAAGTTGGAAAGCCAGACACAAATGTCATACACATTTATTTATTTATTTATTGTATTTGTATCCCACATTTTCCCACCTTTTTGCAGGCTCAGTGTGGCTTACAATGTATCGTTCTTGGTGGATAATGGAACAGAAAATAGACAATTAGTGTTACATAAAGATCAAGTGTTACATAATAGAAAGTTAAACTATCTTACAATGTATCGTTCTTAGTGGATAATAGATCAGGAAGTAGACAGTTAGTGTTGCAAGAGGGTGCATGACATAATAAAGAATTAAACAAGCAGATATCTGAAAAGGAACTGTTCCGATTATAGGTAAAGTGGAGATGTAAGGGGAACACACATAAATCCCTTACTAAATGCCTATGCATCCCCACTGGGAAGCATATGGAATGCACTGTAATAGAATGACAGCAAGGGGGGCTAAGATTTTCTAAGATGCACCCCCACAAGAGTGACTGCATGGTAGATTCCAGCTTATCTGTCAGAGTGTGTCCCAGTGAGGTTTTAAGGAGCTGCCTGCAGGACACTAAGGGCTCCTTTTACAAAGTGGGCTTCTTTGCATTTAGTGCACAGGAGTCAGTAGCCCCACTTTGTAAAAGGAGCCCTAGAGGCGAAGCAGCCTGCTGTTGAGCTCCGGGAAGGAACAGAAGTATTCTCTGTCTCTCTGCCCTGTAAGGGGGCTGAGACAGGCTGCAGCCTACATACCCGATCCCAGTTCTCAAAAGAGGACACGAGCCAAAGGAGCAAGCCTAGGCTGTGGTTCGGAGTCCCCGATGCAGAGGGGTCAGAGGACCATGCAGAAGAATGTCCAGGTTTCTTTCTTATTGTTGCCATTGGTCTAAAGTTGTATTCCAAAGGTGTCTAAGAAGAAGAGAATGGATAAAAATTACCCACCCAGTGTTGAATCCAGGGTTCCCTTGGAGTCCAGAGTAGAGAATGACATGGGGACGGGGACCCTCAGTAACCGTGGGGATAGGGAAGGGGACAGAGCTTGCGGGGAGGGAGCAGGGACAGATCTCACGGGGATGGGGACAGAGCCGACGGGGACAGACTTTGTCCCTGTATTAATTTTCTACTTTGAAGCCTGTTAATGAACTGGACTGTTATTTATGTTTGGAAAAACAAGCAAACATGCTGGCCACAACTTGCAAAATTTGCATGGGGGATCCTGTACATCCTGCTACCAGCACATCTTCTAAGAAGACATCTTCTATTGCAGGAAGGACTGTGGAAGACGGGAGAGCTAGACTGAATCCTGGGATTGTTGATGACTTATTCATCCACAGATTAAAGAAATCATAACAGTGCTTCATAGGGTATATTTCTTCCCTCTAGGGCAATACAGAACAGGTTGTATTTTGTACCCCTGGACATTTTAACAGGGTGGATAAGGATTCCTTGGGGTAGTAGAAATTAGCCTGATTATCCCCAGATATTACTCGTCTAATTCATTATTTCTCATTGATCATCTGGTTGGCTTCTTCAAGGCCAATACGGTGTATAGTCAAATCATTTCATTGAAAAACAGGTTAATACCACATTTTTTTTTCTGTTTACTGTTTAATTGATCTCCTTATCTTGTTTCACTCTCCCTATTTAGTGGTCTAAGGAAGAGAATAGAATTACCTGACTGAAATAATTCCTACATATTACTTTCTCTGTATTTCCAGCAAGTTGTTTTATCGCTTGTAAAAATGTAAATGGTTATAAATAAAAAATTTAAAAAAAAAAGAAATTAGCTATTGTTAGGGTTGGTGAGGAAGATTATTATAACTGCTTGCTGTTATTATTGTTTTCTATTTGTAATTTATACACAACAGTTACACCGCATATTGTTCCTTTTTATACTTTAATAAAAAGATTTAAATATAAAATCATAATTTTTTGAGGCTTCTGCAGATGAGGACAGAGCTCATGGGGTCGGGACGGGGCAAAACCTGGGGGGATGGGGCGGGGACAGAGACAGGGCCTGTGGGGACGGGGCGGAAACAGAGACAGAACCTGCGGGGACAGGGTGGAGACGGAGACAGAGCCCACGGGGACGGGAACAGACTTTGTCCCCATGTCATTCTCTAGTCCAGAGATGGCGAGGAGATTCAGAGGTGAGACTCAAGCTTTGGTGAGGTAGATAGCAAAAAGGATCCGTGAAGCACTGAGCCCAAGAAAATGGGAAAGAGGATGCCCAGGAAGGCAAGATAAACAAGAAGATGTTTTAAGGCAAATTCGGGCTGCGCGCTCATTTTTTGATTCCCATTCCCAAGCACTCTATGAAGTCATCATTAGACATCATTATTGTAATTTATTTTTGCATGGTTTACCCAATATCAACTCAGAATATTGCAGATAATCCAAAATGCCGGTGTGAGGTTTATTTGTGGTGCCAAGAAATACGATAATGTTTCTCCTCTACTCATAATGGAACATTATAAAGGAACACCAAAATAATGGTGCAGATTTGTTTCACACAGAAAGCTGGTATATCAAGAATCTAGTAAACAGAAAAAAACATATCCTCTCAACACAACTGTTTCCTCAAGAGCAAAGACGTGTTGTGCTCTCCAAAAATGAAATCAATTTAGCCCCTTAAGGCCTATATGTAAAACCCTCAAAGCCTAGTAATTCCTAACCTGATCACACATCACGGCAATTGTCAGTAATCAATCTTCATCAAATGTTAACTCTAGCTAAGACATCCATATTATCAGAGGGCTTAACGTTTCATCCTACAACAGAATTCAACAAACTTTGAGTCTGTAAAGAGAACAAGTCTAACCCTGGGTGACTCTGCCTCTAGGGTTTCCCCTTTTCAAAGTAAAATCACAGAAGGAATTTGATGTGGCAGTCCAAAAGAACCCGTCAGGCTGGATCCCTCCCAGCAGGTGCAATTTCAGGCTGAGATGCTTTACAATCCATTGATTTGATTTAGAGGAACGTGCTAACTTCTGCATGAACAAAAGCTTCAGCAAAACTTCTCACCTGATGAGAAAAGCACGCTACAGAAACTCCAAGGAGCCCCAATGCACAAGCTACCATAATGTAATAATAATTTTGGACTTTTAGCCTGCCTTATTAAAAAAAACAAAATCTCAAGGCAGATTGCCGAGGGTTTAGAATTCGGATACAATAAGCCCTTTGTCAAAGAGCTTACAATGTAAGGCAACAGGAGATAAAGTAATTTGTCCAAGGAGTGTCAATGAGGGAAGGTCGATTCGAAATCTGGTTTTCAACCCATTGTCCTAACCACTAGGCCACTCTTCAGAGCTATCAGGAGATGGGTGATATTCATTTGTTTTATTTATTTGTTACATTTGTAGCCCACATTTTCCCACCTATTTGTAGGCTCAATGTGACTTACATAGTACCGGAGAAGCCTTTGCAGGCTCTGGTATGAACAAATGCAGGGTGATGTGGTAAGATCAAGTTCATGTGGCACAGCCACATTAGGGAATCTGAGAACGGAAGAGTTGTGTTATGTCCATTACGTGCTTTAGTTTGGTTGTGTTGCAGAGATTAGGCATTTAAGTTGGATCGGTAGGGTATGCCTTTTTAAACAGGTTGGTTTTTAGTTATTTCCGGAAGTTTAGGTGGTCGTACGTCGTTATGCAATGCGTGGCTTTGGGGCACTAATATACCTCATCAGGGGCATTGAGCTCCATGTGGCCCCAGTGCCACAATGGCAGACTAAGAGCTGTTCTCTGGCTGTTAGCCTGCGGTTACATCATTGGAGAGGAACCTCAGGGGCCCTTTATACTAAGCCATGTAAGCGTCTACGTGTGCCCAATGTTCGCCAAAATGGAGTTACCGCACAACTACTGCGTGGCTCTTGTGGTAATTTCATTTTTGGCACATGTCCAAAAAATATATTTTTTATTTTCGGGCGTGCGTAATGGACGTGTGCCAAGTGGCATTTATTTGACGCACATAGGTCATTCCCGCCCGGATTCTTTACCGCTAGGACAATGGCTGGTGGTAAGGTGTCAGACCCAAAATGGATGCACAGCAATTTTGATTTTGCCGCACATTCATTTTCGACAAAAATTTTAAAAAGGCCTTTTTTACAGGCGCACTAAAAAATGGATCAGCACGTGCCCAAAACCCACGCCTACACTACTGCAAGCCATTTTTCAGTGCACCTTTGTAAAATGACCCCCCTCCCCAGTGTTCCTTCTCCTACTATGGAACTGGCTGACAAAGTGCTATATCTTTTTTGAGATATGGTGACCAGATCTGAACGCAATACTGAAGGTGAGGTCACACCATGGAGCGATAAAGAGGCATTATAGTATTTTCTGTCTTATTCACCATCCCTTTCCTAATAATTCCTGGCATCCTGTTTGCTTTTTTGGCCGCCTTCACACACTGAGCAGAAGATTTCAGCATATTATCTACAATGACACCTAGACCTTTTTCTTGAGTGCTGATCCCCAAGGTGGACCCTAGCATCAGTTAACTATGATTCAGACTATGCTAGGGTCCACCTGAGAACCAGGTTGCATTACCCTTCCTTGGTCATCCCTACTGTATTCAGCTTGGAGGACAGTGTCAGAATTCAGGGATGGTCAGCAGGGATGGAATTTGGACAGTAAGAATAGGTGGCCTTGGTCTAGTTTCAGAGACTATTGTAGAACTGGCCATATCATGGGTCCTGTTGGTATCTTACAAATCTTTGAATTCTGCTGCACTACTCATTATTGATTTGTGAGAAAGGCACAACAGAAAGGGGGAAAAGGAAGGCAAGGGGAGGAAGGAACATGAGCAAGACAGGAATAGTGAAGAGGAAGAGGCTAACCCATTAAGGAAGAAATGTCAGCAAGAAGGAAATGCAGGTGAGGGTGGGAAGGGGAGGCAGAGTATGACATAACATTTAAATTTGTGTGATGTCTTTCCGCTATAACCCCTAAGGTGAAGTACCAATTAAAGCAGTTTTCGACGGGAAGTTTATAAATGTGATATGTAAGTAAGCAAATAAATAAATAAATAAACCAATCAATGAAACAACAAAGTCAAATCAGCAATAACAGTAGCATTAAATTACTCAATGATGCC